>NC_079190.1:206985007-207297507 GCF_029499605.1 Hyla sarda
TACGTTTAAAATTGTCATCTTCTGACCCCTATAACTTTTTTATTGTTCCGTGTATGGGGCGGTATGAGGGCTCATTTTTTGCGCCGTGATCTGAAGTTTTTAACGGTACCATTTTTGCATTGATAGGACTTATTGATCACTTTTTATTCATTTTTAAATTATATAAAAAGTGACCGAAAATGCACTATTTTGGACTTTGGAATTTTTTTGCGCGCACGCCATTGACCGAGCGGTTTAATTAATGATATATTTTTATAATTCGGACATTTCCGCATGCGGTGATACCACATATGTTTATTTTTATTTTTATTTACACTGTGTTTTTTTTTTTATTGGAAAAGGGGGGTGATTCAAACTTTTAATAGGGGAGCAGTTAAATGATCTTTATTCACTTTTTTTTTTCACTTTTTTTTTGCAGTGTTATAGGTCCCATAGGGACCTATAACACTGCACACACTGATCTCCTATGCTGATCACTGGTTTCTCATAAGAAACCAGTGATCAACGATTCTGCCGGATGACTGCTCATGCCTGGATCTCAGGCACTGAGCAGTCATTCGGCGATCGGACAGCGAGGAGGCAGGTAGGGGCCCTCCCGCTGTCCTGTCAGCTGTTCGGGATGCCGCGATTAGCCGCGGCTATCCCGAACAGCCCGACTGAGCTAGCCGGGAACTTTCACTTTCACTTTTAGCCGCGCGGCTCAGCTTTGAGCGCGCGGCTAAAGGGTTAATAGCGCGCGGCGCCGCGATCGGCGCTGCGCGCTATTAGAGGCGGGTCCCGGCTTCACTATGACGCCGGGCCCGCCATGATATGACGCGGGGTTACTGTGTAACCCCGCGTTATATCAGAAGAGCAGGACCAAGGACGTACCGGTACGTCCTTGGTCCTTAAGGGGTTAATGATGTTCACAACAACAGCCATTAGAGATGTTATTTGCATCTCTCAGGCTAGATTAACAAGCTGGGGGTTGATTTTGTGCCCTTTAGTCAGCCTTTCTTTACATGGACTATTTGTGTAAACTTTAAAATTAATTTTGACAAGTGATGGATATTTTGATTATTATTGCTTTGAACATAGTCATTTTCTACAAACGTCCTCTCTTCTCAATAGGGTCTCCAAGTCTGCATTTAAAAAAAAAATTATTTTAACCCAGGTTTTACTCGCCTAGTTTGTGCGACCAAACAATATTCCGTGAGACAGAAAATACCCGACACTTGCGACACAATAGTAAATAAGGTGAGAAAAATAATGGAGGAAAAGCAAAAACACTCCAAAAAAAAAACTCTCCAGTCTTAGTAAATGAGGCCCAATGTGTTTAAGTAAAATGTTCTATGAACTACTGGCAACATTGCTCCCAAATTCCAAGTAAAAATGTTGTCATTTAGAGTATTCAGTTGCAGAAAATACCAACTGGTCAAAATAACAAAAAAAAGATGCATTGTTTTCAGACCTCAAATATTGCAAATAAAACAAATTCAGATTTATTTTTTTTAACAACAAAATACTTTTTTTTTTTTTTTTAACCTAGGAAGAATTCAGAAATCAATACTTGAGAGAAAAACTCTGAATTTTTATCACAGATTTCATGTGTATTGGCATGCTCTCAAACCAGTCTGTCACATTGCTGTTGGGTGACTTTATGCCACTCCTGGCATACAAATTCAAGTAGCTCAGCTTTGTTTAATGGCTTGTGACCATTCATTGGGCCGGCCATGGCATGGTCTTCCCCGGTCCTAAGTCCACATCTTGACTGACCTGGCTGTGTGGCATGGAGCATTAGGAAAAAACTACTTTCTTGTTCTTCCGGGATAAACTGGTATTTGGCTTGCTTCACAAAGACAGATCTGTTCAACTCCAGCCTTGCTAAAGCATCCCCAGATCATCACCAATCCTCCACCAAATTTTACAGTGGATGTCAAGGCCTACAAGCTACAGTGTCTTGCAACCAATGTGAAATTTGGTGGAGGATCAGTGATGATCTGCGGAGGCTACAGTAAGGACCACCAGATGAAGATTCTGTCATGGTTGGCCCAATCTCCAGACCTGGATGTCAAGACACATGGAAGCAGTGATCAAAAACCAGGGTTATTCCTACAAATATTGATTTCCAAACTCTTCCTAATTAAAAAAAATTTTTTTACTAGTATTATTTTTGTTGAAAAATGACTATGAATTTGTTTTCTGTACATTATTTCAGGACTGAAAACAATCCATCTTTTTTGTTATTGACCAGCTATTGTTTTCTACAAATAACAGTATGACAATATTTTTATCTTGAATTTGGAAGAAATGTCAGTAGTTTATAGAATAAAACCAAAAAGCTGTTTATTTTATCAAAAAATATATGGCTATGAATACTAAAACCAGAAAAATGTATATCTTTAGTAGTGACTTCTTATTGTTTTTCCAATATATATACAGTTCAAAACTGAAATCTGCACCTTATTTTTTGTGTTTTACAGGGTGAGCCATGCCATTTACAATATAGTGGGGATAGCACCATTTTCTTTCTATTCAGCAATGCATGCCATACATCAGGTTATGAAATACAAATAAAACCAGACTTCTTGTGTTTTTATGTTTAACATGAGCTGTTTAAAAAGGAATCTAAAAGTAAACAGCAAATTTGTGGGATTCTAGATGACTAATGAAAATGTAAGAATCACAAGGTTTATTTTTTTCAGCTCAGATCTGTTGATGTAAAGGCATCTACACATTATTATTAGGAAGTAATAAAGACTATGCTATGAAACCAAACACTCTGTATGATCCTATCCACTGGTATCATATTGTTCCCTTGTGGAGACTTTAACACATAACTGATTTACATGAACCCTTAAGGCCAATTTAATGGACATTGGGAATTAACATGGGATTTGGCAATTCCAATAACTAATTGCATTTGTTTCTATCATTGTGTTTATAAGGGGTACGTAATTCATTCACATAGATAGTAGTTTAAGATAAACACTGAATGTATCATACAAAATCTAGGCTAACCATCTTATCAGCCATTAAATCAATATTTTCAAGGAACTTCTAAAAAATTTGAAATAATAGAATAAAGTAATTGGATATCCAATTTTATATATTTGTTGTTTTTTTTTATACATCAAATATATATATTCTTATGATAGGCCATAAATATAACATCAGTGGGGGTATGACTTCCAGGACTCCTGCCAAACAGCCGTTTGCAATGCCCAATGAGTACAATGTTGCCTTCATTGTTTACCGGGTACAGTTCCATAAAGTTATCCACCCAAGTGGGGGTTCAAATCTCCAACTCTATGTCTTATGCTGTACCGACTGAGTATAGATTAAATAATGGCTTTGCTTGGTAATACAGTTTACTACAGATTTGGTATAGGAAAGTGAATGTGAAAGGAAAGTAAGAGCCGTGTCATACTTGTACCAGGTACATAGCTGTGTCAGGTAAAACAATGGAGCGGATGTGGTGCAAGTCAGAAAAGGTACCACCACTCTGATCCCTACCAATTTAAGGATAGACCATACATTTTAATGAACCATTTAACCTACTATTATAACAATGGGGAGATTATTAAAAACAACCTGTGCCAAAAATGTTAAGCAGTTTGTGCCAATAAACAAAACAGTCTTATATGACTTGCACCCCATTTTCATTCCCATTCCCCTTCAATGACGCATGCTCAGAAGCTGAACGCTGGTCATAACGGGGTGGTCTTGCCCAGGACCCCTGGTTAATGTCGGACATCACCAATCGCTGGAAAGTGATCAAAACGTCCCATCAAAACAAAAATGTTACTAATGAAAACTAAAGATTGCATTAAAAAAATTAGCCCTCATATAGCCCTGTATGCGAAAAAAATAAAAAGTGATAGGGGTCAGAAGAGGACATTTGTAAGCATGTTAATTTTCATACAAAAAGTAAAAAAATAAATAAAAGAAGTAAAACAAAAAAAAAACCTAAATAATTTTGGTATCATTGTAACCATATGGACCTAAAAAATAAAGAAAATGTGTCTTTTTTACAGAAAAATGCACTGTGTACAATCAGAAGCCCCCAAAATTACAAAATGGCATGTTTTGTTGTTTGTTTTTTTTTATTTTGCCCCACAAATTTTTTTTTATATGTTACGCCATAGATTTTATGGTAAAATGATTGATCTCATTACAAAGTAAAGTAAAATTGGTTGCACAAAAACCAACCCTCATATGGGTCTGTAGGTGGAAAATTGAAAGCATTATGGATTTTAGAAGGTGAGGAAAAAAACCAAAGTGCAAAAATGAAAAAACATGATGTCCTTAAGGGGTTAAATACTTTCATATAGTCTTTATTAGGAATTACCTACAATTTAGCTGCTTCTTATAGGAATATAATTTATTTGTATTTATTTATATAGCGCCTACAGATTCTGCAGTCAGACAGACTTTCTGCTCTCTTAGTTATGTGCAGAGGAGAATCATTTATACAGAGAGAGAGAGATGAGGGCTTTTACAGCACATTGTACAGGCTGTAGAAGCAAAATGAAGGAGAAACCCTGTATTAGAACGTATAGATGTTATGAATGATAAAATAGGTCAGGGTTTATTTTAAACTACTAATTTCTTTGTAAGTGTCTCAAAATAAGCACAGACAGGGACAGTTTCTGGGTACTTAAAAAGTTGAGTAGTATAAACCTTTTAATTAAAATTTCTATAGACCCATCATTTCTATCAATGAAATTGTTTTGTTTTGTCTTTATATTTAATTTAGCTGTCATAAGGTGATTATATCTTGACTACATTAATGAATGGTATAATCCTTTTTTTGTTATATTCTCTAGGAGGCATAGACGGCTCATTCCATCGCTTAATACACCTGGAATATGTAGATACGGAACCAAAACTGAATGCTGCTATGGGTGGAAACGAAACAGCAAAGGCCAATGTGAAGGTAAACTACAAAATTGCGATAACAATAAGGCGTTTTTTTACTTTGCACAATAATAATTTGCCATGTCACATAATGGTGTAATCTTCTGAACAGGACTGCCCCAGCTTGTAAATGCAAAGATTATTCCCTATAGTGTACATGAAAAAACTGGACTGGATAATTACATAATAAGCTCTAAATCGTTCACACATCTGAATGAACAACTTTACCCTTTCCATTCTTAACCCTTAAAAGGGCTGTCCCATGACATTGTCTGTAGTTACAATGAGATTGTTCCAGGAAATACTCATGTTGCTGCCAGACCGATAGTTACATTATAATGAAATATACATACAGTATAATGTTCTCTAACAAATGTCTTCCTCCTTCATTCGTAAATATGACTGTGGGTTGGTTATCAGAAAGTAGAACTCACAGGGAAGTCCATTTTCCTAAACTTTTTGTCAGTAGTAGTATTGAAGAACTGACATCCTCTTCCAGATGTAGGAAATGCATAAAACTGCCTTCCAGCCTTAAACAGTTTTTGTACTTTTTGCATGGTGTGTTCATATTGTGCCCATTATATGGAACATTGGCAGTATTTTTGGCAGTATTATTTTACATTTTGCGTTATTATTGCTGTTATTAGTTATCCCATTATCATCCTCTATTACAAGGTTACAGTCCTTTTATGTCAGCTTCACACAAGCAAAAGAAGTGCTGTTAAAAACCCTGCCCCAGTTGAATTCAATGATAGTAGGGAAAATGTGGTAGCACAGTTCAGCACCCAAGGTTAATAGAAGCTTAAAGAGGTACTCTGCCCCTAGACATCTTATCCCCTATCCCAAGGATAGGGGATAAGATGTCTGATCACGGGGGTTCCCAGTTCCCATCTTTCCTGCAGCACTAGCTTGTCATTAGCTGCACAGAACGGAGATCGCTCCATGCTGATGACTCACAATACAGGGGCCGGAGTATCGTGACTTCATGGCCCCGCCCCCTCATGACATCACAGTCCTGTCCCCTCAATGCAAGAATATATGAGGGGGCATGATGGCCGCCACACTCCCTCCCATAGACTTGCATTGAGGGGCGGGGCATGACATCACAAGGGGGCAGGCGGGGCCATGACGTCACAATCTTTCAGCCCGTGCACCAGATGACAGGGGTGCTGCAGGAGAGATCGCGGGGGATCCAAGCAACAGGACCCCCGTTATCAGACATCTTATACCCTTTGGATAGGGGATAAAATGTCTAGGGGCGGAGTTCCACTTTAAGGCTGGCCTCACTGAGAGCATAGTGCGTCACACAAACACTTATTTATGCCCATCAGAACCCACCCTTAGACTGCATGGACTGAGTTGAAATACAGTATTTATAATTAATGTCTGTATCTTGTACTTCTCCAGCTGCATGTGAACAGGGCTGTAAACATGGCGAATGTGTGGGACTAAACAAATGCAAATGTTTCCCTGGGTTCACTGGAAACAACTGCAGTCAAGGTATGTAAGACTACATCACTTATTAATAAAAAATACAATGTAATGTTACTGATATTGTAAATCCTACCTATGGGTAAATGTTGTCATAAACATGTAGGACTATCTTGAATTGTGAACCCCTTACAGTGAACATTTTTAAATTTATATCTGGATGTGATTTCATCTGTGAATTCTATCAGTGGCAGAAGCCACAATATTAGAAAATCCAAATAACCATGTATGGCAAAATTCTATCATTTCAGTGGTAACTAATCTGGAAATCCTGATGGCTCAGCATGCATTGATATGGTTGTAAAATATAATGATTTCCAGAAATGCCTAGCAACATAGCATTGGTCCAAAGCGCAAAGGCATTAAATGGCAAAAAAAGGTGATGGCTGGGAAAGGGTCAAGAAATTAGACAGTTTGGTTAATGCAGGTCAAAAATGGGTCAATTTAACCCTTTATTGACACAGCGATTTTTCATTTTTTGTGTTTTCCTTTTTTCCTCTTTGTCTTTTAAAATCCAAAACTCTTCCAATTTTTCATCTATAGGGCTTGTTGTTTGTGGGACTTATTGTACTTTGTAATTACATCACTCATTTTATCACAAAATGTATGATGAAGCCAAAATTATTTGTGGGGCAAAATTGGAAAAAAATGCTACTTTTAGGCAGTTAAGTTTTTACACAGTGCACTTTTCGGTAAAAATGTAACATTATCTCTATTCTGTAGGTCCATACAATTACGATACACAATTTTTATAAGTTTAGTTTTTTTTTTGCTAGTGAAAAAAAATTTGTAGGCTTAAAACTCTTCTAGCCCCTATAACTTTTTTAATTTTCTGAATACGGGGGTGTATGTAGTTTTTAACGGTAACATTTTTATTTTTAATGGACTTTTGATCACTTTTTATGGATTTTTTTCTGCTGTATGAAGAGACCAAAAAATGCGCAATTCTGGACTTTGGTATTTTTTTACATTTACGCTATTTACCATGCGGTTTAATTAACAATATATTTTAATAATTCAGACATTTACACACATGGCGATATCACATATGTTTCTTTTTTTACATTTTTACGTATATACATACTTTTATTCATAAAATAGAGATTCAAACTTTTATTAGGGGGAGGGGTTATATACATTTATTACTTTTTTTTTTTTTTTTTTTAGTCCCCATAGGATAACATGGAATCTTTTGATTCCTAACACTGATCAATGCTGGGCTATTACACAGCATTGATCAGTGTTATCTGCGATCTGTTGCTCTAGCATGCCAAAGCAAACAACGGCACGGAGGAAGGTAGGGACCGGTCACCCATAGCAACCAGTCAGCAACATTGCCAGCTTTAGGTCCTGCGATCACCTTTGATTGCAGGATCTAAAGGGTTAAAAGGGTTAAAAGCTAATAGCCTGCAGTGATCGCCGCTGCAGGCTATTAGCTGCTGCCCTGGCTGTTTATTCCAGCTGGGAGCCACACGTTACAGAGCAGGTTGACGTCACAATCGCGCTCCGTAGCTGCCCCCCCCCCCCCCTTCCCAGGACATACCCATATGCCCTGGGGAAATGGTTAAAGTTAACTGTAAGCAGCGTGAAATAGGGCCAATATTTACTAATGGATAGATAGGTAGAGGGATAGATGCTGCATAAATATAAACAGTATTTTACCTTATTGAGTACACTCCTCACATTTTTTGTAAATATTTTATATCTTTTCATATGACACTAAAGAAATGACACTCTGCTACAATGTAAAGTAGTGAGTACACAGCCTGTAAAACAGTGTTTATTGTTGTGTCCCCTCAAAATAACTCAACACACAGCCATTCATGTCTAAACCTTTGCAACAAAAGTGAGTACACCCCAAAATGGAAATGTCCAAATTGGGCCCAAAGTGTCAATATTTTGTATGGCCACCATTATTTTCTAACACTACCTTAAACCTTTTGGTTTTTCACCAGAACTTCACAGTCCTCTTCCACTCCTCCATGATGACATCATGGAGCTGGTGCCCAATAGGATTTAGGTCTGGAGACATGTTTGGCCAGTCCATCACTTTAACCCTCAGCTTCTTTAGCAAGGCAGTGGTCATCTTGGAGGTGTGTTTGGAGTAGTCATCATGTTGGAATAATGCCTTGCGGCCCAGTCTATGAAGGGAGGGGATCATGCTATGCTTCAGTATGTCACAGTACATGTTGGCATATATGGTTCCCTCAATGATCTGTAGCTCCCCAGTGCAAACACACTTGTCTTTGTACTCCTTACCTGGTTGTCACCACACATGCTTGACACCATCTGAACCAAATTAGTTTATATTAAGCTCATTGAACCATAGCACATGGTTTCAGTAATTTATGTTCTTAGTTCGCTTGTCTTCAACAAACTGTGGGCTTTATTGTGCTTTATCTTTAGAAGAGGCTTCCTTCTAGGACGACATCCAAGCAGATGAATTTGATGTAGTGTGCAGCATATGGTCTGAGCACTGACAGGCTGACCCCCACCCCTTTATCCTCTGGAACAATGCTGGCAGCACTCATGTTAATTTCCCAAAGAGATCCTCTGATTATGATGCTAAGCATTTGCACTCAACTTCTTTAGTCAACTGTGGTGAGGGCTGTTCTAAATTAAACCTTTCCTGTGACAATGGGTCCATTTTGGACTTTTCACATTTCTACCTATGGGTGTACTCACCTGTTGCCAAGGTATAGACATTAATGGCTGTGTGTTGAGGGGACATCAGCATTAAAGACTGTTCACTCACTACATTGAAGCAGAGTGTCATTTCTTCAGTGTTGTCCCATGAAAAGATATAATAATATATTTACAAAAATGGGTGGAGCGGACAACATTTTTATGAAAATCCAATCTTGTATTATTCATGTCTGCTTCTGTACAGAATAGAAATCCTGCACTCCTCTGTGTAGCCAAAGTAGTTGTCTATAGTTATAATTAGATGGGTACGGAATATATGCAATGGACATAGGACATACACTCATGAGATGGCCTCAGGTGGTATTCTTCATCCAGTGTCTTCCTACTATTTTCATGAATATGACTGTGGTCTATCCAACATGCTGTTGTGTGAACTTTAGAACTGTATATTATAATGTATCTGGAACATTTCATTTCTGAGATATATATTTCCGGATTAGTCATGATTGTTATCTGTGTTTGTTGACAGTGCTGCCAAAAGAAATAAATGTCAAGCTTTAATTTGTTTTTGGGTTAGCTCCAAACCCATGCATTTATAGCATTAGGGAGTGATGCCTGAGACATCCTTGTTTTCCTTTGTGTCTTCCTTCTCACAGATGATGATTATTCATTAACCACTTGGGGACACAGGGCATTCAGGTAAGCCCTGCATCCCCGATCCTTAAGGACCCAGGTACACTTGTGGGAATGACCGGACCGGCATGCCTGCTGAATTCATTCAGCAGGCATCCCGTGGCAACGCCTGGGGGGGTCCTGAGACCGGCGAACTGCAGGTATTCCGGGTCATGCGGGTCTCCGGTCCAAGACACCCCGACCCCCTGAAGGGATAGGAGTGAGGTGGCAGGGGTGGCCTGCTGGGATTTGTAGTTTTGCAACATCTGGAGGGCCACAGTTTGGAGATCACTGTGCAGTGGTCTCTAAATGGTGGCCCTCTAAATCTTGCAAAACTACAACTCCCAGCATGCACGAACAGCAAACGGCTGTCTCGGCATGCTGGGAGTTGTAGTTGCATGCCTCCAGCTGTTGCATAACTACATATTCCAGCATGCCCTTAAGCGACTAGTACATGCTGGGAGTTATAGTTTTGCAACAGCTGGAGGCACACTGGTAGGAAAATACTGAGTTAGGTAACAGAACCTAACTCAAGGTTTTCCAACCAGTATGCCTCCAGCTGTTGCAATACTACAACTCCCGGCATGCATGGTCTGTCAGTGCATTCTGGAAGTTGTAGTTTTGCAACAGCTGGAGGTTTGCCCCCCCATGTGAATGTACAGGGTACAATCACATGGTAGGGTTTACAGTTAGTTTCCTTCTTCAAGTTTGAGCTGCGGAAAATTTTCCACTGCAGCTCAAACTCCTAGCGGGAAACTCAACGTAAACCCCCGTCCATGTGAGTGTATCCTAAAAGCACTACACTACACTACACAAAATAAAGAGTAAAACACTACATATACACATACCCCTACACGGTTACCCGCAATTGTAACGCTTGCATCTGAGTCCACCTCTATGCAAATCCCTAATTTAGGCCTCAAATGTGCATGGTGCTCTCTCACTTCCGAGCCCCGTCGTATTTCAAGGAATTTCACGGTTTAGGGCCCCGTATGGGGTATTTCTGTACTCTGGAGCAATTGTGTTACCAATTTTGGGGGCTTTTGCTCCTTTTACCCCTTATGAAAAGGTAAAGTTGGGGTCTACACCCGCCTGTTAGTGTAAAAAAATAAAAATTGTTACACCAACATGCTGATGTTGCCCCATACTTTTCATTTTTACAAGTGGTAAAAGGAAAAAAAGACCCCCAAATTTGTAACACAATTTCTCTGGAAATACCCCATATGTGGGCGTAAAATGCTCTGCTGGCGCATAACAAGGCTCAGGAGTGAGAGCACACTATGTACATTTGAGGCCTAAATGGGTGATTTGCACAGGAGTGGCTGATTTTACAGCGGTTCTGACATAAACACAAAAAAATAAATACCCATGTGTGACCCCCATTATGGAAACTACACCCCTCATGGAACGTAACAAGAGGTATAGTGAGCCTTAACACCCCACAGGTGCTTGATGAATTTTCGTTAAAGTTGGATGGGAAAATGAAAAAAAAAATAATTTCACAAAAATGGTTGTGTTACCCTGATTTTTTCATTTTAACAAGGGAAAATTGGAAACAAGCTCCCCAAAATTTGTAATCCCATTTCTTCTGAGTGAGAACATACCCATATGTGGATGTAAAGTGCTCTGCAGGCGCACTACAGTGCTCAGAAGAGATGGAGCGCCATTGGGCCATGGTGCCAGAACAATGGACCCCCCCACGTGACCCCACAGGTGTCTGACACATTTTTGGAACAGTGGTCCGTGTAAATGAAAAATTAAATTTTTCATTTGCACAGCCCACTGTTGCAAAGATCTGTCAAACGCCAGTGGGGTGTAAATGCTCACTGCACCGCTTATTAAATTCTGTGAGGGGTGTAATTTCCAAAATGGGGTCACATGTGGGGGGCCCATTGTTCTGGCACCATGGGGGCTTTGTAAACGCACATGTAAACCATTCCAAACAAATTCTCTCTGCAAAAGCTCAATGGCTCCTTCTCTTCTAAGCATTGTAGTTCACCCGCAGAGCACTTTACATCAACGTATGGGGTATTTCCGTACTCAGAAAAATTGGTGTTACAAATTTGTTGGGGGGGGGGGGGACATTTTCTCCTGTTACCCCTTGTAAAAATGTAAAATTTGGGGAAAACCAGCATTTTAGTGAAAACATTTTTTTATTAACACATACAACTTTAACAAAAAGTCGTCAGACACCTGTGGGTGTTAAGGCTCACTGTTCCCCTTGTTATGTTCCTTGAGGGGTGTAGTTTCTCAAATAGTATGCCATGTGGGAGGTTTTTTGCAGTTCTGGCACCATAGGGCTTCCTAAATGCAACATGCCCCCAAAAACCATCTCAGCATATGAGGTATTTCCTTACTCAAGAGAAATTGGGTTACAAATTTTGGGGGGATTTCTCTCCTTTTACCCCATATGCAATTACAAAAATAGCTCTGCAAGAACATGCTAGTGTAAAAAATGAATTTTTTTTATTTTGCACCCGCGATCAGCCATCTTATCCCCTATCCTCTGGATAGGGAATAAGATGTCTTAGCGCCGTAGTACCCCTTTAAAGTGGAAATAGGCTGAGTCCTAGTGTGAGCGGCATAGGCCATAATCAAATTCGTGAATATTCGCGAATATATGGATGAATATTCGTCATATATTCGCGATTATTCGCATATTCGTAATATTCTCGTTTTATTTTCGCATATGCGTAAATTCGCGTATGCGAAAATTAACATATGTGCCAATTTCGTATATGCGAAAATTAGCATATGCAAATTTTCGCATGTGCGAAAAAACGCACACCAGTCTCACACAGTAGTATTAGAGCCTTCTTTGTACCACACAAGCTGGAAGCAGAGTGGGATGATCACTGTGATGTGTACTGTAAAAAAAAACAAAAAAAAAACGAATATTCGTAATTACGAATAGATAGCGCTATATTCGCGAATATTCGCGAATTCACGAATATGCGATATTCGCTAATAAAATTCGCATTGCGAATATTCGCGAGCAACACTACTGAGTCCCTAAGGGGTTAAAATTTTAGGGTCTGAGGTAATAACAGTAAAGCATAAATTATCATTTCTGTTTAACTTAAGACTAGATAATGGATTTGTAGTCTCTACAAAAGCATTGTAGACATACAGAATATTATCCCTTGTGTAATACAGATTTACAGTATGTTCATATATACCAATAAGCCATGACATTAAAATCACCTTCCTAATATTGTGTAGGTCTCGTTTGTGCTGCCAAAACAGCTTAAATGGGTACTCCAGATAGAAAAAAAAAAGATATGTTGTTCCCTTATAGCCAGACCAACTGTATTGTAATATACACTTATTACCTGTACTGGGCAGTTTCCCCTTTTGGAATATGTTGTAATAGAAAGTGGAGAAAAACGTGCCATCCTCCGTCAACTATGTCTCCTCTGTCCCCTCTTGGGACCAAGATGTTAGCAGCTCTTTCTTTAACCCCTTAAAGACTCAGCCCATTTTCACCTTAAAGGGGTATTCCGGGCAAAACCATCTTATCCCCTATCCAAAGGACGGCCATCACGCCCCCTCCCATAGACATAAATGGAGAAGGCATGGCGTGATGTCACATCCCCAGTCCCAGAAACCCGGAGGCTTCTGAAACTAGAGACGCAGCCCCGCATAGAATGAGGGTGCTGCAGGGAGATCCCGGGGGGGGACCTAGCAGCGGGCCCCCCACGATCAGACATCTTATCCCCTATCCTTTGGATAGGGGATAAGATGTTTTTGCCCAGAATACCCCTTTAAGGATGCAGCAAATGTTTGTTTTTGCATTCTCGTTTTTTTCCCCTTCTGTTCTAAAAATCATAAATTTAAATTTTGTGCCTACAGACCCATATAAGGTCTTATTTTTTGCATCACCAATTGTACTTTGTAATGAAATCACTTATTTTATAATATAATCTGTGGTGAAATGAAAAAAATATATATATTGTGAGGTGAAATAAAAAAAAAATGCCATTTTGTAACATTTGGGGGCTCCTGTTTCTACGCAGTGCATCGGTAAAACTGACACATTGGCCCTGATTTACTAAGAGTGTTGTGTAGGTTTCTTTGTGGGTTTTAATTCCCTACAATTTTTTTCCATGGTATTTACTAATGTTTCCCTACATTTTCCACTTTTACCTACATTTTCCTTTTTTTTACACATGCTCTGATCTGTAGGGTTTTCCTCAGCTCAAATCCACCACATTTTCTGTGGAAACCTTAGTAAATATGTTCGGTTTTTATGAAAATGTCGGGAAAACGTCCCTTTTCGGTGACCATGCCCCCTTTTTCGGGTTTTCGAGAGTTAATCGGGTTTTCGAGAGTTAATCAGTTTTTTTTTAATTCTGGCACAGAATCTGGCACACAACCCGACAAAACATGTTGGGTTTGCAATAGTAAATGAGGGCCATTATCTTTATTCTGTAAATCCATATGGTTACAAAGATACCTAATTTAAATGGGTTTTATTTTATTTTAATACTTAAAAAAATAATAAACTACATGCACCAAAATGTGTATGTTTAACCCCTTAAGGACTCAGGGTTTTTCCGCTTTTGCACTTTCATTTTTTCCTCCTTACCTTTTAAAAATTATAACCCTTTCAATTTTGCACCTACAATTCCACATTATAGCTTACGTTTTGCGCCACCAATTCTACTTTGTAGTGACATTAGTCATTTTACCAAAAAATCCACGGCAAAACGGAAAAAATTCATTGTGTGACAAAATTGAGGAAAGAATAAAAATTTTTAACTTTTGGCTGCTTCCGTTTCTACGGAGTGCATTTTTCGGTAAAAAGGACACATTTTCTTTCTTTTATAGGTCCATACAATGAAACTGATACCCTACTTATATAGGTTTGATTTTGTCGTACTTCTGGAAAAAATCATAACTACATGCATGAAAATGTATACGTTTAAAATTGTCATCTTCTGACCCCTATAACTTTTTAATTTTTCTGCGTACGGGGTGCTATGAGGGCTGATTTTTTGCACTGTCGTCTGAAGTTTTTAGCGGCACTATTTTTGTATTGATCAGACTTTTTGATCGCTTTTTATTCATTTTTTCATGATATACAAAGTGACCAAAAATACACTATTTTGGACTTTGGAATTTTTTGGCGCTTACGCCATTAACTGTGCGGTTTAATGAACAATCTATTTTTATCATTTGAACATTTCCGCACGCGGTGATACCACATATGTTTATTTTTATTTACACAGGTTTTTTTTTAAGTGAAAAGGGGTGATTCTTACTTTTATTAGGGAAGGGGTTAAACGATGTTTATTAACTTTTTTCACACTTTTTTTTTGCAGTGTTATAGCTCCCTCCAGGGGGCTATAACACTGCACACACTGATCTTCTACACAGATCACTGTCATACATTAACATGGCAATGATCAGTGTTATCAGCGGTCAATTGCTCAAGCCTGGATTTCAAGCCAATTGGGCACGCCGGGGGCAGGTAAAGGACTCCGCTCACGTTCTAGCTGAACAGGACATCGCGATTTAACCACTATGGTCCTGATCAGCCCTACTGAGCTGCCGGGAATGTATTTTTGTTACTTTAGATGCAGAGATCCGTGCTATTAACCCTTTTGATCACGACACAACGATCAGTGCCACACACTATTAGCCCAAGGTCCCAGCTTTCATTAGCCGCCAGGACCGACCCGCTATGACCCCGCGTTATAGACCAGGACTGGGTGCAGGGCGTCCTTAAGAGATTAAAATTGGCATCTTCTGACTTGTATAACTTTTTTATTTTTCCGTATATGGGGCTATATGAGAGCTCATTTTTTGCACCGTCATCTCTAGTTTTTATAGGAACCATTTTTTTTAGGGGACTTTTTGATTGCTTTTTATTAATATTTTTATGGTATATGAAGTGACCAAAAGTGCACAATTTTGGACTTTGGTATCTTTTTACATGTACGCCATTGACCGTGTGGTTTAGCTAACCTCATATTTTAATAGTTTGGACATTTACACACGTGGCGGTACCTCATATGATTATTTTTAGTCTTTATCAGGGTGCGTTCATACTGCGGAATCTCCGTTTGCTGAATTCCACGAGCGGAGATTCCGTCTGGCCGCCGCCGCCGAAGGTACTTTGGCGCTAGGGCCGCGGGGCAACGAGCCGTCACTATTGACGGCTATGCAGTGCTCGCGGAATCCGCGCAAAGAATGAAAATGTTCTTTCTTTGCGAGGAACAATTTCAGCGACGTAATTGTCCGCCGCTGAAATTCCGCAATGTGAACGGGTCTCGTGGAGACCCATTCACACTAATGTTAAGTTCACTCCGCGGGAATTCCGTAGTGTGAAAGCACCCTTACATTTAAAAATTGGGAAAAGGGAGGTGATTTAAACCTTTAAAGGGATACTCCGCCCCTGGCATCTTATCCCCTATCCAAAGGATAGGGGATAAGATGTTGGATCACCGCGGTCCCGCTGCTGGGGACCCCGGGGATCGCCGCTGTGGCACCCCGCCAACATTACTGCACAGAACGAGTTCGCTCTGTGCGTAATGACGGGCGATACAGGGGCCGGAGCAGCGTGATGTCATGGCTCCGCCCTTCATGACATCACGGCCCGCCCCTTAATGCAAGTCTATGGCAGGGGGCGTGAGGACCGCCGCGCCCCCTTCCCATATACTTGTATTGACGGGGGCGGGCCGTGACATCACGAGGGGCGGAGCCGTGACGTAACGATGATCCGGCCCCTGTATTGCCCATCATTACGTGCAGAACAATCTCGCTCTGCGCAGTAATGATCGCGGGGTGCTGCAGCAGCGATCCCGGGGTCCCCAGCAACGGGACCCCGGCGATCTGACATCTTATCCCCTATCCTTTGGATAGGGGATAAGATGTCTAGGGGCGGAGAACCCCTTTAATAGGGAAGGGGTTAATGGACTTTTATTACCTTATCTTTTTTTTTTTACACTTTTTTTTTTTCATTGCATATACTTATCAATGCTATGCCATAGCATAGCATTGATCAGTGTTCACTGCGCTCTGCTGCTCCAGGCATGGAGATGTAGATTGCCAATCGGATGACGGAGAGGCAGGCGGGGACCCTCTCGTCAGGTAAGCAGATCGGGACATCGCCATTTTATCGCGATAGTCCTGATCAGCTCCGCTGAGCTGCCGGGACAGTTTTAGTTTAGTTTTAGGAAACTAAAGGAATTCTAAGGGGTTAATGCCGGGCATCAGCCTGATCGGCAGTGCCCGGCATTAGCCGTGGGTCCTGGCTGCCGGTAGCAACCGGGACCCACGGGGTTTAACCTGTTCTTCGCTGGTGAGAACAGTTTAAACCCGGTTAACGGGATCAGGGCATACAGGTACACCCTGCATCCTTAAAGGGGTACTCCACCCCTAGACATCTTATCCCCTATCCAAAGGATATAGGATAAAATGTCTGATTGCGGGGATCCCACCACTGGGGACTCCCGGGATCTTGGCTGCAGCACCCTACTGTCATTACTGCACAGAGCAAACTCGCTCTGTGCGTAATGACGGGCGATACATGGGCCGAAGCATCATGACATCATGTCACGGCTCCACCCCTCATGATGTCATGGTCCGCCCTCTTAATGCAAGTCTATGAGAGGGGGCGGCCACCACGCCCCCTCCCATAGACTTGTAGTGAGGGGGCGGGCCGTGATGTCATGAGGGGTGGAGCCATGACATCACGATGCTCCGGCCCCTGTATCACCTGTCATTAAGCACAGAGCAAGTTTGCTCTGTGCAGTAATGACAGCGGGGTGCTGCCGCCGAGATCCCCAGCGGCTGTACAGGTAAGGAACTGTCCAGAGTAGGAGCAAATCCCCTCTCCTGCTCTGGACAGTTCCTGATACAGACAGAGGGGTCAGCAGAGAGCACTGTGGTCAGACTTATAAGAACTCCAGCAAGAAATACAACTTCCTCTGGAGTATACAGCATCTGATAAGTACTGGGAGGATAAAGATTTTTAAACAGAAGTTACAAATCTGTTTAACCAGTTGTTTTTTTAAAATTTGTTTTCCACCGGAGTACCCCTTTAAATTCTGTTTGTTGTGAGGTGCGGACTCCATGGATCAGATTTGCACCTTGGATAGGGGATAAGATTAGATGATAAGATGTTTAGGGGCAGACTACCCCTCTAATGGCCATCAATACCAAACTGCTGCCATTTGGCCTAGCTGGTTAATGCTAGAAATTTAAGAAACTATTATGAAAACGCAAGTAAACGCCCGAATTTCCACTCTGGTCATCTTGCCGTAAGGGTGCCTTCACACGGTATTACTAGCAGCGGGTTTCACGCTGCGGGAAACCTGCTGCGGGTTACACTACCATTGATTTGAATGGGTCCACAGACAGTCCGCAATAGTGTCAGATTTGCGGACTGTCCGCGGACCCTTTTAAATCAATGGTAGCGTAACTCGCAGCAGGAAATTCGCTGCTAGCTACTAGCGTGTGAACGCACCCTATAGCTGATGCACAGGTTGGAATAGTTAGGTTTATGTAAGGCTATTTCAGAGCTGATGCTCACTGGGAGAATTGAAATACGCTGCTGTGAAATAAAGCATTACTTCTTCCCCATTGAAAGCACTGGGGTATGCATTGCTTTTGATGGACAGTGGCAGTCTTCCGCAGCCAAGAGTAACAGTTGATAGAGCCGTTGCAGGAGGGGTCCTGATTATGGATCTATATCAGCTCAGGCAGAACTTCCTTTTCCTTTTCTGCTATGAACATATTATGCTCCTGCAGTATGAATGACAAGCCTACATACATCCTAAATACAAGAACTATTGTGAGCAAGGAAGTACATGATTCTAAATTTAACCATGTGTTCTCACCAGAAGTGTGAACTTGAACTCCATGTCCCAAGTAAAAAATCTGAAACAAGCTCCCGTGCAGACTACCATAGGTCAGTTATAATATGGATGCCTTGTTACCTGGCAGGATGGCTAGTAGGCCCCCTTAGGATCTATGGCCAGATGTCTATGCTGTGCCCCTGGTTTTTAATAAAGAGCACTTTTAAATTATAAAGGTCACAGGCCTTTATTAACTCCTTCCTTTCTCAGACCATAATAGTGCATTATAGTTAGTGGAAATAGTAAATTCTAAATGAGTACATATACAGTAACTACCTATTGAACAAGCATAACATTATTTTTACTGCATGGCAAATGTAGCAAAAAAGAATTCTAAAAAAGCAATAACAGAAATGCAGCTTTTTCCACTTCTCTGCTTTCCAAGGGGTTAGTCAGAGGACATGTGTCAGTGCTCCTACAAAGGCATGAGGAAGATGTCAATAAATATCCTTTTATATATATATCTTCTAACTTTGAAGTCTTCATGTGGACTTGGCAAGCTCCCTTTAATCTTAGTGTTTTTTTATAGGTGCCTACAGAGGCATGACAGGGTGCCACTGGGATGTCATGGGCTGCCTACTAAAGGCCTCAAAGTCTGTCATCTTTGTACACCTAATTAAGCTATGCCATCAACATGGCCTAAATGATATGAAGTATTAAAGGGGTAGTCCAGTGGTGAAAAACTTAAAGGAGTAGTCCAGTGGTGATTCAGTGGTGAGCAACTTATCCCCTATCCTAAGGATAGGGGATAAGTTTGAGATCGCGGGGGGTCCGACCGCTGGGGCCCCCTGCGATCTCTCTGTACGGGGCCCCGGCTCTCCGCCGAGATAGCGGGTGTCGACCCCCGCACGAGGCGGCGGCCGACACGCCCCCTCAATACATCTCTATGGCAGAGCCGGAGATTGCCGAAGGCAGCGCTTCGGCTCTGCCATAGAGTTGTATTGAGGGGGCGTGTCGGCCGACGCCTCGTGCGGAGGTCGACACGCCCCCTTCCCGCGGGCTGTCGGGGCTCCGTACAGGAGATCGCAGGGGGCCCCAGCGGTCGGACCCCCCGCGATCTGCAACTTATCCCCTATCACCACTGGACTACTCCTTTAAGCTGTAATCGGTATCTCTGTGTCCGTACCAACCTGTACTATATAACTAATGTATTACTTATGGTGAAAGCTGTGGATGCATAAAATAAAATGGATCGGGGGGCAATTGTTAAGCTGCGCAAATCTTCAAAATTTTGATATTTTTGTGCAGAAATTAAAATTTTTGCTCACAAATTGCTATTTCTGCAAAAAAAGTGCAACTTTTAAGGATTTGTGCCTTTCTTAGTAAATTCAAGGAGTGCTCCTCATAATAAATCCAGTGAACTAAAAATAGGCAGAGCTTTGCATATGTACGGTGTACATGTCATGACCAGGTGTGGACAGGGAGAGTGAGCCTTAAGCTTTCCCTAATAACACTCTCCCTGCCTACTTCCCCATGTGCCCTAAAATGCGGATCGACAACCATGGTGCCGTTCCTTTCCTACGCTTAAGTGCAAAGGGCATAAAAACAAATACTACTGTAAATAGACCGTCCCACAACCAAACAACCAGATAAACCAGACAAGATATAAATATACAAACAGTGCAGGATATAGTGTACTAACATACAGTTCAGAAACTGGAATCAAGATAAACGACAGATATGAATAAATGAACAAGACTAAATATGGAATAAGTATACAGCAGAAACCAGGAGATGCATGGGGATGAACAGATGAACTGAATGTAAAACACTAAACAGGTCAGGAAACATAGAACACTGTTCACACTATACACAGAACACTAACAAACTAGACTCACCACTCCAAACATGGAGGGACAACAAAACAAACCGCCCAGTTTAGAAACAAATCCCCATAGCAAACCTCTTCTAAACTGGTCGGTTCCCGAGACACGTGTCAACAGAGAGCACTTAGACAGAAAAAAACAACCTTAACTTCAGAAGCTCATAAGTACTGAAAGGATTAAGATTTTTTCATATAAGTAATTTAAAAATCTGTTTAACTTTCTGGAGCCAGTTGATATACATTTAAAAAAAAAAAAAGTATTTTCCTGGATAACCCCTTTAACCCCTTAAGGACCAGGCCATTTTACACCTTAGGATCAGAGCGTTTTTCGAACATCTGACCACTGTCACTTTAAACATTAATAACTCTGGAATGCTTTTAGTTATCATTCTGATTCTGAGATAGTTTTTTCGTGACATATTCTACTTTAACATAGTGGTAAATTTTTGTGGTAACTTGCATCCTTTCTTGGTGAAAAATCCCCAAATTTTATGAAAAAATTAAAAATTTAGCATTTTTCTAACTTTGAAGCTCTCTGCTTGTAAGGAAAATGAATATTCCAAATACATTTTTTTAATTCACATATACAATATGTCTACTTTATGTTTGCATCATAAAATTGACAAGTTTTTACTTTTGGAAGACATCAGAGGGCTTCAAAGTTCAGCAGCAATTTTCCAATTTTTTACAAAATTTTCAAACTCACTATTTGTCAGGGACCAATTCAGGTTTGAAGTGGATATGAAGGGTCTTCATATTAGAAATACCCCACAAAAGACCCCATTATAAAAACTTCACCCCCCAAAGTATTCAAAATGACATTCAGTCAGCGTTTTAACCCTTTAGGTGTTTCACAGGAATAGCAGCAATGTGAAGGAGAAAATTCACAATCTTCATTTTTTACACTTGCATGTTCTTGTAGACCCAATTTTTGGATTTTTACAAGGGGTAAAAGGAGAAAATTTATACTTGTATTTGTAGCCCAATTTGTCTTGAGTAAGCACATACCTCATATGTCTATGTAAAGTGTTCGGCGGGCGCAGTAGAGGGCTCAGAAGCGAAGGAGCAACAAGGGGATTTTGGAGAGTACGTTTTTCTGAAATGGTTTTTGGGGGGCATGTTGCATTTAGGAAGCCCCTATGGTGCCAGAACAGAAAAAAAAACACGTGGCATATCATTTTGGAAACTAGACCCCTTGAGGAACTTAACAAGGAATTAAATGAGCCTTAATACCCCACAGGTGTTTCACGACTTTTGCATATGTAAAAAAAAAATTTCACTAAAATGTGTGTTTCCCCCCAAATTTCATATTTTTGCAAGGGTTAATAGCAGAAAATACCCCCAAAATTTGTAACCCCATCTCTTCTGAGTATGGAGGTACCCCATAAGTTGACCTGAAGTGCACTATGGACGAACTACAATGCTCAGAAGAGAAGGAGTCATATTTGGCTTTTTGAGAGCAAATTTTGGCTGGGGGGCATGTCGCATTTAGGAAGCCCCTATGGTGCCAGAACAGCAAAAAAAAAAAAAACACATGGCATACCATTTTGGAAACTAGACCCCTTGAGGAACGTAAAAAGGAATAAAGTGAGCTTTGATACCCCACAGAGGTTTCACAACTTTTGCATATGTAAAAAAAAATAAAAAATTTCACTAACATGTGTGTTTCCCCCCAAATTTTACATTTTTGCAAGGGTTAATAGCAGAAAATACCCCCAAAAAATTGTAACCCCATTTCTTCTGAGTATGGAAATACCCCATGTGTGGACGTAAAGTGCCCTGCGGTCGAACTACAATGCTCAGAAGAGGAGGAGCGCCATTGAGCTTTTGAAGAGTGAATTTGTTTGGAATGGTAGTCAGGGGCCATGTGCGTTTACAAAAAAATGTAGGGTAACACCAGCATTTTAGTGAAAAAATTTTTTTTTCATTTTCCCATCCAACTTTAACGAAAATTCGTCAAACACCTGTGGGGTGTTCAGGCTCACTATACCCCTTGTTACATTCCGTGAGGGGTGTAGTTTCCAAAATGGGGTCACATGTCGGTATTTATTTCATTTGCGCGGGATGCCTGCTGATAGATATCAGCAGTCACCCCAGTCTGGTCCCCGCCCGGCGCGCGGCGAGGACCGAAATTCCCACGGGCGTACAGGTACTCCCTTGGTCCTTAAGTACCAGGGAGAAAAGGCGTACCTGTACGCCCTTGGTCATTAAGGGGTTAACCATAGCTAAAACACAGATATATCACAAGATAAATGCAAGGTGCAAGATAAGCCAGATATGGTCAGAATAGCACTAATCAGCAGCACCCAGTAATACCTGTAGAGGCCTTTTATACCTCAAAGGGCTGGAGGGTTAACTCTTCCTAACCCAAGGAAAAATAACATAGAAAACAGCCCATTACAAACCTAGAGTCTGAATAGACACCAAAACAGAAGAGTACAAACACACAAACTGACATTACAGTACATATGTTAATCTCCCAAATATCCAGAGGAGCTGTATTTGAATGTATAAAGCATCTTTTAGGAGCATTGCCAATACTGTAACAACCAATGTCCCCAATCTTCTTTCTTTCAATATGGGGTTTTATAATTTAGCATATATTTTACTTGTAAAAGTGCTGTTGGTAACTTATGTGCATATGTGAAGAAGCGTTACTTAGCTAACAAAGTACATCATGAAATCTCTGGTCTCATTGATTAATGAACAAATATCTAGTGACAAGTCCCTTGGTGTTACACAACAACAGCTGTGTGCGAAAACCAAAAAAATATCCCTTACAAACCATAACCTCCCGTAACCTGCTCTAAATTGCAGAGGTAATGAAGGCATTCCTGGTATATGAGTGCATACATTGTGCAGCTTTTCCCCTCTGTGCTTAAAAAGAAACCACATGTTACAGACACTCAGATGACAAACATTCTTGGACTGTCTCAGCTCAGCAGAGGTAGTCATTATTAGTTTTAGGGAAAAAGACAAGAAAATTGGCTCGTGAATGGAAGACTAATAATATAGCAAGAGGATAGGATGGCGTCCTCATTTAATGGATAAAAGTAAAGCAGACCTTAAGGAAAATGAATAGTACCACTTTAAGTGTTCTGTGTTATAAGTGTAATTCTTGCCATATATATATATATTCTAGGTGTTATTTATATTCTATAAATCAGAGCACAGTATAAATGGTAACATAAACCTTTAAGATCATATTATAGTAAAAGGGAATCTGTCACCTAGAAAACCCCATGAAACTGCTATATAGTAGTGATAGCAATGAGAATAACAGTGCAAATTCTTTTTCCACTTGGCGTTTTTCAGTTTGCCATTTTTTCAATCTTTTTTTTTTACTCTTTTTGGGCGTTTATCAGCTCCTTGGCAGTTTTGTAAAATCGCAGCATGTTTAGCCTATGGCGTTTTTTTGTCAAAATCTTGGCGTTTTTTTCTCCCATAGAAGTCTATGGGAGTGAAAAAAAAACACAAATTAAAAACACCATGTAGGTTTTTCATTAGGTGTTTTTTTGGGGGGCGTTTTTTTCACCTGTGGAAAAAAAGGGGCTACTCCCAGGAAAGGCTGGCAAAACTGCAAAGGTGCCAAAAATGCAATTTCCACACAAATGAAAAAATGCCAGGAAAAAACACCAAACTCGGGAAATTGCACTGGTGTTTTTTCTGGTGTTTTGTGGGTTTTTTTACATAAAAAATGCAGGACAAAAAACTAAGAGCTACTCAAAGTAATCCATTGTGGCAGATCTATTAAACAACCCAGCTAGCCTTATTTTAGATTTGTTTAGACACAGTTTAGGCTGCAGATAGAAGTGTCAAAGTGTCAAAATCCAACTAGTCTGCAGTGTAGCCTATCTATGTGCATTGGATATTTTAGAAACAGTACTGAAAACAACAATATGGACTGATTCCTATTATTAAATGAACATTAAAGGGGTATTCCGGGCAAAAACATCTTATCCCCTATCGAAAGGATGCGTAGCTGCGTCTGCAGTTTTGGAAACCGCCAGGCTTCCGAGACGGGGATGTGACGTCATACCACGCCCCCTCCATTCATGTCTATGGGAGGGGGCGTTGCGGCCGTTATGCCCCCTCCCATAGAAATGAATGGAGGGGGCGTGACGTCACGTCCGGCGGTTTATGAAACTGCAGACACAGCTACGCATAGAATGCGGGCTTCTGCAGGGAGATCGCGGGGGTCCCAGCGGCGGGCCCCTCGCGATCAGACATCATATCCCCTATCCGTTCCATAGGGGATAAGATGTTTTTGCCCAGAATAACCCTTTAACTTAGCAGAGGTCTATACAGCAGAGAAAAAATATCAAATGTTCCATTGTTTCCTCTTGATATCATCATAGTTTAAAGAGCCCATCTCGGTCAACTTAAAGGGGTACTCCGGTGGAAAACTTTTTTTTTTTTTTAAATCAACTGGTGCCAGAAAGTTAAACAGATTTGTAAATTACTTCTATTAAAAATTCTTAATCCTTCCAATAGTTATTAGCGGCTTTATACTACAAAGGAAAGTCTTTTCTTTTGGGATTTCTTTTCTGTCACGACCATAGTGCTCTCTGCTGACATAGCAGCATATGTTTGCTATGGGGATTTTCTCCTACTCTGGACAGTTCCTGACATGGACAGAGGTGTCAGCAGAGAGTACTGTGGTCGTGACAGAAAAGAAATCCAAAAAAGAAAAGAAGTTCCTCTGTAGTATACAGCCGCTAAGTAGTACTGGAAGGATAGAGATTTTTTAATAGAAGTAATTTACAGATCTGTTTAACTTTCTGGCATCAGTTGATTTAAAAAAAAAAAGAAAAGTTTTTCACCGAAGTACCCCTTTAATGCATTCCCCATCTAATGCCACAGTTGCTGCATGTGGGCATAAATGCAACCGTATGCAGTGACCAATGATATTGCCAGTAAAGCCAGTATTACTGGCACAATTGTGATCAGGCAATTTGTTGGGCCATTCAATCAATTTAATTATCAGAGCTTAAGAGTGAGCTATTATTTAGTTCCATATGTCAATAAACAAAGAAACTTGAACTACCAACTATGTACATTCTCCAGCATCAGATTTACCTGAAGGGTATTAAAGAGTTACTCCACCCCTAGACATCACATAGGGGATAAGATGTCTGATTGCGGGGGTCCCGCCGTTGGGGACCCTCGCGATCTCTACTGTGGTACCCCAGACATCCGGTGGTGATGCAAGGCAGAGGTTCGTGATGTCACGATCACGCCCCGCTCATTACATCATGGTCACGCCCCCCTCAATGCAAGTCTATGGGAGGGGGCATGATGGCCATCACGCCCCCTCCCATAGACTTGCATTGAGGGGGCACGAGCGGGGCGCGGCCGTGACATCACGAGCCTCCGGTGCTGCACCTGACGCTCTAAACGAATGTCGGGTGCAGCAGGGAGATCCGTTGGATAGGGGATAAGATGTCTAGGGGCGGAGTAACCCTTTAAGTTTGCATATCTTGGGGTTAAAACACATTGGGGGATATTTATCAAAGGATTTAGACAGTTTTTCCCTGTCTAAATGTGTCGCACAGAAAGTCACAGTCTCAATATGGGCGACTTTTCTGCGACTTTTGCTCTAGAGGATTTTTAGAACATGATGCATGCTAGTCTATTTAAGACGGAAATACATTGGAAAATGCATTGGTGCTAAATTTATCAAAATCGACTTTTCAGCGATAAGTCGCATCGGCTGAAAGTACGCCGAAATGTCAGACCACATTGGAGCAGGTTTAAATACAGTCTAAAGCATAGATTCCGAAGTCTGTGCACAGAATTTATCAAGAGTCGTGCTCCTTTTGATAAATTAGGCGCACAATAGATCGGCCTAACCCTTTGTAGTTTGGTCTATATTGATGCGGGACATAGACAACTTTGATAAATCTCCCCCATCAAGTTACATTGCAGTCGTATAGGAGTCTCTGATACTGCAATGAAATTCTTCTACTAATTACTAAAGGGAACTGACATGAAGCAGTGACAAAACCGCAATACAACTGCTACGTAACCTGATCGTGTGTTTTCACCCTAATGGTAAACTGAAATCAAAGTGCTCTCTGCTAGCTGTCAGATGTTTAACAGTTAACAGGACATATTCTCAGCAGTGTACTGGAATGTGGTGGTGACTGGTAATTCATCTTTTAGAAGACTAGTAAGATCATACATGTATGGAGGAACTGTTGTGTCACATGTAGTTTTCTTAATCCCTTAACGACCAAGGACGTGTATACACGACCTTGTGCCATTAACGGGGTATGAGGTGGGCTCCTGACTCAAGCCCGCACCAGACCGACAGGCCCTCAGCTGATTCTTGTCGCTGATGGCCGGCGTTAATAGCCGACATGTGGCGCTGCCAGCTATTAACCCTTTAGATCGCTGCTGTCAAAGCTGACAGCGGCATCTAAAGGAACCTGTAAACGCTCTCTGGGGGGGGCGATCCACTGCTGAGGTAGCCGGAGGGCTTACCTCTCCTTCTGTGCTGGCTGCGGCACTGAGAATGATAAACCCTGGCAGGACCAGGACATGATTCCTCCTAAGGGCACGTTCCCACTTGGCATATACGCAGCGTATTTCACGCTGCACGGGAAATACGCTGCGTATCCCTCGCTCACCATACACAAAAGGCTTTCCATCAGCCCTATGTGTGCAGTGAGTTTTGGAGGTGGAGACGCGCGTCACAGTCACGCCGGCACACAGCCCGGCCTCCAAAACTCACTGCACACATAGGGCTGCCGCCGGAAAGCCTTGTGTGTATGGTGAACGAGTGATACGCAGCGTATTTCCCGCTGCTGCAGATTTTGCAGAAATACGCTGCGTATACGCCAAGTGGGAACGCACCCTAAAAGTCCCCTAAGGGGGCTAAAAGTGTAAAAAAAAGTTTAATAAAAGTTTGAAAAAACACACATTAACCCCTTCCTTAATCACCCTCCTTTCCCCAAATTCCATATAAAAAATATAAAAACATAATAAAAATATATGTGGTATTGCCGCGTGCGTAAATGTCCAAACTATAAATATATAACATTAATTAAACCGCACGGTCAATGGCGCATATGTACAAAAAATATCATAGTCCAAAAATTGCGTATTATTGGTCACTTTGTATACTCGATCAAAAAGTCCCATTAAAACAAATATGGTACCGATGAAAACTTCAGATCATGGCACAAAAAAATTTGCCCTCATACCGCTCCATATAGGGAAAATTAAAAAAGTTATAGGGGTCATAAAGTTATAATTTTTTAACAGAAGTAAAACAAGATCAAACCTATATAAGTAGGGTATCATTTTAATCGTACGGACCTACAGAATAAAGTGTGCTGTATAGAAACGAAAGCCCCCAAAAGTTACAAAATGCCTTTTTGTTTTTTAAATTTCACCCCACAAATCTTTTTTTTCTGTTTTCACCGTAGATTCTGTGGTAAAATTATTGATGTCATTACAAAGTAAAATTGGTGGAAGGTGAGCAGGAAAAAACGAAAGTGCAAAAATGAAAAAACCTGTGGTCCTTAAGGGGTTAATACTATAGTTTTTCTCTGTTATGCAAGAATAACAATATAGTAAGGTGTGCACTGGCACAGACTTTTCCTATCAATGTATCTGGTTATTTACTTTAATATTCTATTATTATCGTATATATAGAATAAGCCGACCTGAATATAAGCCGAGGCCCCTAATTTCACCCCCCAAAAAAATGGAAAAATGATTGACTCGACTAAGCCTAGGGTGGGAAATACATCATCCCCCCTGTCATCATCCAGACTCCCATCATTAACACCCCCCATCATCATCACCCTGTCATCATCACCCTCGTCATCATCCCCCCCCCCCCCCCGCCTTCATGATCACCGCCTGTCAATCCCTTCATCAGTGGTCTTCAACCTGCGGACCTCCAGATGTTGCAAAACTACAACTCCCAGCATGCCCGGACAGCCATCGCCTGTCCGGGCATGCTGGGAGTTGTAGTTTTGAAACATCTGGAGGTCTGCAGGTTGAAGACCACTGCGGCCTTCGTCATCATCCAGACCCCCCTTTAGTTTTCTACTCACCTCCCCTCGGTGGGAAGCAAGGGTGAGCTGGTGCGGGCCATCTATGCTGCAGGGACCGTCCGGTGGGGAGGGTTAGTCATTCAAGGCTGTCCAACTTCACCGGGAGGCCCTTTTCTCCGCTCCGGGCCAGCCCCGGACTAGTGACGTTGCCTTGACGACGACGCACAAGGATGTTCATGCGCAGGTACGTCCCTGTCTGTCGTTGTCAAGGCACGATGCTGGGAGTTGTAGTTTTGCAACATCTTGAGGTCCGCAGATTGAAGACCACTGAGAAGGGATTGACAGGTGGAGAGTTCACTCGAGTATAAGCCGAGTGGGGCGTTTTCAGCACGTAAAATCGTGTATATGGTATAATTATTACAGTATTTGTAATACAAACAATATGTTATATATTATGTTTTTTGTATTTTTTTTTTGTATGGTGTTATCATCCTTTATGCTGTTGTATACTGTATTGGGAAAGTAAGAACTGACTCTAACAGTACAGTAGCCAGATCCTCCATGCGATTTCCTGGGTTACAGGAAAATTACCCCTGAACATTTTTAACCAACAACCATATTCCTTTTGATATCCTAACTGTATTTATAAAGCATTATTTCCTGCCTTTATCTCAAAGGCTTCTTAATCATCAAAAGTAAATACACAATTCACAAAGAAACCATCAAAGTCCCAGTAATCCATGCCATGGGCTGAAAGAGCCTGAGAATTTCCAGCACAATCCAGTAGACCTTCTGAATGGTATGTGCATACTGTTGACACCTGTCCTGAACATATTGGCACGTTGTCAGGGCTTGTCAAGAATCCAGTGCCGTGCTTGGTGTTCTCTTCCTAGATCTCCACATGTACTTGTATTAGCTATTTTATTTTAAATGAATAATGTCATTTCCACAACTGCTCTTAAAATACAGCCATCTGGCGGAATTTAAAACTCAAGCTGGGATTTGTAGTACAGCAGATGGAAAGGCTCTATAGCTACAGCTGGTAGGGGATTAGATGTGGGGCCTGTATTTTAATGCATTTGTGTTTTAGCCTTTTTTACAAGACTAATAATAGACAAATTAAAGGTTTCCCCAAATACCTATATAAAGTTTAGAAAGATGAGATCATCATTTTCATTCTATAGATCCCATCCCATGTTACATTCTGTTTATTATGTCCTGTCGATCCCCTAACATATTTTCTCTCTCTTTAGTCCCTAGCTATTGACTTGCCTTTCTGTTTTTTGTATTTTTTTTATTTTTTTTATTTTTTTTGCAGTGATTCAAATACATTGCAGGTAAAAATCCTGACAACCCCTAGCAAGCCACATGAACTACTTATGACCTTTTTTCATTTTCCAACTCCAAATCTTTTTCTTGGCAGTGCATGTACTCTAAAGCTATGTGTCTGCATATCTGTGAATGAGATGTCTTTTGCAGACTTGAATGAATGCGGTCTTAAGCCTCGTCCCTGTGAACATCGGTGTATGAACACACACGGCAGCTACAAGTGCTATTGTCTTAATGGCTACATGCTGATGCCAGATGGCTCCTGCTCAAGTAAGTTATAGAAACAATAAATACATGGATTTTGGTTTCATTGTTTTCAGTGCACATTGCAGTTTATTTAAAATAAAATACAACATTTACAAGAATGCAAAAAGGTTTTATTGCTTCATCATAAAAAGGGTCACCTTTTGACCCTCACAGGGGTCTTTCTATAGCAGAGCATCATAAAGACGTGTGGAGACATACAGACCATACATGAGGAATTCTGGGAGGAAGTATATGCAAAGCAGCTTGCTGATGCCGCATTGTGGAGGTAGTATTAGAGAGCTGCTTAGCTTACCATCACATCACCTGTTCAACAGGCTATCAAACCCCCCCATTATACAGTGGTTGAAATAAGTATTGCACACGTCACCATTTACTCACTGAATACTGTTTCTTTGGACAACAGTACCTTCTAATTCCAGGTATTTTTAAAGGAGTATTCCAGGCAAAAACATCTTATACCCTACCCTAGCAGGCCCCCCGCGATCTCCCTTCAGCACCCGTATTCTATGCGTCTCCAGTTTCGGAAACTCCGGGACTGGAGATGTGACGTAACGCCACGCTCCCTCCATTCATGTCTATGGGAGGGGGCGTGAGGGCTATAACACCATTATTATGTTTTGCAAAAATTAGGTTGCAAAGATCTTGAGACAGCTCTTTGCTTTTACCAATAATGAGATATGTCTTGCATGACACCTTGATGATGAGACCTTTTTTTAGGTCATCAATTGGGACTGAACCGGCTGATATTATTTTGCACTGACAAGGGGCTGGATTGCTTTTTAATTACTGATAGATTCCAGTTGTTGTCTTGGCTTTCCATGCCTTTTTGCACCTCCTTTTCTTCATGTGTTCAATACTTTTTCCCTTTGTCATTTCACATTATTACACTTAATTTCTAAGCTTATTTGCTTTGGGATCTTAATGTGTATGGATTACTTGGGTTATTAACAACATCTGGTGAAAATTGCACCCGCTGTCTTCCTCAGAAATCGGCCCTGATTTATCAAAATGTGAGAGAAGAACTATTAAGATTTTGCCCATAACAACCAATCACAGCTCAACTTTCTTATCTCAACAAGCTCTGGTAAAGTGAAAGCGGAGCTGTGATTGGTTGGCTCTCTCCCACACATTGATAAATCAGGGCCATCATCTACAAAGGAAGGAAATTATGACATAGAAAATGCAGTCCAATCTGTAGGCATCATGTTATAGAGCAGGAGGAGCTGAGCAGATTGATATATAGTTTTGAGGGAAAGGTTTCAATATAATTTGTATTCTCATGACCAAAATATCTGCTCATTCTAGGCCTAAGAGTCCCATAGGCTGTCCTAATCAGTGATTGACAGCTATCTCTGTGCGAGTTTCCATAAAAAGATAGATGTCAGTCACTGAATAGTACCACCCACTGAACTTGGAAGGAGTAGTGTTTTAGATGAATAAATGGCCATTTTTACTGAATCATTTCTTGAAAAACTGTAGATCAGTCTACTCAGCCCCTCCTGCTCTATAACATGTTGCCTGCAAAATGGATAGAGTTAATAGGTTCCCTTTTGAGAGTTAATGCATCACCAATCGCAGGGTTGGATTGACGTATATAGGTATTTACTTTTCACATACATTTGAGTTCTTAAAAAAATAAATAAATAAGGCTCGGTTGCCATTGCCATTGTGGCTTCCATTTATTCTGGAACCATGACTTCTATATTAAACCCTAGAACAAAATATAGCATAGGTTTTAGATGTCTTTATTTTGTAGTAAAATATAGCACATAGCAATACAAACTATTCCACATTGTGGAGAAGATGTTGGTATCAATGTAATCTGGAATATTAGTTCTCTTTTGTGGCTGTATATTGCCAAATGTCAAGTTAGTTGAAGTGTGTAAAAAACTGGCTTTAAAATTGTTAAACAAACAAACCGCAGGGGTTGACTCCAAAAAAAAAAATCGGTAATAAAATACCAATGTATAAAAGTTGGTGTAGAAGTGAAGGATCTGAACTGTAACAACACTTCAGGCTTCATATTAAATCCTTATAGCTGGAAATGGTATTCATGTTGTGGTATTCTGTGCCCGGGTAGCAGAGTAACTCATGCAGTTTACATTGGCAGCGCTCTCTTATTTTGCTTTATTCCTCAAGAACATTATTAGAAAAGTCTGTCTGCGATCTCTCAGCGCTAGGAGCAGAGATTAATGGTGTACAGTTGTGTCCTATTAAACCATTCCTTAGTGTAGTAGAGACTTTAATGAGGAGACATAATATCTTCTCCAGACTATAATATCTTATCATCCGGCCATTTATATCATTCTGCAACTTAAATGATTCTTATCTGACGTTACATTAAATCCTATTTAGCACCATGTGCTGTTATAATACATATATATCTACATACAGGAATGCTGCAGGCGAGTAATAAGTAAAAAAAAAAAAAAAGAGTAAAAAAAAAGTAGTTGTTATATTTTTATATTTTACTACTAGCTGGGTATCCGGCTTTGTCCCATCTTGCCACCTAAGACTTAAAGAGGCAAAGTAACATGATATATAAATAACACAATACAGGGGGACCTGCACTGTGTGCTGCTTGCCACCCAGCTTTTCTAGTCTGAAGAGAATATATCTCTGGTAAAGCAGCCATAGTGGAGCTCTTTGGGAAACCTGGATGGCACGCATACTGTGTGCCACCCAGCTTTTCCACTCTCCTGAAGCACCAGCAGTTATACGCTGCTTGTCCTGCCTGCCCTCCTCACTGCAGCAGCACTGCCATGCCCTCTCCCTGTACTAATGTCTTCTGTGTCCCCCCTTACTCTTCTCAGCCCACAATAAATCTTCCCCCACCCTTCCCCTCTTTTTTCCCCTGCACTAACTATTCTTTCACCTGTCTGCTAGACAGTTAAATCATACTTCGCCATGACGCTGGTCTGGCGGCAGGATGTTTAAAATTCCCAAGCAATCTCTGGCGTGATCAGTTGATGAACTGGAAGTCCTATAGACTTGCATTGGACTTTTGGTATATCTTCTGATTGCATTACTCACGGACTGCGGAGATTGCTTCGGGGTATAAAACATTCGTCCGTCTGACCAAAATCATGGTAAAGTCTGATTTACCTGTCTGGGCTCTGCTGTCTACTCGCGAGCTGTGAAAGTGTCCAGGATCCGTTGTTTTAATCTCAGACTGTGGATATTGTTGGTATCGGGACATCTCTAAACTGTACATTAGCAGTCAGCAGTTATGCTGGAACATACATTATTTAATCATACATATGGCCAGAGGTTGCACTGAACCATACGGGGTGCCCATAGGACTTCTTGTTCCTCTGCACACCTCCAGTTCCATACACACAGAGAGGTTTTTCCAGTAAATTCCATACTAAGCTAACAAAAGCAAACTTGTGCCATATTCCATTGGAGAATATTCTGACATACGGGAATGTTTCAAAAACTAAGCTTCTTTTGTTTTCCCTTCTGCTAACCTACCTAAACCTGATATTTCCATTTCAGTGTGTAATACGACCATAACTCACAGGCAGCTCACCCTCTGGAGTTCTGTTCTTCCCAGATCCTTCCTTAATCTTCTGCTCTCTTCTTACTGTGGAAAAAAAAAAAAAAAACTCTTATTGTTGCTCTAAGCCTCTAAATCACTGTAACTCTTTACTAATCCTTCTTCCTTCTCCAAACTTTCCTCTCTCTAGTCTATGCCGCCATGGTTATCTTTATGTGCAGCCGCTACGCTGATGCCTCTACCCTGTGCCAGTCACTACTATGGCTGTCAATTCACTTTACAATACAGATTAAGGTAATGGTAATGACAACAAACCTTTATTGCATAGTGGCCATTATTACATAAAAGCTGCTGCTTCATAGCGTTGCTCTACTCTGGCTTGTAAAGGAGGTCATGTGCAGGGACCCCCCTTTATGATGCTTTAGGGCATATGGGCATGTGTTGTTGTGATGTGACAACCTCTTGTGTTATAAGAACAATGCATGTAAATACGAATAAGAGTGGTGATGAATTTATAGCACAAGCTCCAGTGCAGGGCACAGTCAACTATATTTTAATGAAGCAATACACAATAGTGAGGATAGAATGGGCACTGCGTAACCTGTAGGTCTGTAAGAGCTGACGAGTACCAGCATAAGGGGGTGAACTGGGGGTGTAAAATCCAAGCCGAGTTGCTCAACACAAAATAACAGTAGGTGCAAGCGGTATCGTCATAAAAGATGCAAAGAGAATGTATGCACTCACCAGTAATTGCAGTATGGCAAGGAGCTTATTTAGTCCAAATAACAGGAAGGATTTCACCCAGTGCAGGGAGAGAGGTCAATGCGTGACCGACAGCAGGGGTGGCAATGAACAACAGTCAGTTTCGCGTCAATGACGCATCATCTGATTCGAACCGGATGATGCGTCAATGACGTGAAACAGATTGTTGTTTGTTGCACCCCTGCTGTCGGCTCTCTTCTTTTATGATATGTTTTAATGAAGCTTTATTTCAAATATAGATACGTTTAAAGGGCTGCTCCACTGCCCCAGCATTTGTAACATTTTGTTCCGAATGCTAGGTGCGGGCTGTGGGGCCCCTTGTGAGGCCACGCCCCCTCAATGCAAGTTTATGGGAGGAGGTGTGGCCATAGGCGTAACCATAGACTTGCATTGAGGGGCGTGGCATGACATCATGAGGGGCATGGCCGTGATGTCACGACCCCCGCAGCCCACAACCAAAATGTTCCAAACGCTGGGGCAGTGGAGTACCCCTTTAAGAAACTTTCTTCTCTTCTATGAAATTAATTCAGTTTTGTAGAGGGTAGTAAACCAAAGACAAGGTCAGAACTGAAATATTGTGCCATTAATCTTGTTTCCCAGACTCCAGGACCTGCGCAATGGCAAACTGCCAACATGGCTGTGAAGAAGTTAAGGGAGAAGTGCGATGCCTATGTCCATCAAGTGGACTACAACTGGGGCCAGATGGAAAGAATTGTATAGGTGTGTGAGTATACATTTTCCTAACTTATTGCCAACGTTTACTCTTTACATTAACAAGGATGCGGTCAGCATGGCATAGAGATCATGTTTTAAACATGCAATGAAATCATTCCCTATATTGTTTATTAGACTTGTTCTCTATAAAGTATACACTGGAAGTGCTATATATGAATAGCTTGAAGGGAAATAGTAAGTCCTGACATTTCTTTTGCAGGAACAGACCATGTCAGATTTACAAGACATATAATTGCATCAACTGGTGCCAGAAAGTTAAACAGATTTATAAATCCCTTCTATTTAAAAATCTTAACCCTTCCAGTACCCATCATGCTCCACAGAAAGTTCTTTTCTTTTTGAATTTTTTTCTGTCTGATCACAGTGCTCTCTGCTGACACCTCTGTCCATGTCAGGAACTGTCCAGAGCAGGAGAAAACCCCCATAGCAAATTTCTCCTGCTCTGGACAGTTCTTGACATGGACAGAGGTGTCAGCAGAGAGCACTGTGGTCAACCAGAAAAGACATTCAAAAAGAAAAGAACTTCCTGTGAAGCATACAGCAGCTGATAAGTACTGGAAGGGTTAAGGTTTTTGAATAGAAGTAATTTACAAATCTGTTTAACTTTCTGGCACCATTTGATTTAAAAAATGTTTTCCATTGGAGTACCCCTTTAAAGGTAATTTTGGAACAACAGTATTCCCCGATGTGTATACCGATCAGCCAGAGGTGATTGGGAAAGTAGCAAAAGCAGGGAAGTTAGGCAATATGTGTCATTCCCGTTGCCTTTAAAGAGAGTTGCATAAATTGCATGGCCGCGCAGGCTGCTATGTATACCTAATAATGGGTTTTTATGGCTTTTGTTAACCATATTTTTAAATAATGTTTTTTTTTTCTTTTTGCATTTTTATTATATAATATTATGATTATATTTACTATATTTAAAAATAATCCTGAAATCATGAAGTTTTTATTCTGGCTGCTAGAGCTAAAACTAAGCTGAGACCTCTTGTTCTGTACAGATTCCTTCCTAGTAATGCCTTTCTTCTCAGAGCAGACAATGATTACAGTGAAAGGTGACACAGTAGAGAGATAACCCTGGATCCACCACCATCCCCCCGACACACACACACTCTCCGTAGAATTACCTCTGAAAAGGTCACAGAAAATGCCCAGTAGTTTCTCCAATTTATCTGAATGAGATGGGTCCTGTCTATTGCTGTATACGATCCATGGGTCCTGCTGTAAAGCAGATCACTAAATGCTGTTATAAACTGATCAGGCAAGATGGCTGCCCCCATAATAATATAGAAAGGAAATTAAAAAAAATTACAATCAGAAAATAAAACTGTTCAACGTATAGGTGCTTTCAGGGGTGGACAGGAGTCAGCATGGGCATTATGACCAGTCTAACTATATTGACTATGCAACCCAATATGCCGCAAGCTGTTATCTACTGTGTGTTCTGACACCTTTCTAGCATAGCCCCCACTACCAAAACATCTGACATCATTTTCACTGAATAAAACTTTTTTGTGCTTGAAGGAGTTAAAGACATGCCATCTTTTTTCAATAAGCTACATATGTGACAGATTTCAGTTTGAAGTAGGAAATAAGGCATGTTTTACAGATGTCTCTTCAGAACAGTAATGAAGCTTATGGTCTTTTAGATGTAAATGTGAATATTTACTACAGGCAATAATGAAGCCACTCGATTAAATTCTTACACAATACTTGTTACTTTCTAGATATCGATGAATGTGCCACAGGGAAAGCAGTCTGCCATTTTAACCGGAGATGTGTGAATACATTTGGAAGCTATTACTGCAAATGCCAGCATGGCTTTGACTTAAAATACGTGAATGGCAGATACGACTGTGTAGGTAAGAATTTTCATTTCTTGTGTTTGTAATTTACCTTTTTTTATGATTTATTTTGCAATAAATAACAGCTAATGCAGGGGGTACTATAGTGGTTTTATCTATGGAAACACTACATGATGTAAAAAAAAAAATAAAAAAAAACAGCCACTCTGGTTATAAATTGTGTCATTTTCATAGTGTTAAAGGGGTTATCCCAAAAAATATTTTATGTATTTCAATATTATGTATGAAAATAAATATTTAATCTATGTCAGTGGCGCCCCCTGTTGTTACTTGTTCTGCTGACTTCTGTGACCTTCTGCAGCTGCCAGTTGTGGACAAGCAAATTCCATTGCTGGCCTTCTCACCAGCTATCACTTCTGCAGGAAGGCTATTCCTTTGCACTTTGTTTTTCACCAACTTTCTTATACACTTATAAAGCCTGTATATGTAAAGAGAGAGAAAATAGTGCTACACTAAAATTCATATAAATATATCAGCCTGTCACATAGAGAGAGAGAATGAATCTATATGTAGAACAGTATGAAAGATAACTTGTGAGGACAGTGCAGGAGAAAATTCAGAGATATTAAAACCGACAATACTATGCACTATATTGGTGAGATCTCTGAAGTTTTCTATGTGTGGTAATGGGGTGTGATGAGGGCAGATGTTGTTCCCCTAGGGGCAGATGGCATTAACCCCTTATATTCGTGACGCCAGGGCGTGGTTTATCCTCGATACCACCCGGAGTTATTCCGCTGGATCCTGGGCTTGGCACGGGGGCAAAAGAGACTCCGACGCCAAGTTATGGATAATGGTATGGATTGGAATCACTGAGCTAGAATCTGTTTCCTAACTCAGTGGTTCCCCTCCAGTGTGCCTACAGCTGTTGCAAAACTACAGCTCCCAGCATATACGGTCTGTCAGTCCATTCTTGGAGTTGTAGTTTTGCAAAGGTTTGGAGTGTAAAACTACACAGGCGGGCTTACAGTGGGTTTCCTTCTACAAGTTTAACCCCTTAAGGACGCAGGACGTAAATGTACGTCCTGGTGAGGTGGTACTTAACGCACCAGGACATACATTTACGTCCTAAGCATAACCGCGGGCATCGGAGCGATGCCCGTGTCATGCGCGGCTGATCCCGGCTGCTGATCGCAGCCAGGGACCCGCCGGCAATGGCCGACGCCCGCGATCTCGCGGGCGTCCGCCATTAACCCCTCAGGTGCCGGGATCAATACAGATCCCGGCATCTGCAGCGTTCGCGATTTAAATGAACGATCGGATCGCCCGCAGTGCTGCTGCGGGGATCCGATCATTCATAACGCCGCACGGAGGTCCCCTCTCCTTCCTCCGTCCGGCTCCCGGCGTCTCCTGCTCTGGTCTGTGATCGAGCAGACCAGAGCAGGAGATGACTGATAATACTGATCTGTTCTATGTCCTATACATAGAACAGATCAGTATTAGCAATCATGGTATTGCTATGAATAGTCCCCTATGGGGACTATTCAAGTGTAAAAAAAAATGTAAAAAAATGTAAAAGTAAAAGTAAAAAAAAAGTGAAAAATCCCCTCCCCAATAAAAAAGTAAAACGTCCGTTTTTTCCTATTTTACCCCCAAAAAGCGTAAAAAACATTTTTTATAGACATATTTGGTATCGCCGCGTGCGTAAATGTCCGAACTATTAAAATAAAATGTTAATGATCCCGTACGGTGAACGGCGTGAACGAAAAAAAAATAAAAAAGTCCAAAATTCCTACTTTTTTAATACATTTTATTAAAAAAAATTATAAAAAATGTATTAAAAGTTTTTTATATGCAAATTTGGTATCAAAAAAAAGTACAGATCATGGCGCAAAAAATGAGCCCCCATACCGCCGCTTATACGGAAAAATAAAAAAGTTAGAGGTCATCAAAATAAAGGGATTATAAACGTACTAATTTGGTTAAAAAGTTTGTGATTTTTTTTAAGCGCAACAATAATATAAAAGTATATAATAATGGGTATCATTTTAATCGTATTGACCCTCAGAATAAAGAACACACGTCACTTTTACCATAAATTGTATGGCGTGAAAACAAAACCTTCCAAAATTAGCAAAATTGCGTTTTTCGTTTTAATTTCCCCACAAAAATAGTGTTTTTTGGTTGCGCCATACATTTTATGATATAATGAGTGATGTCATTACAAAGGACAACTGGTCGCGCAAAAAACAAGCCCTCATACTAGTCTGTGGATGAAAATATAAAAGAGTTATGATTTTTAGAAGGCGAGGAGGAAAAAATGAAAACGTAAAAATTTAATTGTCTGAGTCCTTAACCCCTTAAGGACTCAGGGTTTTTCCGTTTTTGCACTTTCGTTTTTTCCTCCTTACCTTTTAAAAATCATAACCCTTTCAATTTTCCACCTAAAAATCCATATTATGGCTTATTTTTTGCGTCGCCAATTCTACTTTGCAGTGACATTAGTCATTTTACCCAAAAATGCACGGCGAAACGGAAAAAAAAATCATTGTGCGACAAAATCGAAAAAAAAACGCCATTTTGTAACTTTTGGGGGCTTTCGTTTCTACGCAGTGCATATTTCGGTAAAAATTACACCTTATCATTATTCTGTAGGTCCATACGGTTAAAATGATACCCTACTTATATAGGTTTGTTTTTGTCGCACTTCTGGAAAAAATCATAACTAGATGCAGGAAAATTTATACGTTTAAAAATGTCATCTTCTGACCCCTATAACTTTTTTATTTTTCCATGTATGGGGTGGTATGAGGACTCATTTTTTGCGCCGTGATCTGAAGTTTTTATCGGTATGATTTTTGTTTTGATCGGACTTTTTGATCACTTTTTATTCATTTTTTAATGATATAAAAAGTGACCAAAATACGCTTTTTTGGACTTTGGAATTTTTTTGCGCGTACGCCATTGACCGTACGGCTTAATTAATGATATATTTTTATAGTTCGGACATTTACGCACGCGGCGATACCACATATGTTTATTTTTTATTTTTTTTACACTGTTTTATTTTTTTTATGGGAAAAGGGGGGTGATTCAAACTTTTATTAGGGAAGGGGTTAAATGACCTTTATTAACACTTTTTTTTAACATTTTTTTTGCAGTGTTATAGGTCCCATAGGGACCTATAACACTGCACACACTGATCTCTAATGCTGATCACTGGCGTGCATTAACACGCCTGTGATCAGCATTATCGGCGCTTGACTGCTCCTGCCTGGATCTCAGGCACGGAGCAGTCATTCGTCGATCGGACACCGGGGAGGCAGGTAAGAGCCCTCCCGGTGTCCGATCAGCTGTTCGGGACGCCGCGATTTCACCGCGGCGGTCCCGAACAGCCCGACTGAGCAGCCGGGTCACTTTCACTTTCACTTTAGAAGCGGCGGTCAGCTTTGACCGCCGCTTCTAAAGGGTTAATACCGCACATCGCCGCGATCGGCGATGTGTGGTATTAGCCGCGGGTCCCGGCCGTTGATTAGCGCCGGGACCCACGCGATATGATGCGGGATCGCGGCGCGATCCCGCTTCATATCGCGGGAGCCGGCGCAGGACGTAAATATACGTCCTGCGTCGTTAAGGGGTTAAGGCCAAAATGGGCTGAGTCCTTAAGGGGTTAAGCTGTGGCAAATTTTCCACCGCAGCTCAAACTCCCATCGGAAACCTCACTGTGAACCTTCGCCTGTGTGAATGTACCCTAAAAACACTACACTAACACAAAATAAAAAGTAAAACACTACATATACACATATCCCTACACAGTTACACCCCCCCCCCCCCCCCCCCACCAATAAAAATGAAAAACGTCTCATACGGCAGTGTTTCCTGTTGCAAAACAATAATTCCCAGTATTGCCGGACAGCCATTGACTGTCCTGGCAGGCTGGGAGTTTTGCAACAGCTGGAGGGACCCAGTTTGGGAAACACTGCCGTAGGCTTTTCGTGGAGACAAGTGCCATCCTTGTATCCGAGTCCGCCCCTATTGCAAATTCCTACTTTAGGCCTCAAATGCGCATGGCGCTCTCTCACTTCAGAGTCCTGTTGTATTTCAAGACCACAGTTTAGGGCCACATATGGGGTATTTCCGTACTCAGGAGAAATTGTGTTACAAATTTTGGTGGAATTTTTCTCCTTTTACCCTTTATGAAAAGGAAAAGTTAGAGGCTACACCAGCATGTTAGTGTAAAAAAAAAATGACACTAACATGCTGGTGTTGCCCAATACTTTATATTTTCACAAGACGTAAAAGGATAAAACGACCCCCAAAATTTGTAACACAATTTCTCCTGAGTATGGAAATACCACAAATGTGGACGTAAAATGCTCTGGTAATTTGCACAGGGGAAGCTGATGGTTACAGCAGTTCTGACATGAACGCAAAAGAACACCCACGGAAACTACACCCCTCAAGGAATGTAACAAGGGGTAGAGTGAGCCTTAACACCCCACAGGTCTTTTACAAATTTTCATTAAAGTTGGAATTGAAAATTTTAAAATGTGTTTTTTTCCCTGAAATGCTGGTGTTACCCCAAATTTTTCATTTTCACAAGGGGTAATAGGAAAAAGGCTCCCAAAATTTGTAGCCCCATTTCTTCTGAGTATGGAATTACCTCACATCTGGATGTAAAGTGCTCTGTGGGCAAACTACAATGCTCAGAAGAGAAGGAGCGCCATTGGGCTTTTGAAGAGAGAATTAGGCTGTAATTGAAGGCCATGTGCGTTTACAAAGCCCTCATGCTGCCAGAACAGTGGACCCACCCCCCACATGTGACAGAATTTTGGAAACTACACCCCTGACAGAATGTAATAAGGGGTACAGTGAGCATTTACACCCCACAGGTGTCAGACAGATTTTTTTGAACAGTGGTCCGTAAAAATGAAAATGTTTATTTTTCATTTGCACAGCCCACTGTTACAAAGATCTGTCAAACACCAGTGGGGTATAAATGCTCACTGCACCCCTTATTAAATTCTGTGAGGGGTGTAGTTTCCAAAATGGGGTCACATGTGGGGGGGGGGGTCCACTGTTTTGGCACCACGGGGGCTTTGTAAACGCACATGGCCCCCGACTTCCATTCCAACCAAATTCTCTCTCCAAAAGCCCAATGGCGCTCCTTCTCTTCTGAGCATTGTAGTTCACCAGCAGAGCACTTTATATCCACATATAAGGTATTTCCATACTCAGAAGAAATGGGGTTACACATTTTTGGGAGCTTTTTCTCCTATTGCCCCTTGTGAAAATGAAAAATTTGGGGTAATATAAGAATTTTATTGAAAAAAAAAGTATTTTTTATTTTTAAGTCCCACTTTAACTAAAGTTTGTCAATCACCTGTGGGGTGTTAAGGCTCACTATACCCCTTGGTACATTCCTTGAGGGGTGTAGTTTCCAAAATAGTATGCCATCTCCAAAATCCCATTGTTGCTCCTTCCCTTCTGAGCCCTCTATTGCACCCACAGAGCACTTTACATCCACATATGAAGTATTTCCTTACTCGAGAGAAAATGAATTATGAATTTTGGGGGGCCTTTTTTACCTTTTACCCCTTGTAAAAAAAAAATGGGGCTACAATAACAGGTTAGTGTAAAAAATCCTACATTTTGCTGCTATTCCTGTGAAACACCCTGAAGGGTTAACAAACTTTTTTAATGTCATTTTGAATACTCTGAGGGGTGTAATTTTCATAATGGGGTCCATCATAGGGGATTTCAAACATTAGACCCCCAAATTCACTTTTAAACTGAACTGGTCCCTGAAAAATTCTGAATGTGAAATTTTCATGAAAAATTGGAAAATTGCTGCTATACTTTGAAGCCCTCTGATGTCTTCAAAAAGTAAAAACATGTCAACTTTATGATGCCAACATAAAGATAACATATTATATATGTTAATCAATATGTAATTTATTTGACATGTCCCTTTTCCTTACAAGCAGAGAGCTTCAAAGTTAGAAAAATGCTAAATTTTCAAATTTTTCCTGAAATGTTTGAATTTTTCACAAAGAAATTATGCAACACTTACAACTAACATAAAGTAGAATATGTCACGAAAAAACAATATCAGAATCAAATTTATAAGTAAAAGCATCCCAGAGTTATTAATGTATAAAATGATAGAGTTCAGATTTGGAAAAAAAATGCTCCCATCCTTAGGGTCATAATGGGCTCCGTCCCCAAGGGGTTAAACCATCAGTCAGATGCCACCTCTCAAAACCTGGTTAAATGCCATGGATACTTACCTAACTTTTCATTTGATATATATCCACAATTGTTTTTTTATGAAGATATAATTTGTTCTGTCTCCAGTCACTGGGATCAGTCTTTGTTTATTCTAATAAGTATGTGTTTTGTGTATCATAACTAATGATAGTATAACATAGTGGCATATGACATTAAGTATAGCGCTGGCTTCTCATTGGCAGATATAAATGAGTGCCTGTTGAGCACTCATAAGTGCAGCCCTCACAGTGATTGCCTCAACACCCCGGGATCCTATAAATGCAGATGTAAGCAAGGATACAAGGGAAGTGGATATGTCTGTTCAGGTAAGATCGCAAATTATTCAAAATAGTAAAACAATTTATCTTCATAGGTATCATGTGTATGAAGCAATGTATAACAGTTTATACCCAAAAGGGAGAGTATTCTAATAATAGAATTACCCTAATTTCATCCTTCTCTTTATTGGGGATTTCTGGCCTCACAAACTCACCTGCATGATACCGTGTTGCTGCCATCCAGAAGGTGCTTCATCCTGACAGAGTAGTGTTTCTTGCTTTAGCTTTAACACTCAGTCACCACTACGGCCAGTGATTCGCTGAGCAAACTTATCCCATGTGTCAACACAAAAGCAGAAAGTGCTTACCCGGAAGCTGCTGAGCATAGGATCCGGGATAGAGGGACACGTTCTCCATGTGGAGATGGAGCACGTATTCCTCTATCCCGGATCCTATGCTCAGCAGCTTCCGGGTAAGCTCATTTGGAGCCTAGACTATATAAAGGGCATTTGCCCATGGAATTGATGCCACGACTAAGAGCCAGATATGGCTCGAAACATGTCGGTTATCTGCACATCATCATTTTATTCAACATGGATATCCTTGGTTTTTAAAAGAATGGATTAAAAGTTAAGTTTTATTCACTTTTCTACTAATTAGATTTTTGGAGCAGCTGGAGGCCCTCGCTTTTTTGTCCTCTTCTTCATCAGTAATATTTTATGTATTCAAATATTTTGTAAGTAAGAATGTTCATGCATTCTTCTATGGCAATTTTCAAAGAAATTTTAGTGGGACATTCACTAGCAGTAACCGCTGTACTCTTTTACCCTTAGACTACAGATATTTACAGTATTCCTACAAGTATGATGTCAGCATTGTAGTATGTATTACATAAGGGTATGATGTATGATGGAAGAAACACATCTAATGGCCCCTTTGAGACTATGGAGTGGAGGTAAAGACTTCTGAGTAAGCAGTGAAGAAAAATGTAACATTTTCTTCCCTTATAAGTTTTTAAAGCCTTTCCATAGATTTTGAGAATTCTTTAATTTATGTAACACATGTTTACAAATTTGTGTAATTGTTTACTTAGGAATTAAATATGAAGTGAGGGCATACTGAATGGGTTTTCAGATCTAATAAAGTAATGGCATATTGATAGGATGATCATTGAGGTTTTGAATTTGGGGACCCCATTGATCATTAGAATAAAAGGAATGCAGTGCTGCAGTAGTGCCAGGGGTGCTCCTGATTACATGACTGTGTAGGGAACTGCAGTCAGCCCAATTCACTTGAATAGGGTTGGGGTGCTTGGCTGAGTGGATGAACCAGGGCCAGACTGGGGCTATAAAGCAGCCCTGACCAACAAAGTTATCCAGCCCAAACCCCAAACCCTAAGTTATCCTAGCCCTGTCCCTTAATGGAAGCCTTCCAACCCACCTTTCCCCACCAACTACACCGGTCTACTAGAAACATAGAATGTGTCACTAGATAAGAACAATTTGACCCATCTAGTCTGCCCAATATTCTGAATATTATCAATAGTATCTGATCTATTTTATAAGACAATACTTCCTGATATTACTGCACAAAACCCCATCTAATTTTAAACTATGTCCTCTTGTGGTAGTTTTTCTTCTTCTAAATATGCTCTCCTCCTTTATTGTGTTGATTCCCTTTATGTATTTAAAAGTTTCTATTATATCCCCTTTGTCTTGTCTTTCTTCCATGCTATACATGTTAAGTTTTATCCTGTAGTCCATGTACTAGTTTAGTAGCTCTTCTGGGAACTCTCTCCAAAATATCTATATCCTTTTGGAGATACGTTCTCCAGTACTGCGCACAATACTCCAAGTGAGGTCTCACCAGTGTTCTGTACAGCAGCATGACCACTTTCTTCTTTCTACTGCTAATACCTCTGCCTATACACCCAAGCAAGGGATAATTTCCAAGTTACAACCAAAATCCTTTTCCTCAGATACTGAGGTTAGAATTGTATCAAATATTCTATATTCTGTCCTTGGGTATGTAAGCCCCAGGTGCATTATCTTGCACTTATCCACATTAAATGTCAGTTGCCAGAGTTCTGACCATTCTTCTAGTTTACCTAAATCCTTTTCCATTTGGTGGATCCATCAATAAACATCAACCCTGTTAAAATCTTTGTGTCATCAGCAAAAAGACATACCTTACCATCGAGACCTTCTGCAATATCACTAATAAAGATTTTGGGTCCCAGTTCAGATCCCTGAGGTACCTCACTCAGTGCCCTCATATGGGTGTGTAGATTAAAAAACTTAAAGATAAAATAAAAAAAATTGAAAAAAGACTACTAGGAAAAAAACAAAAAGGTACAAAAATTGGTAAGGTCCTTAAGTGGTTAAACACAAAAAAAAAAACATATCCCTGTATTATGCACCACCCATAAACCCCTAAACAAATCATAATACAGTACACCCAGTCTATCTTTCACTGTTGTCCATAGCAACGATTAGAGCTCATCTTTTATTTTATTCTGAGCAGTGATAAAGCTTATTGGGTATTTTTCCTATAAGACAGTTCTGATCATTTAGGCATGATGTATTACGTTTGTTCTGAGTGTTTTCTTTATATTTTTGAAAATTAGGTTAAAAGGTTACTCCTCTCCCCAGCGTCTGGAACATTGAGTTCCGAACGCTGTGTGCGGGCTTCCGTGTTCACGCCCGCCCCCTCGTAACGGCCGTCATGCCCCCTCCCATAGACTTGCGTTGTGGGGGCCGGACGTCATGTCACATGACAGGGTGTGATGTCACGAGGGGGTGGGCGTGAACACGGAAGCCCACACACAGCGTTCGGAACTCAATGTTCCGGACGCTGGGTAGCGGAGTAACCCTTTAAAGTATTTTCACACTTACTTGTCATGACTCTAAAACACACTAGAAAACCCAATATCCTATAGCTATACTACAAAAACCTGTATACATGTTAGTTTTAAAAAGCACATATATCCTGGTTAGATCTTCTGTGTTAGTTTGCACTATGTATCTAGGATACATTTATGGAAGGTTTTAACATTGAAAAGTTTCCATCCAAGTTTTCTTTATATCCTTATTATAAATTATAATTTTTTTATACACCAACATTCTTGAAATCAATCCACAGAACATCACAATAACAATCTGAGATGACTCCCACATTAAAACATGCAGTTCATATAAGTTTACTGAAAAATGCCTGACCTTGCCATAGTCCCTTACTGAATCCTGTTGTCACAATGCCTGAAGCTATTAGAATATATTGCACTATTCAACTATTTTATGTAGAATGAAAGAGTCTCATCCAAGGTGACAATAAACAGATAAACCTCAGTTCCGTGAATTAATTTTAGAGATAAGGAAATAAGCGCTCCATAGAGTAATATTGTTTCAGCCCAAGAGCGAGATTGGTATATAAAAATTAGCTGCTCACCCTGGGTGGTTGTGTAGCCAGATACACAACAATGGTACCAGTATACAAGATAGGTCGTCTGCTGCCCTCCGGAAAGTGAACGGCAATGGAAATTTGGCTTCAGGATAAACCGGCTCAGAGGCGCTGATTGACCAGACAGTTGAATGGATAAAAAGGGATTTATTGACCAGAATGAAACGCGTTTCGCTGCGCATGCGCAGCGAAACGCGTTGCATTCTGGTCAATAAATCCCTTTTTATCCATTCACCTGTCTGGTCGATCAGCGCCGTCGAGCCGGTTTCTCCTGAAGCCAAATTTCCATTGCCGTGAACTAATTTTGTCTGTGAGAACTAAATTATAAAGTCACATGACACTTTATGAGATGACAACCACAATACAATAGACTCCCCCAAGAATACACAATAATCATACATTCGATCCTATATTGTGATATAGTTGGTTATTCATGTATCCAATAAAATGTTATGGAGGAATTTATGAGAATCCAAGAGCTCAGATACATGCTGTATATTCTGAGAACATCGGGGCTCAATCCAGGATTAAAATATTGGAGGGAGTAGCCCAATGCTGTGCTTTATTTGGGTACACCCCTCACATTTCCCCCCAAACATGTAAACCAACTATCAACACTAGAAGGAAAATAAAAGTGGAACATAGGAACACCTGGTCACATGCTCAAGAACAGCAGTCAGAGACAAGAAAACATTGGAGGAGAGTTATCAAAACCTGTCCAGAGGAAAAGTTGCCCAGTTGCCCATAGCAACCAATCAGATCACTTCTTTCATTTTTCAGAGGCCTTATTAAAAATAAAAGAAGTGATCTGATTGGTTGCTATGTGCAACTGGTCAACCTTTCCTCTGGACAGGTTTTGATAAATCTCCCCATCTATACAAGCGAAAACATTATGTGAAAACATTCTGCTGGTAACCCCTTCCTGACATTTAACGTACATTAAATGTTAGATATAGGTGTACGAAGCAGGCTAAGGAGCATACCTGGCAGTTACCAAACTACTTTCTGGGGTTGACACCCAATGACAGTGGTCAGCATCAGAGATAACTCCAAGGTGGACATTTAAAGGGGTTATCCAGGAAAAACTTTTTTTTATATATCAACTGGCTCCAGAGAGTTAAACAGATTTGTAAATTACTTCTATTAAAAATTCTTAATCCTTTCAGTACTTATGAGCTTCTGACGTTAAGGTTGTTCTTTTCTGTCTAAGTGCTCTCTGATGACAAGTGTCTCGGGGACCGCCCAGTTTAGAAGAGGTTTGCTATGGGGATTTGCTTCTAAACTGGGCGGTTCCCGAGACACGTGACATCAGAGAGCACTTAGACAGAAAAGAACAACCTTAACTTCAGCAGCTCATAAGTACTGAAAGAATTAAGAATTTTTAATAGAAGTAATTTACAAATCTGTTAAACTTTCTGGAGCGAGTTGATATATAACAAAGGTTTGTTCCTGGATAACCCCTTTAACCCTTTCTTAGATGCTATGTTCAATAGCAACCGCACAATATAAGCTGTTAGATACTAGGTGATGTACTGCAGGAAGCTGATCTGTTGTCATGGCATGTCGACTGTAATGCAGTGTGCCCATATAATACACATTATTCCAACAGAACTGTTTCATTGCAGCACAACTTCATCCATTGGTTTCAATACTTTAGCTGTGTCATGTGACCAGACCTCAGACCACCCAAAAAACGTGCCTGGCTTTATATGTCTCAGGAAGTGATCTGTCCTTGTTCAGTTGACTTCCTGTGAACTACAAAGAAACCTCATCACCACCAGGATTGTGCAAATCATGGTAAAAATGCATCATTTTCAGGGCTTAACACTGCTGACAGACTTCAGTTAAAGAGGTACTCCGATGGGAAACTATTTTTTTCTAATCGACTGGTGCTAGAAAGTTAAACAGATTTGTAAATTACATCTGTATGAAAAATCTTAATCCTTCAAGTACTTGTCAACTGCTGTATGCTCCAGAGGAAGTTGTATAGTTCTTTTCAGGCTGACCACAGTGCTCTCTGCTGACACCTCTGTGCAAGGCAGGAACTGTCCAGAGTAGGAGAGATTTGCTATGGAGATTTGTTTCTGCCCTGGACAGTTCAAGACATGGACAGAGGTGTCAGAAGAGAGCACTGTGGTCAGACAGAAAAGAACTATACAACTTCCTCTGGAGCATACAGTAGCTGATAAGTACTGGAAGGATTAAGATTTTTATATAGAAGTAATTTATAAATCTGTTGGCACAAATTTTTGGCACAATTTGATTTAAAAAATTGTTTTCCACCGGAGTACCCCTTTAAGGCACCTGAGATATAGTATAGTGAATAGTATAGTGTAGTGTTGTATTGTGTGGCATCCAAAAGCTGTATGGATCTTCAATCTTAAATTCAGTTCTCACCATATCATCGTAATAACTTTATTACTATATGTAGATATTTACTTTCCTATCTTTATTACTATTTTAAAATCACATTGGTATTCAGGCGCTGTTGAGACAGTACAAACTGTAATAGAAGTTAATCTTTCACTCTGTCCATACATTGGCCTTCAATTTCCATTTACTGAAATATTTATCCAGACAGAAGGTTGTTATTATTCTTCTATATGAATTTAAGGTTCACTTTACTAGCCTATTATGTGTTTAACTACACTATTTATTTCTTTAGCTTGTAAGTGTATTACATGTTCAGTCATGTGTAGAATAGTTATAAAAGCAATATTATGCATTGGACACATTTTGGTCATACTTCAATCAAAATAAATGATAACATGTGTTTAAATGGACTATTCCAGCCAGCGATTTGGCAATGGTAAGACATTCTTGATTCCAATGTTAATGTGTAGTAAGTTTAATTTAAGTAAATATATAACATACAGTGGCCCCTTGAAGAATGTGTAACTTACAACTCCCCTTAGGAAAATAAAAGTGATCAAAGACTTTGTTCTTACTGAAACATAATTATGACATTTTATTTAATCCTGAAGAACAGAATATGGAATTCGGAATACCTGCTGTAGATGGACAAACTGGATAATATCTCTACATACATCATAAGAAACCATATTTAATATATAGCAGTGTAGGCTTTTAAAAGAATAAAAATCTTATTTCTACATGATTTTAAAGGGGTTGTCCAGCATGAGGAGACAAATACTTTCCTTCATCCTGGCACTCTACTTCTACCCAAATCCTGTCTTGGAGATGAGGGGTGGGTAACATGATCATTGCATGTGGGCAAATGACCAAAGGGCAATGACCAAAGGGCCCACATTGTTGGTAGATTAGTAACATCATGCGGCAATTGATTACGGCATGTGGGTCGTGTATATGTATCATGGTACACATTGTTCACCATGTCCAAAGGATAGGCAAAAGGGCATAAGATGTCTGATCGCAGGGGTCCCGCGATCTCTATGCAGCCCATGGCATTCTGTGCCTGACACTGCACCCGAGACGTGATGCTCTGGAGCAGCACCTGGCACAGAATGCCGGGGGCTGCATGGAGATCAAGATGGTCCCAGCGGTGGGACCCTGTGATCAGATATCTTATGCCCTATCCTTTGGATAGAGGATAAGATGTCTAAGGCCAGAATACCCCTTTAATGATTGTGCCACATGCTTCACTTTGTAATTTCAGTAAGCCAAGCGGGCAAGGACATGAGTTATTTTTAGCCATTTTTCTGAAGCGTCTAATTTTAATTAAATTGCAAAAATAGTTTTATCTCCATGCCACAAGGTGTAAAATATAAACCACAAAACGAAAGCAATAAACAACCAACTTAATAAACGGCAAGCAACAAAAAAAAGACCAAATAAATAGTATAACTGTGTGGTTGATGTGTAGAAAACATAAAACAAGGCCACTCCATATTATCAAACTATAGACAACATCTGTACTGTAGCAATGAAATGGGAAAAGGGATCATTTCTTATTTCTGCTAATAAATGAATGGCTTTATTTGTTTGTTTTCAGCTATTCCAGACAAGCCTGTGAAAGAAAGCCCCAAAATAGTTGGAAGTGCAAAAGATACGATAAAGAAACTCTTGGCATATAAAAACAGCCTCAAGAGGAATGAAGAAATAAAGAATTTAATACCTGAGCCAGTTATTACCCCATCACCTAAAACACGTTTACAGCCATATGACTATGTGGATGGAATCTATACTGGTGGAACTTATAACGAAGAAGATGAAGAAGAAGAATTTGATCAGAATGAAGATGAAGAGGAGGAAGAAGAGGATGACGATGAGGATGATGACCATGACAATGGAATTGGACAAGAGAAGATACTGAGGGGTGATGTATTTGGTATGTTTTAGTTATTTTCTTCTATCACACATCAAAATAGTAGATATGAAATCATGTTTTTTATGTTTGCTATGCAACTCAAATGGTTATATCTTCAGGGGTAAAAGACACAGAAAAGGCTATGGCAGTATGACCTGAACTGCAATAAATTTTGGGACTGCCAGTTTGGTATATAGGATGAGTCTAGGCAATCCTTCATAAGCTAAAGGCTGCAAAAATCTGACTGCAAAAAAATGACACTGTAAAAAACTGGAGGACTGTAAACATATGACTAGGTCTTAAAAAGTGCAGGGCGCACTGAAGTCAAACACAAAAACACACCAGTACATAGGTCAGGAAGAAAGTCAGGACACAAAGTGTTAAACAAGTAGAAGACCAGGGAACAAAGACAGGTGAACAGTAACCAGATGGACAAATAAAAAAAGAGCAAGGTCGGGCAGGTCAAGTTAAAACCAGAAAGTAGATAGTTGGAGGTACTCAATCTATATATACAGTCATGGCCGTAAATGTTGGCACCCCTGAAAATTTTAAAGAAAATGAAGTGTTTCTCAAAGAAAAGGATTGCAGTAACACATGTTTTGCTATACACATGTATTGGAACTAAACAAAAAAAGGGAAGGAAAAAAGCAAATTGGACATAATGTCACGCCAAACTCCAAAAATTGGCTGGAAAAAATTATTGCCACCCTTAAAGGGGTACTCTGGTGAAAAACTTTTTTTTTTAACCCCTTAAGGACCAAGGACGTATCGGTACGTCCTTGGTCCTGCTCTCCTGATATAACGCGGGGTTACACAGTAACCCCGCGTCATATCACGGCGGGCCCGGCGTCATAGTGATGCCGGGACCCGCCTCTAATAGCGCGCTGCACCGATCGCGGCGCCGCGCGCTATTAACCCTTTAGCCACGCGCTCAGAGCTGAGCCGCGCGGCTAAAAGTGAAAACGAAAGTTCCCGGCTAGCTCAGTCGGGCTGTTCGGGATAGCCGCGGCTAATCGCGGCATCCCGAACAGCTGACAGGACAGCGAGAGGACCCCTAAATGCCTCCTCGCTGTCCGATCGCCGAATGAATGCTCAGTGCCTGAGATCCAGGCCTGAACAGTCATGCGGCAGAATCGTTGATCACTGGTTTCTTATGAGAAACCAGTGATCAGCATAGGAGATCAGTGTGTGCAGTGTTATAGGTCCCTATGGGAGCTATAACACTGCAAAAAAAAAGTTAAAAAAAAAGTGAATAAAGATCATTTAACTCCTCCCATATTAAAAGTTTGAATCACCCCCCTTTTCCAATAAAAAAAAAACACAGTGTAAATAAAAATAAAAATAAACATATATGGTATCACCGCGTGTGGAAATGTCCGAATTATAAAAATATATCGTTAATTAAACCGCTCGGTCAATAGCGTCCGCGCAAAGATCAATAAGTCCTATCAATGCAAAAATGGTACCATTAAAAACTTCAGATCACGGAGCAAAAAATGAGCCCTCATACCGCCCCATACACGGAAAAAGATAAAAGTTATAGGGGTCAGAAGATGACAATTTTAAACGTATTAATTTTCCTGCATGTAGTTATGATTTTTTCCAGAAGTCCGACAAAATCAAACCTATATAAGTAGGGGATCATTTTAATCATATGGACCTACAGAATAAAGATAAGGTGTCATTTTTACCGAAAAATTTACTACGTAGAAACGGAAGCCCCCAAAAGTTACAAAACAGCGTTTTTTTTTTCAATTTTGTCGCACAATGATTTTTTTTTCCGTTTCACCGTAGATTTTTGGGCAAAATGACTGACGTCATTACAAAGTAGAATTGGTGTCGCAAAAAAATTTCCTAAAATGGACAGAGATGTCAGCAGAGAGCACTGTGCTCATGATGTCAGCAGACAGCTCTGTGTTCTCAACGACTGCTTGTAAATGCCGCCATGAATAGAAATGAGTGCATGGATGGATCATGTGGGACTATAGATGTCAGTCAGGGATATGTGTCAGAAGGATATGTAATAGTATGAAAAAAAATGATTGTGTTAGCTAAGAGGAGATGGTAGAATATATGTATTCACTTGAGGCAAACGTGTGAGTGTTGCATAACAAAGGTTCTATTCAGCACCGCTCACACAAGTGGATCTCTTGAACAAATCAACTAGATCCTACACACCTTCAGACATGTAATGACCCTGTAGGCTGGAAAAGGTAGTGCTCATGTATCAAAGGTATAGTCCTTGGTAATACGGTACAATCATAAAGAGGAAAGAAATGGAGCACAGGGCCTGACAAAGCGCATTACAGTGCGATACGGACGGTTGCCTGACGTTCCCCCTCCTGGTGTGGGTCTACCCTCCCTCCTCCCTCACCGCTTACCCCATGATTGAAGATATGCAATAAAGAATCTACGGCTGACAACATTACCGGTATGTGCTCCGTTTCTTTCATCTTTATGATTGTACCGTAAATGTGTGAGTGTGAGGTGGCTGAGAATTAGCTACTGATTGTATCTGATGGTTGAATGAAAAGTTAGGTGTTCATGAATGTGGAAGAAAAAATGGGGGGAAAAAATAAATAAAAATAAATAAAAATGGGGGAAAAAAAGGGAAGTGAGATAGAGAAAAATGCTAGATGTCCAAGGTACAAATGTAGTTTATTCTAAATGGTCAAATACAAATAAACATAAAAAAACAGAGAGGATGCAGGATCCTTGCACGCCTCCCTGATTAATGAATTAAAAAAATATATATAGAATCAAATAAAGAGTAGTAGTGAAATTATAAGTTGCTGCACCACTAAGTAACCACTGTCCCAATATTCGTCCCATTGTGCCGGTACAATGATTTGTGGCTCAAAGTCTCTGATAGTGAGCGCTGTTTAGGTTGGGTGGCTGTGACAGCAGCATAGCCTGGGACCACACCCATGGCTTGAGAGTATCAAGTTAGTAATTCGCTGCAATATTAACGGCTCGGCGGCCGCAACAGAATGAATGAATGAATGAAGCGCTGGTACTATGTACCGCTTACCCGTCCTGGCCAAGGTCTCGGTTGAGTGTCCTGTGCTGTTCTGATGTTCGTCGGCTTCGTCCGGTGTAGGTGACGGAGTCTGCCTGCCGACAGACAGGTTACCCTCGGTGGAGATGCCGGTTTTCAGAGTGGTGTCCACAGGTATCTCGTAGGAGTGCGCGCTCTAGTGATGGAAGCAGCTTCTTTTGATGACAGTGTAGCTTGCCGGTATTAGGGTCATCTATCCAGTGGTTGGGTAGTGGTCTTTGGGTATAAGTGAAGCAGATCAGACGTGTTTCAGGCCCTCTAGGTCCTTCCTCAGTGATGAGTGGCTTGCAAATGCTTACGCTTTATATAAGGTGATATAAGAGTGATTAGCAAAACCTGATGTACCCTGGACATGGGCTGATGTAGATTTCAAAATAGATAGATAAGAGATAGATAGATATGAGATAGATAGATAGATATGAGATAGATAGATAGATAGATAGATAGATAGATAGATAGATAGATAGATATGAGATAGATAGATATGAGATAGATAGATAGATATAAGATAGATAGATAGATAGATAGATATGAGATAGATATGAGATAGATAGATAGGAGATAGATAGATATGAGATAGATATGAGATAGATAGATAGATAGATAGATATGAGATAGATAGATAGATATGAGATAGATAGATATGAGATAGATAGATAGATAGATATGAGATAGATATGAGATAGAAAGATAGATAGATAGATATGCGATAGATAGATATGAGATAGATAGATATTAGATAGATAGATATTATATAGATATGAGAGAGAGAGAGAGAGAGAGAGAGATGAGATAGATATGCGAGATGGATAGACAGATAGATGTGCGATCGATGTGAGATCGATAGATATGAGATAGATAGATATGGCCTGCAGCCAGTCCTGGCATCCAGTAAGTAGAGGCCCTGTGGGGGAAGAGAGAGATAGATAAATACCGTATTTATCAGCGTATAACACGCACCCCCATTTTAATAGAGAAATTTAAGTTAAAAAAAACATATAAGATAAATGACAGACTAAATGCCATATCATCCCTCTAACTTTGATTTTGCCTGAACTTCAGTTTGGTCCCCCCTTCCAGAGCCACATCATTCCTCCCCTTTTATCAGGCCCTGTGCCACATTTACACCCCCCCCCCCTTACCATCTCATTATTCCCCCACTGTCTCATCATGCCCCCCCTGCTCATCATGCCCCCCTGCTCATCATGCTCCCCTGCTCATCATGCGCCCCTGCTCATCATGCCCCCTGCTCATCATGCCCCCCGCTCATCATGCCCCCCCTGCTCATCATGCCCCCTTGCTCATCATGCCCCCCTGCTCATCATGCCCTTCCCCCCCCCCTGTTTTTGATTTATATATATATATATATATATATATATATATATATATATATATATATTTATTCCCCATCTTCCTTACCTAGCCGTGCTCGGCAGGCCAGGTCCGGTTTCGGGTCTTGCGGGCTGCGGTCAGTGAAGCAGGATGAGTGACGCTGCAGAGCATCAGGGACGTCACTCATCATTCGCTGCAGCCACCGCTGGTCAGTGTGGTCGCAGTAACCTCAGCCATTAGAATAGTAACAGCGGCAGCACCATTGAATGAGTGACATCCCTGATTGTGCAGCAGAGCTAGCAATCAGGGACATCACTCATTCAATGGTGCTGCCGCTGTGACTATTCTAATGGCTGCGGTTGCTGCGACCACACTGACCAGTGGCAGCTGCAGCGAATGATGAGTGACGTCCCTGACGCTGTGCAGCGTCACTCATCCTGCTTCACTGACCGCAGCGACAACGGACCTGGCCTGCCGATCGCGGCCAGGTAAGGAAGATAAAAAAAAAAAAAAAAAAACAATACAATAAAAAGCAGGGGGAAAGGGAGAAAAAAAAAAAAAAAACAAAGCGGAAGCCGCGCGCTGGTCACTGATTTAAAGTGGCCACGGCCAGGCTGCTAATCCTTAACAAGCAGACGCTGCTGCGGCCACTTTAAATCAGTGACAAAAAGATTTATCGGCGTATAACACGCAGGCAGACTTTTTGCCTTGAATTTAAGTTTTAAAAGTGCGTGTTATACGCCGATAAATACGGTAGATATGAGAAAGACGATTAGATAGATAGATAGATCGATAGAAATGTGTCTTCCAAATAGGTTGCCTCCAGCTGTTGCAAAACAACAACTGCAAGCATGCCCACACAGCCAAAGGCATGATGGGAGTTGTAGCTTTGCAACAGCTGGAGGCACCCTGGTTGAGAAACCAAGAAATGGAGGTAAATAGGCACTATCTCATTGTTTCTCAGCCAGGGTGCTTTAAGCTGTTGCGTGAGTGCCTATTTACTTTCCACTAATCCCCAAATTGCAAACCCCCTCCCCTCCCCAGAAAGTTACTTACTATGATGGGCAGGACCCAGCTGGGAGCATGGGAAGTCTTTTTCATCTCAGTAGCCACCAGGTGTCAGGTTATCAAGACAGAGCATGTGCAATAGTGTGAGGCGAGAGGAGGGGACAGGCAGCGCAACTGCTGCCCCTGCGCTGATATTACAGGGTCTGCATGCCGCAGATTTAAAGAAAAAACTTTCTGGCAGCTGCGGGACCCCTCTGTTCGCCCCTGGGAGCAGGAGACTGCTTTAAACAGTGGTCTCCTGCTTCTGTGGTGGGGCTGCAGGGGGGTGCAGCTGAGGTCTGGGCCCCCTAGGAGCTCGGGCCCCTTACTGGAGTACTGGCTGTACCCCCCTGATGGGGGCCCTGCTCCCAGGAGAGGCAAGCAGAATGTTGTATGGGATCATAGAAAGTCTATGGGGGAGATTTATCAAGCTGTTCCCGTCATTTTAAAAGGTGCATCATTGTGCAATTTTTGGTATTTGCACAAATTTTTTGCGCCTTTTGCTTATATCCCATTTTAACATAAATGACTGAGAGAAGCAGAATTTAGTTTTGACTTAGGCAGTGGAAGATATTTACTATATGAATCTTTTTAACTTAAGCGCATTAATTGGCGCATATCTTTCAAAAAATGTGCAACTATAGACCAGGGTGGAGGCAACCTTTGGAAAATGTCAGCAGAACCCTTGTACAGTTTAGTCCATTGTTATACTGTTCTAATTACATAAAGTTATGTGTTATAACACTGTGTGTCATGTTTGGTTATGTCCTCTTTCAAATATAGTAATTTTTTTTTTTAATTCAACTAAATTTGTTTGCTAATTTTTTTTCCTTTTATTTACCTCTTTTTCATTTGCAAACATTAAGATGATGTACAAACGTACATGTTTTAAATGTAAATTTTTTCTTTCAAAATATACTTCAGGGATAAATGTCCATATTTAAACCTGACCGTTATTTATTTCCCCCACACTCTTGCATTTACAACTTTACCCAGATGGCGTGTATCCATGTTTAAATAATTTAACCAATTTAATGTACCAAATCTCATTTCTTTCTAATGTACAATTCCGCCCTTTTGATATTGAACAGTTTTTCTTTAATATCTCCATCGGCCCGCAACTGTTAGAATTGTGTATAATTTTTCATTAAAAAAATACAAACCCTTTTTTTTTTTTTTCAGTCATTCCAAGTTTGCATTTTTTAACCCTTTAACCGTTTGACAATGAAAAATTGCTGCGTTTGGTTATTTTAGATTGTGGTGTCTTGTTAAAATAGAAAATTAGCAGTATGATTTTTGGCCTGCACAACACCACCATTTATCCTCAGGTCATAATTGGCTAAATAACTCTTACCTAGCTGAGTATACTGTTTCATAAGACAAACAGCTTTTGGCGGCTTCCAGTGTGTTCTAAAGTAATGAAAAAAAGACGCAATATTTATTAAGTCTGTGCGCCTTTTTGATAAATAAGGCGCATGGCAGTCAAACATAACACAAAAAAAAAATGCTTCTCACAGACAACATTGATAAATCTTCCCCTATGATCCTGTAACATTCTCAGAAAGCCTGATGTCAGCTGAAAGAGCATAGGGATTTGCTTGTGCCCCGTAGTTCACACTACGTTTTTGCCATACTGTTTTCAATCCGTTGGCAAAAAAAGTATGGTGAAAAAACGGATGGAACAGTATGAAAAAAGTAAACCGTATGCGTTTTTAAACAGTATACTGTTTTTAAAAGTGCATACAGTTCCGTCAGTTTTTATAGAAAAAAAAACCCATACGTTTTTGAAAATTTTGTCCATTTTTAATGGGAGGGGTCTTGGGTGGGGACTTTAGGGTTCAAATGCGCATGTGCAAAGTAAAAAAGTATACGTTTTTCCCGTATGGAACCGTATACATGTGCGTTTCCCATTGACGTCCATGTTTAAAAAAAAAAAGTATGCGGTTGCAGTACAGTTTTTAAACCGGAGTCAAAACTGTGGTTGACTACGATTTTGTCTCTGGTTTAAAAACCGTACTGCAACCGCATACGTTTTATTTTTACAAGGACGTCAATGGGAAACGCACATGTATACGGTTCCATACGGGAAAAACGTATACGTTTTTACTTTGCACATGCGCATTTGAATCCTAAAGTCCCCACCCAAAACCCCTCCCATTAAAAATGGACAAAATTTTCAAAAACGTATGGGTTTTCTTTAAATAAAAACTGACGGAACTGTATGCATTTTTAAAAACAGTATACTGTTTATAAACGCATACGGTTTACTTTTTTCCATACTGTTCCATCCGTTTTTTTGCCATACAGTTTTCTTTAGAAAAACGGATTGAAAACAGTATGGCAAAAATGTAGTGTGAACCCAGCCTTAGGCTGGGTTCACACTACGTTTTCTCCCATACGGGAGCGCATACGGCAGGGGGGAGCTAAAACCTCGCGCTCCCGTATGCCTTCGTATGCGCTCCCGTATGTCATTCATTTCAATGAGCCGGCTGGAGTGAAACGTTCGGTCCGGGCGGCTCATTTTTGCGCCGTATGCGCTTTTCCCCCGGACCTAAAACTGTGGTCAACCACGGTTTGAGGTCCGGTCATAAAAGCGCATACGGCGCAAAAATGAGCCAACCGGACTGAACGTTTCACTCCGGCCGGCTCATTGAAATGAACGACACACGGGAGCGCATACGAAGGCATACGGGAACGCGAGGTTTTAGCTCCCCCCTGCCGTATGCGCTCCCGTATGGGAGAAAACGTAGTGTGAACCCACCCTTAGACAGATTTGTAAATTACTTCTATTAAAAAATCTTAATCCTTTCAGTACTCATGAGCTGCTGAAGTTGAGTTGTTCTTTTCTTCTTTTTTGTTCTTTTCTACTCTGTGCAGTTCCCGAGACAAGCAGAGGTGTCAGCAGAGAGCACTGTTGCCAGACAGAAAACAACAACTCAACTTCAGCAGCTGATAATTATTGAAAGGATTAAGATTTTTTTAATAGAAGTAATTTACAAATCTGTTTAACTTTCTGGAGCCATTTGATATAAAAAAAAAAATCCCTGGAATACCCCTTTAATCTCATGATTACTAGGTCATATAGCAGCAATGCAACATTGCCAATACCTCTCATTGAGCATGTGGTAAGCTGAAAGAAAGAAGACAGTGGCAGTATGATGTAGATTCATGTATTCATATATATATATATATATATATATATATATATATATATATATATTAATTATATCACTTGATTATAGTACCTTTTCGCATTAAGGAAATGCATAATGTATGTCGTAGGTGTGACATTAATGTATATATGTAAATTGTTCTCTCGCTCGAATGAAATGCCAGAATGATGAAGGACCACTTTACAAATGAAGTAAAAAAGCAAGGTCACTCTGAGATATACTGTATATTATTAGCATGTATTTAACAAGGTGAAATGAATAGACACATCCTTGTGCTTATTTTTCTGTTTAGCTTAACTGTTATTTTTAGGAATTTTATAGCTGCTCACTTGGGAGAGATAGTTTGTCCATGTGTGGGATTTTCATCAGGTTTTATAAACAAAGTCAAAATACTATAAAACTAACACACCGCGTGAGCAGAAATGTACAAAGTGCTTTCCTTCAACAGCATAAATTTTAGCAGTTCCATCTAAGCCGTTGATCTCCCCATTGTGGAACATTTTTAGGCTGGATACATAAATGACTTTTCAACATGGGAGACACATTTTATTCATGTCTCATGTGCTCATTATAGTCTTAAAGTATATGAATTCTGGAATTCTTTCAAACAAAATGGTTTTCATTAAGTTAATGGGCACCACATGTAGTATCTATCAGAAAAATGAAAATATTTTATGCTAAACTGAGCAAAAAGTTATGCTGAGATGTACAATCTCTAGATCTAGGCACCAGTACTATGTATACTCTTTCTATATCAATAGGGAGCAACTTAGGATGGTTTATTTAAAGACTATCTAAAAATAAAAAAAATACCAATACTTACTTGTTATGTCTCCTGCTGCTTCAGTGGTCGTTGTATGTTCCTTCTCTACAGCAATGACGTGCTCATGCACCCACCCACTGCAGCTAATCAAAAGCATAGGTGATCACACAGACTTAGAATTATTATTTTTTTTCCAAGAAAACATGAAGCCTTCATTTATTGGCTATGTCAGATATTGCAACTGTTCCTCTCTCCAGTGAATGGGACTGCATTACGATAGCAAACACAACCCATGGACAAAAATGGTGCTGTTTCTGGAAATAAGTACACCCAATATACTGGACAACACCAGTAACTTTAACCTCTTCAGGACACAGGGCGTATGGATATGCCCTGCATTCCGAGTCCTTAAGGACCGAGGACGTATCCATCCGCTAGCCGGTTGGGGACCGGAGCCGGATGCCTGCTGAAATCATTCAGCAGGCACCCTGACACATCGCCCAGGGGGGTCCTGAGACCCCCCCCCCCCCCATGTCGGCGATCGGAGAAAATCGCATGTCAATTCAGACATGCGATTTTCTCCAATTCCGGGCCGACCGGGTCTCTGGTGACCCGATCACCCGGAAAATAGGGCTGATCGGAGTTGTCAGAAACAGCCCCGATCAGCCTAAAGGATTGGAGTGAGATCGCAAAGCTGCGATCTACTCCTATCCCCTGCCATTACTCAGAACGGAGTTCTGACCAATGGCAGCGCAGGACAGGGGGTTGCTATGGCAACCCCCCGTTCTGCCCGCCCCTGGATGTCGAGGGGCTCTGGGAAGAAGATGGAGGCCGTACCTGCAGGAGAAGATGCCTGGGGACCTGGGATCTTCGCTGGAGCCTGCAGGATCCTGATCAGGTAGGGAATCAACAGTGGGGGGGGGGAATTGAAAGTGAAAGTAAATCGATCTTTACTGTGGCAACCACTAGGGGGGCCAAACTGCAACTCCCAGCATGCCCAGAGAGCCAAAGGCTGTCTGGGCATGCTGGGAGTTCTAGTTTTGCAGCATCTGGAGGGTCACAGTTTGGAGACCACTGTTACAGTGGTGCCCAAACAGTAGCCCTCCAGATGTAGCCAAACTACAACTTTCAGCATGCCTCGACTGCCCAGGCATGCTGGGAGTTGTAGTTCTGTAACATCTGTCCCTTCAGATTTAGCAATTTTCATGAAATGTTTGAAAATTGCTGCTCTCAATACAAGTCTATGGGAGGGGGCGTGGTGGTCGTTCTGTGGGTCAGAACGACCGCCACCGCTGTGGGTCAATAGCAGCTGGAACCTGCCGTGTATGACGTGAGCACCGTTCCAATGCTCGCAGTCATGCACAGGACGTAAATGTACGTCCTGGTGAGGGAAGTACCGCCAAACCAGGACGTACATTTGCGTCCGTGGTCGTTAAGGGGTTAAGGCTCAACCACAAATAAAGAATGAATAAAATCATGAATTTTTGCTCAGCTGCATTGTAAACATTAAACTCCAGTGATAGACTAGATACACTATTATTCTTTAATGTAAATGTATTAATATTAATACAGAATTTTTTTTTTTTACATTTATAAATCTTTTTGGTTATTTTGTAGCTAGGGTTTCTTTTACCCTGAGCAATAATTCAGGTAGCCTCATACCTTACTTTCCTTGCCATGGCAGATTGGCTCATTGGTCCAGTACAAGGTGGAACCTGCCCTACTGCCTCCACTAACTATGCCACTAGGTGAATCAGACCTAATAATTCCAGCTTTCCTCCAAGCCTTCCGACTCTGCTTCCTGCTTGGCATTTGGAAGCAGTATTTAGTAAAACAGATACAATTTAGGGATTCTAGTAGAGAAACCTAATATCCTTTTCATGAAATCAAACAGTGAATGCGTTATTGAGAGATTTCGTGTGATACGGGACTTAATCAGCTCACGGCTGCACACCATCTAAGCTCACATTACACTGCTGTTCTTGGCAATAGTTCTACAAATGTTGAGTTAATTCAGCTGATGGATTGTACAGATATCCAGACTACTAAACACATTTGAGGTTAAATAAATAGAAGAAAGTCTTATGTGATTGATCTCTTATTATCGGACCATCTAAGGAGAGAAGAAAGTCAGTGCATTGTTGGAAGTCAAAACCTGGCAAAACCTGTGTTAACCCAAATTCTGGTTCAGAGGACTGTCTGTGTGGTCTAGGTGTAAATGTTTACAAGCATAAACCTACATGTTTATTTGAATTAACGTAACTGGAAATCTTCTTAGATAAACATAATGTAATATTTACATTAAACAAAAAGGAAAGGTTTATGAATCCATTAAACCATTTTCTATGTTTTTTTTCATAAAATTGTATGAAGTTGTAGTACTCTGGCAACCTCTTTGTGTAGGGAAAACTGATGTACCCCTTGGTTCTCTCCAAAAGCTTGATGGCGCTCCTCCTCTTCTGAGCATTGTAGTGCGCCAGCAGAGCACTTTATATCCACATATGGGGGATTTCTAGGGGCATTTTCTCCTATTACCCCTTGCAAAAATAAAAAATTTGGGGGAAAACCAGCATTTTAGTGAAAAATAAATTTTTTTCATTTACACATCCGAATTTAACGAAAAGTCGTCAAACACCTGTGGGGTGTTAAGGCTCACTGGACCCCTTGTTTTGTTCTTTGAGGGGTGTAGTTTCCAAAATAGTGTGCCATGTGGAGTTTTTTTTTTTTGTTCTGGCACCATAGGGGCTTCCTAAATGCGACATGCCCCCAAAAAACCATTTCAGCAAAATTTGCTTTCCAAAACCTAATGTGGCTCCTTCTCTTCTGAGCATTGTAGTGCATCAGAAGAGCACTTGATGTCCACACATGGGGTATTTCTATACTCAGAAGAAATGGGGTTACAAATTTTGGGGGGCATTTTCTCCTATTACCCCTTGTAAAAATTTTACATTTGGCTAAAAAAATGCATTTTAGTGAAAAAAAAAATATTTTCATTTACACATCAGACTTAAACGAAAAGTTGTGAAACACCTGTGGGGTGTTAAGGCTCATTGTACCCCTTTTTACATTCCTTGAGGGGTGTAGTTTCAGCATAATTCACTCTCCAAAATCCCATTGTTGCTCCTTCCCTTCTGAGCCCTCTAGTGCACCCATGGAGCACTTAACATCCACATATGAGGTATTTCCTTACTCGAGAGAAATAGGTTTACAAATTTTGGGAGGATTTCTCTCCTTTTACCCCTTGTAAAAAATCAAAAAGTGGCTCTACAAGAACATGTGATTGTAAAAAATGAAGATTTTGAATTTTTTCCTTCACTCTGCTGCTATTCCTGTGAAACACCAAAACTCTTAAGAAACTTTCTGAATGTCATTTTGAATACTTTGTGGGGTGCAGTTTTTATAATGGGGTAATTTATGGGGCATTTCTAACATGAAAGCCCCTCAAATTTACTTCAAACTGAACTGGTCCCTGAAAAATTCTGATTTAGAAATTTTCATGAAAAATTGGAAAATTGCTGCTGAAATTTGAAGCCCTCTAATGTCTTCCAAAAGTAGAAAAATTTCAACTTTATGTTGCCAACATTAAGTAGACATATTGGGGGACATGTATCATTTCCAGTGTATAATAGAAGTTTTTTACCCCTCTGCCTGTTGTGTAAATTTGGCGCAGCTGCGTTAAATTTATCATTCTTGTGCAGCTACTTTCTTGAATTGCGTTTAAATTTAGAATTCTCCTCAGAGCATAAATTTACACCGCAGCTCTATTTAGTAGGAGCTTTGTCTGCAGCGTATCTGCACCTAAACAGTAAATGTGTCCTCGTTATTAGTTTTAGAATTTTTTTCTTCATTATGTAGAGTTTTAATCTCACAATAATACCACTTTTTGCACCCAATTATAACACATCAATTATACCAATGTCCTTATTCTTCATTTAACATCTGTGACACCCCTGTGCAAATCACCTCAAATGTACATGGTGCACTCTACCTTATGGGCCTTGTTGTGCGCCCGCAGAGCACTTTGCGCCCACATATGTGGTATCTCCGTACTCTGGCTAAATTGTGTCCCAAAAAATGGGGATCTTTTTTCCCATTTACCTCTTGTGAAAATGTAAAGTATGCGGCAACACCAGCATGTTAGTGTAAATAATTTTATTTTTATACACTAACATACTGGTGTAGACTCCAACTGTTATTTTTCATAATGGGTAAAAGGAGAAAAAGACCCCCAAAATCTGTAAGGCAATTTCTCCCGAGTACAGCGATACCCCATATGTGACCCTAAAATGTTGCCTTGAAATACGACAGGGCTCCAAAGTGAGAGACCGCCATGCGCATTTGAGGCCTAAATTAGGGTTTTGCATAGGGGTGGACATAGGGGTATTCTATGCCAGTGTTTCCCAAACAGGGTGCCTCCAGTTGTTGCAAAACTCCCAACATGCCTGGACAGTCAATGGCTGTCCGGCAATACTGGGAGTTGTTGTTTTGCAACAGCTGGAGGCTCCATTTTGGAAACAGTGCCGTACCAGACGTTGTTCATATTTATTGGGGAGGGGAGGGGGGCTGTGTAGCTCTATGTGTATATATAGTGTTTTTTACTTATTTTATTTAAGTGTAGTGTAGTGTTTTTAGGGTACAGTCACACGGGCGGGGGTTCACAGCCAGTTTGCTGCATTTCAATCTTGCAGCACTCCCTGTAAACCTCCGCCCATGTGAATGTACCCTGTCCATTCACATTGGGGGAGGGGGGGGGGGGAAACATCCAGCTCTTGCAAAACTACTACTCCGAGCATGCCCTTTGGCTGTCCGTGCATGCTGGGAGTTGTAGTTTTGCAACAGCTGGAGGCACACTGGTTGCGAAACACGGAAACAGTCTCAGTGTTTCGCAACCAGTGTGCCTTCAGCTGTTGCAAAAACTTCAAATCTCAGCATGCAGTGACAGCAGAAGGACATGCTGGAACTTGTAGTTATGCAACAGCTGGAGGCATACTGCTACAACTCCCAGCATGCCCTTTGGCAGTCCATGCATGCTGAGGGTTGTAGTTATGCAACAGCTGAAGGCACACTGGTTGCAAAACACTTGAAAGTTGTTTACTTAACTTAGTGTTTCCAAACCAGTGTGCCTCCAGCTTTTGCACAACTTCAATTCCCAGCATGCATGGTCTGTCAGTGCACGTTATAGCTTGGAGACACAGCTGGAGGCACACGGGTTGGGAAAAAGAGTTAGGAAACGAACAATGTTTCCCAACTAGTGTGCCTCCAGCTGTTGCAAAACTATAATTCCCAGCATGGCCAGACATGCTGGAAGTTGTATTTCGGCAATATCTGAAGGGTCAGATGTTGACGAACTACAACTCCCAGCATGCTTGGGCAGCCTGGGCATGCTGGGAGTTGTAGTTTTGCAACAGCTGGAGGTCCACAGTTTGTAGACCACTGTATAATGGTCTCCAATCTATGGTCTTCCAGATGTTACAGAACTACAACTCCCAGCATGTCTCGACAGAGTGGGCATGCAGAGATTTGTAATTTTGGAACATCTGGAAGAGCACAGATTGGAGACCATTATACAGTGGTCTCCAAACTGTGGCCCTCCAGATGTTGCAAAACTACAACTCCCAGCATGCCCAGAAAGTCAAAGGCTGTCTGGGCATGCTGGGAGTTGCAGTTTTGAAACTCCCAGAGGCAGCAGTGAGATCGCTTTATGGCGATCTCACTGCTGTCAATGAAGATGCCGCCCTGCTGCTGCAAACTCCCGCGCACCACCCCCGGGACCGCCTGCGCAAAAAATACACACAAAACAGGGGTAAAATCTTTGATACATGTCCCCCATCTATTTTCCTTACAAGCAGAGAGTTTCAAAGTTAGAAAAATGCTAAATTTTCTAAATTTTCATGAAATTTGGGGATTTTTCACCAAGAAAGGATGCAAGTAACGACAAAAATTTACCAGTATGTTAAAGTAGAATATGTCATGAAAAAACAATCTCGGAATCAGAATAAACGCTAAAAGCATTTATTAATGCATAAAGTGACAGTGGTCAGAATTGCAAAAAAGGGCTCAGTCCTTAAGGTGAAAAAGGGCTCAGTCCTTAAGGGGTTAAAAAAATATCAGTTTAACAACTCCATTAAGATAAACACAGAAAAGTACAGGCAAATTCGTTTACACAGACAGGTAAAAGAAGTAGCATTACATATATTTAGCATTATTACGCAGTCTAAAAATACATTCTAAATACTAAATTAAACCCTATTTTGTTACAAACCAGCAAAGTTTTCCAATCTTGAAACCTTTGATAACACAACATGAAGTACTAAAAAAATACTAATTGGGAGAGATTTACTAAGCTAAATGCACTAACTTTTTGGCCTAATTTGAACAGAAAAATCAGTGTACAGGGTTTTTTTTTTTTACTTAACCAAATTTTAGGACAAGGAGCATGACTTTTTATGTATCCATTGTGTCCTGGCTGCAAAAGTTAAATAACAAACTGTAACTCACCTTCCATCGCTCCCCTGGTATGCCAATATCGGTCTTGTGGGCCTGGTCTTCTTCCACATATTGGAGCCCACCGCATCACACTGCGATGTTCCTCCTCGGCCGGTGATATGCTGACCACAGTGTTATGTAACGGACCCGGGCAGCAGGGAGAAGACGTGGCACAGGCTCCTTACATGACACTATGCTCAGTGTATCACCGGCCAAGGCTGGACATCGCAGCCAGCGGTAAGCTGATCCCAGTGTGACGTGTTGGCCTCCAGGATGGTTAGAGGACCAGGCCCGGAAGACAGAAGACCGATATTGGTCCACTGGTGGAGCGGCAGAAGGTAAATTAAAATTTGTTACTTAACTTTTTTGCATCCCGGGCACAATGGATACATAAAAAATATTTAAAGGAGTTCTCCTTTAACCCCTTCCCGACCTATGACATACCTGTACGTCATGGGTGGCAAGGTGTTCCCGACCCATGACATACAGGTACGTCATGGACATTACTGCCGCTACTCGCGGCATCCCGCAGCGCCCGGAAAGATGGTGGCTATCACTGATAGCCAGCCATCTTACCGTGCGACCACGGGGGGTTTCGTCCCCCACCCCCCCCAGCGATCGCTGCTATCAGCTGGTCAAATCTGACTAGCTGATAGCAGCGTTTCGCTATGAAAATACTTAGCAGCGCGGTGTGTGAGTCCCGATCACAGGGATCGGGACACACACCGCTCTGCTAAGTGTCCCTGTCCCGTCCCCCGGCGTCACTTACCCGGCCATGCGGTGTCCCGAGCGGTCCCGGCGTCCTCCGTGCGGTCCCGGCGTCCTCCGTGCGGTCCTGGCTGCGCTGCGTCCCGGAGGTGAGTTTCCGGCAGCAGTGCGGCATCTTCATTGGCAGCAGTGAGATCGCCGTAAAGCGATCTCACTGCTGCCTCTGAGAGTTTCAAAACTGCAACTCCCAGCATGCCCAGACAGCCTTTGGCTTTCTGGGCATGCTGGGAGTTGTAGTTTTGCAACATCTGGAGGTCCACAGTTTGGAGACCACTGTATAATGGTCTCCAATCTGTGCTCTTCCAGATGTTGCAAAACTACAAATCTCAGCATGCTCAGTCTGTTCAGGCATGCTGGGAGTTGTAGTTCTCTAACATCTGGAAGAGCACAGATTGGAGACCATTATACAGTGGTCTCCAAACTGTGGACCTCCAGATGTTGCAAAACTACAACTCCCAGCATGCCCAGACTGCCCAGGCATGCTGGAAGTTGTAGTTCAGCAACATCTGATCCTTCAGATATTGCCGAACTACAACTTCCAGCATGCCTTGGCAGTCTGGGCATGCTGGGAGTTGTAGTTTTGCAACATCTGGAGGCACACTAGTTGGGAAACATTGTCCGTTTCCTACCTCAGTGCCTCCAGCTGTTGCAATTGTTGCAAAACTATAACTCCCAGCATGCACTGACAGACCATGCATGCTGGGAGTTGTAGTTTTGCAACAGCTGGAGGCACACTGGTTTGGAAACACTAAGTTTGGTTGCAAAACACTTGAAAGTTTATTACTTAACTTAGTGTTTCCAAACCAGTGTTCCTCCAGCTGTTGCAAAACTACAACTCCCAGCATGCACGGACAGCCAAAGGGCATGCTCGGAGTTTGCAACAGCTGGATGTTTGCCCCCTCCCCCCAATGTGAATGTACAGGGTACACTCACATGGGCGGAGGTTTACAGTGAGTGCTGCAAGTTTGAGATGGCGCAAATTTTGCGCTGCAGCTCAAACTTCCAGCGGCAAACTTGCTGTGAACCTCTGCCCATGTGACTGTACCCTAAAAACACTACACTACACTGACACTAACCTAAAATAAAAAGTAAAAAACACTACATATACACATACCCCTACACAGCCCCCCTCCCCCCAAAAAATGAAAAACGTCTGGTACGCTACTGTTTCCAAAACGGAGCCTCCAGCTGTTGCAAAATAATAACTCCCAGTATTGCCGGACAGCCATTGACTGTCCAGGCATGCTGGGAGTTTTGTAACAGCTGGAGGCACCCTGTTTGAGAATCACTGGCGTAGAATACCCCTATGTCCACCCCTATGCAAATCCCTAATTCAGGCCTCAAATGCGCATGGCGCTCTCTCACTTTGGAGCCCTGTCGTATTTCAGGGCAACAGTTTTGGGACACATATGGGGTATCGCCGTACTCGGGAGAAATTGCCTTACAAATTTTGGGGGGCTTTTTCTTCTTTAACCCCTTATGAAAAGGTGAAGTTGGGGTCTACACCAGCATGTTAGTGTAAAAAAATAAATTTTTTACACTGACATGCTGGTGTTGCCCTATACTTTTCATTTTCACAAGAGGTAAAAGGGAAAAAAGACCCTCTAAATTTGTAACGCAATTTCTCCTGAGTACGGAGATACCCCATATGTGGGCGCAAAGTGCTCTGGGGGCGCACAACAAGGCCCAGAAGGGAGAGTGCACCATGTACATTTGAGGCGATTTGCACAGGGGTGGCTGATTGTTACAGCAGTTCTGACAAACGCAAAACAATAAATATCCATATGTGACCCCATTTTGGAAACTACACCCCTCACGGAATGTAATAAGGGGTGCAGTGAGCATTTACACCCCACTGGTGTATGACAGATTTTTGGAACAGTGGTCTGTGAAAATGAAAAATAAAATTTTTGATTTGCACAGTCCACCGTTTCAAATATCTGGGGTCACATGTGGGGGGGGTCCACTGTTCTGGCACCATAGGGGCTTCCTAAATGGGACATGCCCCCCAAAAACCCTTTCAGAAAAACTCACTCTCCAAAATCCCATTGTCGCTCCTTCCCTTCTGAGCCCTCTACTGCGCCCACCGAACATTTTACATACGCATATGAGGTATTTCCTTACTCGAGAGAAATTGGGTTACAAATTTTAGGGTGATTTCTCTCCTTTTACCCCTTGTAAAAATTAAAAAATTGGGTCTACAAGAAAATGCGAGTGTAAAAAATGAAGATTTAGAATTTTCTCCTTCACTTTGCTGCTATTCCTGTGAAACACCTAAAGGGTTAAAACACTTACTGAATGTCATTTTGAATACTTTGGGGGGTGCAGTTTTTATAATGGGGTCATTTATGGGGTATTTCTAATATGAAGATCCTTAAAATCCACTTCCAACCTGAACTGGGCCCTGAAAAATTAAGATTTTGAAAATCTTGAGAAAAATTGGAAAATTGCTGCGGAACTTTGAAGCCCTCTGATGTCTTCCAAAAGTAAAAACTTGTCAATTTTTTAATGCAAACACAAAGTAGACATATTGTATATGTGAATCAATATGTAATTTATTTGGAATATCCATTTTCCTTTCAAGCAGAGACTTTCAAAGTTAGAAAAATGCTAAATTTTCAAAATTTTCATGAAACTTTTAGATTTTTTACCAAGAAAGGATACAAATATCAGTGAAATTTTACCGATAAAATAAAGTAGAATATGTCACGAAAAAACAATCTCGGAATCAGAATGATAAGTAAAAGCATTCCAAAGTTATTAATGTTTAAAGTGACAGTGGTCAGATTTTCAAAAAATGCCCAGGTCATGAAGGTGAAAATGGGCTGGGTCATGAAGGGGTTAAATGTGCCAACAAAATTTGGCAAAAAGTAAGCCAAGCAAAAGCTGACATGAGGAATAGAAAAGTGACTAGCAGGTCTAGCAAGATGCACCAAATGTTTCATACAGTATGAGCTACTTATAATAATTTGGGCATATCTACTGCCTGCTTGGATCTAGTTTCAGCTAAGTTTTAGACAACATTAAGAAATCTACCCCAATGTGTGATATGTGTACAGTTCCAGTAAATTAGAAGCATATTCATGTAGCATTACACCTTATCAATGCTGGGCAGAAGATTTTATTGAAAGGAGGAATCCAATATAGACAGAAAACAGGTGAATATATATTATTGATGTTCAAGAATATGGTTCCACATATGGCAACCCAGAGGGAATGCAGGCTGACTCAGCATTAATTCCACAGCCTGTCATGGCCACTGTACTTTCTATCCCACAGTATGAGGGTTTCACAGGGTAATCCATAGGTTTATACAGTGGAGGGAGGCAGCACAGTAATGATGAATGGCAATAATCCCCTCAGAGCACACCCTGTCAAGTGTCTGGTTGGATGAAATGCAGGAGACGAGCCAAACACAGAGGCATAGAAAAAAAAAATGTCTGACAATAAACTTGGCAGTTTCAAAAGGAACACAGTAGGACACTGCATAGGCATATATTATTGACTATAACATACGTTATTAGTCTTTAATCTTGCTTGACTACGCCAACAATAGAGTTGAGGTGTAAGTCTTCATAAATGAGAGAATAAGTGTACCATGGTAGAAATGTTGATTCTTGGGGGGACAAAGTTATAGTAAGACACCTGTCTACCCCTGCCTTATCTTAGCAAGCATAAAGCATGTTTTCAGGTACATGTTGGGGACCACCTTGTTAGTCTGGGTTCACACCATGTTTTTGCAATATAGTTCCTGTATACGTATTCAATTTGAAAACCATATGGAACCGCATTGAAAACCGAATGCATTGACTCTCCATTGAAAACCGTATGCCAAAAGATGCATCAGGTTGCATCCGTTTTGCATCCTGTACGGTTTTGTCAGTTTTTTTCCCCGTATCTAAAACCGTAGCCTACCACGGTTTTTGGTCCTGGTGAAAAACCATATTGAAACGTATATGTTTTTTGTTTTTTGTTTTTTTTAACATGGGAGTCAATGGGAACCGAACCGTATGTGTGGATGGTTCCATCCGGTTTTCACCTTATACAGATTTTCTACATAGACTTTTCATAAATGTCAGCAGTCACGAACACTGAATGTTAAAGCCTCTGCACTGTATTTCTACACTTTATGTTGTGTGCTTATGGTCCCCCTGAGTGATGGTCCACAGCTGATACCTCCTCTACATGCTAGAAAATGTTCTTCTATGTGTCAGTGTCTATGTGTCAGGTAGGGAGCTGTGTTCCCCCACCATAGCCCCATCCACTGCACTTTTTGACAGTACCAACAGCCAGAGATCCAGCATAGAAGCCTAAAGGAATAAAAAGATTTCAAAAGACTTTGTTGCCCAAGTTACCAACCTGTAGCCAGTCCTTTCAGTGTGTCCTGGCATCTTTCCCGGTCTGCCAGGAGATAATGCTTGCCTTCCAATAAATAATTGCTAGCTTGGTTTGGAAAGACTAAGGGTGGTCTTTACACTGGATATACCTCTAATTTTTTATTTTTTCATTAGCTTTACAGGTTAAAAGAGAGGAACCTGCTTTTAGGCCAAGTATCATAAATCAGAAGGCCACGTCCCTAAAATCTGAAGGTAATGTTTATTTACTGTTAACATATATTCTGTTTTGTTAAAAAGAGCTCGGTAGAATATATGAGTTAAAGCGTACTCATCAGATCCAACAAAATAATTTTTTTATATATATCACTCAGTACCTAATCCTGACCATGTACATCTAATTTTTATGTGTCTGGCACCTTTATTTATTTTTTTATTATACTTTTAATTTAGCTCACTGGTCTGAATTCCTCTTAAAGGGAGGGGGCGTGGCCTCACTGTGCAGGTCTCCGCCCCCTCCCTCAGTATGCTGTCTGCTCACATCTCCCATAGCATTAGCAAAACTACAACTCCCAGCTTGTCCTCACTGACAGTAGCGGGACACAAGCTGACAGTGGAAGGATTTTTCCTATAGGTTAGAGCCCTGCGCTCACAACTGTCAATCAAGGAAGTGTGTCCATGACATAGGTGATGATGCAATGACACAGCAGGACTAGTATTTGTCCAAGCAGGCAGGGGGGGGGAGCAGTTGTTTGACTGGCTTTTTCTGTATGAAATACTGAACATTTTCTAATTAAAGCAATTGCAAAACCCATTGGTTTTGCATGCTTTACAACATATCAAAAGTTTTTGTACATGACAGTGCCCATTTAAGGATGGGTTTCCATTTTTAGTATTTTTTATAAGTGTAATATTTATACACAAAGAGGCTTGAATTCATAATACCTTAGAATCCAGTCCATAATGTCCTCATCTTTAGGTACAAAATTCTGTAGTGAATAAAGAATTATTAAAAAGTTAATCAGGACCTGTGGCCAACCCCAAAAGATGAGATAATTTTCATCAAATAGCTTAAGGTACCCTGATCACACACCTTTTTACACTTTCTTGATACACCCTTCCATTCCTTAGATATGTGGATTTATAATTTGTCTGACAATTCAGGGAATGGGTGTGAACTTAATTTTATTAATAGGAGGGAATAATAGATGACAGGTCGGATTATACAGTCAGGGGGTGTGAATTAGGCAGACATGCCCCTTAATGTAAAATATTTACACCCCCCTGACAGGGGTGGTGGTTGGCAGTCCTATTTAAAGCGCAACTGTCATGAGTTTTTAGCCCCCCAGACTACTACTATGTTGTTACAGATGTTCATAATGTGAGTGTAACCATACCTTTATTGCTTTCCTCCTTCTTTTATAACTTATAAAATACATTTATCCAGCGTTCAGACACAGTCGGATAGGCATGGCTTGAGGTTCACAAAGCCCTGCCCTTGCCACACCTATCCTCTCCTTTCCGCGCTGGGACCGCTGTGTAGTAAAACAAAGCGCCCCTCCCTTCCTCTAGTACTGCACCTGAGCAGTGAGCGCATAGGCAGCGGGAGTGAGCGCTCGTTCTGTCAATGCAAGGCGGTGGCGTGGGCACGTCAGAAGGGGCGCAGGCGCTGTGGATGTGCTGTGTCTTACTACACAGCGATCCCAGCGCTGATGAGAGGATAGGCGTGGCAGCAGCAGGGCTTTGCAAACCCCAATCCACGCCTATCCGACTGTCAATTCCCACACAGAAAGAGTGCCAACCCAGTGCCTTCCTTACATCAATGGTTCTCCCTTACACAGTAATAGTGCCTCCTTTCCACCTATACACAGCAATAGCACCTCTACACTGTGCCCCTGAAAAGAATAAACAAAACCAAAAATATACACCTAACCCTTCTTCTACGATGGTTGTAACAATTTAGGCTGCACGACTTTTCTGGCCGGTGGCCCGCATTGTAATTGGGGTGGCACAGGCAAGTGTGATGAAATCATTGACTTGTGCCTGTCTGCATCAAAGAGAACCAATGACCCCTTGTTCTGCCATAGTAATTACCTCCATCCAGACACATAGTGTAACGCCCCTGGCATATAGTGAGTGGGTCCCACCATGCAAGTGGTGACTATTATAAAGATGTGTTAAGGGTTATGTGTTAATCAGCAATGAATCTTAAACCTATTTAGTCAAAATAAATCATGTTATATTGTGGACATTACCTGTGAAGTTGGGCAAAAAGGTAAATCACCACTTTTTAATTTACACTTAAACTTACATTGTCAATCTAAGGCTATGGGTGTACTTTATTTATAAGGTAGTGGTTATTCTCTGTTTTCTCATGTTCCCCATCAAACATGTTCAACATTAATGTTGAACATGTTTGTAGATCACCTTTTTACTATTTTTTTTAATGTATTGATCCACCCCTGGCTATGGCATTAAAAACTGTATGATTAAACCTAAATGTGCGAGCACACCTAAATAGTGGAGCAAACCTGATATAAAAGTTCCTTATTAAAAATGCCTCCATTTGGGCGGAGGTAAATGGCAAACACATGCTGTGCTAATGACCCCGGCTGATTTCCAGTGACAGGTTGAATTATAATAATGGGAAGATAATTGTATCTATTATAATTTCTGTATCATTATGCGCTGGATAAATTGGATGCATTAAATTGCTATTTTGGATATTGTTTCTCTAAAGACTTTACAGGCTTTTTATTTTCAAGCTCCACATAATTGGATACATTATATTAAACAGGATTTTCCTTTTCCTTTTTCCATATGTTTAGAGGTGTCTATAGACTGCAGCTTTGATCGTGGAGCCTGTGACTGGAAACAGGAGACTGAAGATGACTTTGATTGGAAACATACAAATCGGAGCCATGGTATGAAATGTTTACTAGTGAACTCCTAGCTTTTCTTCATCCATTTTCACTCAGTGGTATTTAAAGTTTACACAGCAAGGAGTATGGAGTAAGCTGCATGTGGCTACTAAGAGCATATTGTGAGCTTCATGTGGCTGCTAAGAGCATATTAAGCATGCATGTGGCTGCTAAGAGCATATTAAGCATGCATGTGGCTGGTATGAGCATATTAAGCATGTATGTGGCTAGTAGGAGCATATTAAGAATACATGTGGCTGGTATGAGCATATTAAGCATGCATGTGGCTGGTATGAGCATATTAAGCATGCATGTGGCTGGTATGAGCATATTAATTATGCCTGTGGTTAGTATGAGCATATTAACCATACATGTGGCTGGTATGAGCATATTAAGCATGCATGTGGCTGGTATGAGCATATTAATCATGCTTGTGGTTAGTATGAGCATATTAAGCATGCACGTGGCTGGTATGAGCATATTAAGCATACATGTGGCTGGTATGAGCATATTAAGCATACATGTGGCTGGTATGAGCATATTAAGCATGCATGTGGCTGGTATGAGCATATTAAGCATGCATGTGGCTGGTATGAGCATATTAAGAATGCATGTGGTTAGTATGAGCATATTAAGCATGCATGTGGCTGATATGAGCATATTAAGCATGCATGTGGCTGGTATGAGCATATTAAGCATGCATGTGGCTAGTATAAGCATATTAAGCATGCACGTGGCTGGTATGAGCATATTAAGCATGCACGTGGCTGGTATGAGCATATTAAGCATGCATGTGGCTGGTATGAGCATATTAATCATGCTTGTATTTAGTATGAGCATATTAAGCATACATGTGGCTGGTATGAGCATATTAAGCATGCATTTGGCTGGTATGAGCATATTAATCATGCATGTGGCTGGTATGAGCATATTAAGCATGCATGTGGCTAGTGTAAGCATATTAAGCATGCATGTGGCTGGTATGAGCATATTAAGCATGCACGTGGCTGGTATGAGCATATTAAGCATGTATGTGGCTGGTATGAGCAAATTAATCATGCTTGTAGTTAGTATGAGCATATTAAGCATACATGTGGCTGGTATGAGCATATTAAGCATGCATTTGGCTGGTATGAGCATATTAATCATGCATGTGGCTGGTATGAGCATATTAATCATGCATGTGGCTGGTATGAGCATATTAAGCATGCATGTGGCTGGTATGAGCATATTAAGCATGCATGTGGCTAGTATAAGCATATTAAGCATGCATGTGGCTGGTATGAGCATATTAAGCATGCACGTGGCTGGTATGAGCATATTAAGCATGCATGTGGCTAGTATAAGCATATTAAGCATGCATGTGGCTGGTATGAGCATATTAATCATGCATGTGGCTGGTATGAGCATATTAAGCATGCATGTGGCTGGTATGAGCATATTAAGCATGCATGTGGCTAGTATAAGCATATTAAGCATGCATGTGGCTGGTATGAGCATATTAAGCATGCACGTGGCTGGTATGAGCATATTAAGCATGCATGTGGCTGGTATGAGCATATTAAGCATGCATGTGGCTGGTATGAGCATATTAAGCATGCATGTGGCTAGTATAAGCATATTAAGCATGCATGTGGCTGGTATGAGCATATTAAGCATGCATGTGGCTGGTATGAGCCTGCATGTGGATAACAAGGGCATATAGCAAGCATGCAAATGGCTGGAAAGACATAGTAATCTGCACGTGGCTGGTAAGAGCATATTGTAAGCATGCATAGGGTTGATAAGGGCACATAGCAAGGGTGCATGTGGCTGAAAAGACATATAGTAAGCATGCATGAGGCTGACAGGTGCATAGAGTAGGCATGCATATGGTTGGTAACAGCATATAGTAGGGCATGATTCCCTATTTCCTGGGTTATGTGATTCTGCTCTGGGTTTACCCTCACCAGATATCACATAATTTGCAAACAAGGAAAAGCTATGGGGTTCTATTATCCCTTTAATCTATGTATACTATTGAATAGAAATCAGTAGCATAGCACCTACAATTATGAAAGCCTGCACTATACAGTGTAGGTCTATTGTTAAAAGTTCTACTGTCATTAAAAAAAAACATCTTTTGACATATCTAACAGACATGTCAAAAGTTTAAATTGGTCGGGGTCTTAGTGCTGAGACCCCGTTGATCTTTAGATATAGCCTAGAGAACTGAGTGGCTGTGTGTTTCACTCCCCACCCGGCTGTCTAATCAACTGAATTTATGTAGACAGACTTCATAGTTATAATGGAAGCCGTCTCCTGCAATTAATCAAATCTGGCTAACAGCCGGGGAGTAAAGCACACAGCTGTTTGCTTCTCCTGGCTATATCATGAGATTAATGGGAATCTCAGCATGGACCCCCAACCAATCAAAACTTTCAATATGTCTGTGTGACATGTCAAAAGATTTTTTTTAAATGACAATAATAGTTTAAACAATAGACATACACTGTAAAGTGCAAACATCTGCAGTGCCCAAGTGAAGGATGAAAGTAATAGAATAGAAGGATGAATGCAATAGATGGTAATGTCACCTGTGGTAGGGTGGTTTTGCTAACCTGTGAGCCTGTGCAATGCTTGTGCCAATAGACATTTTGCCCTAGATTCATAGTCCTTGACCCCAGGGTAAAAATGTTGTAGTCTTCTGGAACTCTTGTAACATTCAAACAGGAATGAGCTTTACTAAAATCACTGTACAGAATCCAGATTAAAAAAGTCACTTTGCCACAGAGCTGTCAAGCTACAGTTTCCCTGTAGGATGTGTGGACATTAGTTCATAGTTCCCTTCATAAGGTTTTTGGAAGCCGATATAATAATGTGCTTCTCGCTCTTCCAGATAGCCTCCAGGTAGATTAAGCTGTGCTGTGGAGGTGAGAATGCTTGAAGGGGTAGTCTGGTGAAAAAAACTGTATACTTGATGATGAATGCCCGTAGACTGAAGACATTCTTGGGTTCAAGCCTCCTGCAACTTCACATAGTGCCATGATCACCACAATCCCAGTCCAGATCTGCCTCAGGTTAGAAGTATACTGTAATTTGCCATATTGGTGGCATGGCCTTACAGTCAGCTCTTTCTCTTTTGAGGTGTAGTGCTCCCTTTACATAGCTCAGGGCAGCTGATAATAATCTTACTTCCAGTGTTTGCTTCATATGTTATGATTCTTCATATGACAGATGTCAGAGGGCATGAGATGCCTAAGACATTGCTGAATGAGGGTAGTAAGCCATTACAACAGGAATAAGAGAGATAAAATGAAGTATAACCTGAGGTTGACATGAACATCCGTCAAACATCTATTTCTGACTGAATTTCTTGTGGTTCCTAAGTGTACACTTCTACCGTATATACTCGAGTATAAGCCGACCCGAGTATAAGCCGAGACCCCTAATTTCAACCCAAAATCCCAGGAAAAGTTATTGACTCGAGTATAAGCCTAGGGTGGGAAATACCTCATCCCCCCCCTGTCATCATCCAGACCCGTCATTAACATCCTCATCATCATCCCCTTGTCATCATCCCACACATCCCCCCTTCATCATCCCCTTGTCATCATCCCACACATCCCCCCTTCATCATCCCCTTATCATCCTGCACATCCCCCCTTCATCATCCCCTTATCATCCCGCACATCCCCCCTTCATCATCCCCTTATCATCCCGCACATCCCCCCTTCATCATCCCCTTGTAATCATCCCACCCCCCCCCCCTTCATCATCCCCACCCCCCTTCATCATCCCCACACCCCCCCCCCTTCATCATCCTCTTCTCATCATTCGCCCTCAGTGGTCTTCAACCTGCGGACCTCCAGAGGTTTCAAAACTACAACTCCCAGCAAGCCCGGGCAGCCATCGGCTGTCCGGGCTTGCTGGGAGTTGTAGTTTTGAAACCTCCGGAGGTCCGCAGGTTGAAGACCACTGCGGCCTTCAACATCATCCAGCCCCCTCTCACCCCCTTTAGTTCTGAGTACTCACCTCCGCTCGGCGCTGGTCCGGTCCTGCAGGGCTGTCCGGAGAGGAGGTGGTCCGGTGAGGAGGTGGTCCGGGCTGCTATCTTCACCGGGGGCGCCTCTTCTCCGCGCTTCCGGCCCGGAATAGAGGCGTTGCCTTGACAATGACGCAGAAGTACGTTGGCAATGAACGCACCTCTGCGTCGTTGTCACGGCAACGTGACTATTCTGAGGCCGGGCCCGAAGCGCTTAGAAGAGGCCTCCCCGGTGAAGATAGCAGCCCGGAACCAGTATCCCACCGGACCACCTCCTCTCCGGACAGTCCTGCAGGACCGGACCAGCGCCGAGCGGAGGTGAGTATTCAGAACTAAAGGGGGTGAGAGGGGGCTGGATGATGTTGAAGGCCGCAGTGGTCTTCAACCTGCGGACCTCCGGAGGTTTCAAAACTACAACTCCCAGCAAGCCCGGACAGCCGATGGCTGCCCGGGCTTGCTGGGAGATGTAGTTTTGAAACCTCTGGAAGTCCGCAGGTTGAAGACCACTGCGGGTGGGGGAGTTCACTCGAGTATAAGCCGAGGGAAGTGTTTTCAGCACGAAAAATCGTGCTGAAAAACTCGGCTTATACTCGAGTATATACGGTAATATAAAAACATTGCATAAATAACATAAGCTTTATTGGAGGCTTTGTTAGCTTTATTATAGGAATCGTTTTAAAAGAAAACAAACTAATCTTCACACAACAATAAAATACATGTTTTAGTTTGCATAAATGTATACAGATGCCAGTGAATGAAACACTTGTTATATGGTTGCCGTATATGGTTTTCTATTTTGTAAGGTGGTTGACCATGGTTTTGTGCACAGTTCTGTACTCTTTTTTAAACTTTACTCCACAGCTGTCTGGGACTCGTGCAGCACTGCAGTACTACTCTCATTATGGAACAGCCTCTGTTCCATGATGGTAGTAGTAGTATCACTTGCTGCGGTAGTCTGCAGACGGCTGTGGTGACGCTGTTGGAGCACTTGTACTACTACTCCCTTCATAGAACTGAGTCTGTTCCATGTTGGGAGCAATTGTACATAGGCTGAGGGACCGATCACACCAGTTCTCACTACTACCTTAACTTCATATTCCCCGCAGGGGATTCTGATTGACCAATCAGGGCTTCCACTGGGAAATATGGAGTTACAGTGCCGTGAATTCATATTCCCTGCCAGGATCTCTGATTGGTCTAACTGCACTAACTGACCAATCAGGGATCCCGGGATTCTAATGACCACGGCATTCTCATGTGCATTCACATATCAGCAATGGTTATCTAAGATGAAGATACCCCTTTTATTGCAGCATCAAAGACATGGAAAGTTAATGTATGTCGATCACAAGTGTCTGACAATAACTACTTTACATCTATGACTCATTTGAAAAGGGGTTCAAATTCCATTAATAAAGAACAGCAGTGTAACCCTAATGTGAAGGGAACCATTTGTGTGTATAGGTGCATGTGCCTAAGTATATCGACTCTTCCACATTATTCTTGGGTATGTAATATCTGATCTTCATTAATAATACATTACAGTACTTACAAAAATTGACCTATACTTAGCAACCCCTAAAAAACTTTTTCAGGACATTTGTTTATGCAAATAATATCTTAACATAATTCCCATTTCTTAATCAGGTACTGGGTTTTATCTATCGGTTCCTGCTAATGTTGGTCACAAGAAGACTATAGGCCGTCTGAGACTTCCCCTTACAAATCTGCACACAAGCAGCAAGTCCTGTTTAATTTTTACATATCAACTTTCTGGCGAAAAGTTTGGCAAACTACGGGTGTATATGGATGAAAACAGCAATCCCATCTGGGAAGAGAACAGAAGTAACAATAAAGGGTGGAGGATAGCAAGAATTGAAATACCGGAGACACGGGGCACACCTTCCAGCAAGGTACAGTGACAGATACAGTAACTCCTTGACATTTCTATTTTTCGCTTTAAATAATAAGATGACTGAACATATCCTACTGCTTTTAGAATTTGCATAGCTATGTATATTATTTGTGCAATTTACTTTAAGTGTATATTATTATTGGTACATTTACTGTAGATAAATAAATAAATTGTTTTTTGGTCCCATGATCTAGACTATGTCTAGACAAACAGTAATTGTATTCACTTTTAAAGGGAACCTAGAGCAGGAGGAGCTGAGCAGTTTGATATAGAGTTTTGTGGGACAAGTTCCAGAATAACCTGTCATTTATTCATTGAAATCTCTCCTCATTCTGGGCTAAATAGTCATGTGGGTGGTTCTGCTTAGTTATTGACAGCACTCTTTATTATACACAGATAGCTGTCAATCACTGGGTAGGACAGCCCACTAGACTACTTGAGATTTACATGGGTTGATGACAAATTATCCTGTTATAACTGTTTTCTAAAAACTATATATCAATCTGCTCAGCTCTTCCTGTTCTAAAACATGATGTTTGTAGATTGGACTGCAATTTTAATGTGACAGGTTCCCTTTAAACTTATGTCAAGCATAGTGGTCATACCCAAAAAAAAAACATTTGCCCAAAAAATATGTACAACTGTCATCATTTTTTAGCCCCCCCAGGCTACTATAATGTTGTTCCTGATGACCATAAAGTGACTGCAGCCATACCTTTATCATTGCTCTTCCTTCTTTTATAACTTATAAAATCCTTTTTTTCAGTGGTCAGGCAAAGTCGGATAGGCGCGGCTTGGGGTTCGCAAAACCCCGCCTCTGCCATGCCTATCCTCTCTTTCAGCTCTAGGACCACTGTGCAGTAAGACACAGCGGTCTAGAACGAATCCAGTGCGCATGTGCCCCTCTCAGATGTGTGTGCCGCAGCCCTGAATTGACAGAGCGAGCGCTCGCTCCCTCCTGCCGTCTATGCGCTAAGTGCGCATGTGCTGTACTAGAGGCAGTGAACGAACAAGCTCTCTGCCTCTAGTATCTACACAACCTGGTTGCCGGGAGCTGAAGAGGACAACAACGGGCATTTTTTTTTGTAGAATATCAGTGTCTTACTAAACAGTGTTTTGTAGAAAATAAGTGTCTTACTAAACACCGGTCCCAGCGCTGAAAGAGAGGATAGGCGTGGTGGAGGCAGGGCTTTGCAAACCCAAAGCCCCGCCTCTCCGACTGTGCCTGCCCGCTGAATAAAAGGATTTTATAAGTTATAAAAGAAAGAAGAGCAGCGATAAAGGTATGGCTGCAGTCACTTTATGGTCATCAGGAACAACATTATAGTAGCCTGGGGGGGGTAAAAAATTATGACAGTTGCGCTTTAAGTCCAGAGATGTACACATTCTGCAAAGATAAGAATCCCTTTCCCCAATGGGACTCACAAACTCTCTGTTTGGAGCATGTACACACATGGGCCAATTTCATGTGAATCTAATTAACCTATCAGGATGTTTTTAGAGGAGACCCACACAAGTACAGAGAGAATGTAGAAATTCCAGGCAGATGTGGATAATATCAATGTCTCACTAGATTTCCAGTTTCGTCATTCTTTCAGAGAGGTCGAGTGATTCTTGTAGAATTGAAGTGCAGGCACTGACAAATTAGATTAGCCAATACTGTTATGACATATCTTTATATCAAGAACACATGCAATGTGACCAATTGTGGAAATTGTACTTAAACTAACATGAATGACACAGGGAATAGATGATAGATAGATAGATAGATAGATAGATAGATAGATAGACACACAAAGAGGCAGCACAGCCCAATGTGTATAAAATGCTTTGGAGCAGAAAAATACAGTCTTGGTCAGAGTCCGACTCATTTAGCCAAATGCAAAAAGAGAGGTTCTGCAGCACTCCAGTGTATAAAAAGTGTTGTTTTATTCACCCATAGTTCTGATACAAAGATTCTCCAACCTCACGCCAGCTTTCTCACAGAAATTTGTATTTGAACTAAGGGTGAATAAAACAACACTTGATTTTTATACAGTGGAGTGTTGCAGAACCTCTTTTTTGCATTTAGATAGATAGATATTAAATAACTTTTCATAAATTAGTACACTGTTATTTGCAGTGGTGTTGTGGTGTGCCTGGTGTAGAAATAGATCCTACTAAGCACTTTGACATGACCTTCCTAAATGCTAATCCCTAAAAGTGTTATTATTACGGTGAGTGCTCCAGTCTGGCGCTCCGACCGCGAGCGCTCACCTCCCTGCTTCTCACCTGCCCCAGCTGCGGGGGGGGCTGGGATTCGCATCGCAGGATGTGCCCGCATGCGGATCCCAACCCGTCACTCACCTCATGCTCCTCCTGCCTCCTCCTCTGCCTCTCTGCTCCTACGCGCGTGTCCCCATCCCCTAGGGTGCATGCGCAGGGCAGGCAGAGCTCGGAGATTTACAGGGCCTGTATGCCCAAAAATTAAGTAAACACCTGTGGCTCAGTTATAAGTTCCTCTACCTCCCACACTTCCCTGCTGGATCTTCAGTGCCCCTAGCCTGGGATTAAGCGTTCGCAGTTGTCTGTTTGCCTTGCCCGTGTATTTTGACCCTTCCGCTACTTTATTTGAATACGCACCTTTGCCGCTTGCTTTGACCTTCTGCTTAGTCCGACTACGCCTCCGTTTCATCCTTCTGTACCTCATCTTGCCCAGTTACCTGTGTTGTTGAGTCGTATCGGGGGTAGCGACCTGGGTGCTGCCTGCTGCAGCAAGCCCATCCTGCCTTGCGGTGGGCTCTGGTGAAGATTAGCGGCACCTTAGACTTCGTTACCTGATACAGCCCATGTCATCTGCCACACAGGTTAGAGGATCCACATCCAGCAGCGTTACTGCAAGATCTGCCCATGGATCCCACTGGGATTCCTCTGCCCAATAATCCGGACCTCGCCTCTATCGTGGCTCACCAGTCGCAGCAGTTGGCCCAGCAGGCACAACAGTTAAATCAATTGTCCTCCATGATGCAGCAGTTGCTTTCTGCTCAACAACAACCGCAGCAGCCACAGCCTCCTCCTGCTCCAGTGTTGCCTCTCGCTCCTGCAGTCGTCTCGGAATCAAAGCTCCATTTGTCTCCTCCTGAGAAGAATGAGGAGGATCCCAAGTCATGCCATGGTTTCGTTACACAGTGCTCCATACACATAGAACTTATAGCGGAACAGTTCCCTACGGAACGAGCAAAGGGGGACTTTGTCATCAGTCTCTTAACTGGAAGGGCCCTAGCCTGGGCAACCCCACTATGGGATCGCAGTGATCCACTCACAACTAATCTCCAGGCTTTTCTGTCTGAATTCCGAGGAGTCTTTGAAGAGCCTGCATGTGCTTCTTCCGCTGAGACGGCTTTGCTGGGTCTTTCTCAGGGCAACTCCTCCCATCCAATTCCAGACCCTGGCATCGGAGTTATCATGGAACAACTAAGCTCTTTGTGCCACTTTCAAGAGAGGACTTTCTAGCCATATCAAGGATGTCCTTGCAGCCCAGGAATTGCCTTATACCCTGAATGAGCTCATACAGTTGGCATCTCGGATTGATATCCGTTTCTCTGAATGACGTGAGGAACTAAGTCAAGAAAGGGAGTCTGCATGACCTCGGTGCTTTCCTCGTCTGGCACCTGTCTTCCAGCAACCACCGCAACCTTCTACGTTGCCTCCCGCAGTGGAGGCTATGCAGGTGGATTGGTCTTGCCAGATCCTGCAGGAAAGAACTTGCCAACAAGCTGAGAATCTATGCCTCTACTGCGCCAGTGCAGATAATTTCCTCAGAGATTGTCCTCTGTGTCCACAGTCACAGGGAAACGCTCGCACCTAGGGTTTGCGGGAGAGGCATCCCTAGGTGTGAATACCTCCTCTCCACACTTGTAATTTGATGGTCCAGCTTTCTCTACCCTTCAAAGACACTATTTCCGTTCTTGCCTTCCTGGACTCAGGTTCTGCAGGGAACTTTATCGATGCCTCCTTAGTACATAGGTATCATAGCCAGTATCCCGCCTTCTGAAGCCTTTGTACGTCTCTTCGGTGAATGGAGAAAATCTGGACTGTACTATCTTATTCCACATAGAACCCTTATCCATCCTCCCCGGAGCGCTCACGGCGTTCTCCTGTTCGCAGCACCCCGGTAAGACTCGCTGACCGGGTGCACTGCGATAATGTCCCCAGCCGGGATGCGATTCGCGATGCGGGACGCGCCCGCTTGCGGTGCGCATCCCGACCCGCTTACCGGACTCGTTCCCCGTCTGTGCTGTCCCGGCGCGCGCGGCCCCGCTCCCTAGGGCGCGCGCGAGCCGGGTCTTTGCGATTTAAAGGGCCGGTGCGCCACTGATTGGCGCATGGGTTTTAATTAGTGTCTTCACCTGTGCACTTCCCTATAATACCTCACTTCCCCTGCACTTCCTTGCCGGATCTTGTTGCCATTGTGCCAGTGAAAGCGTTCCTTGTGTGTTCCTAGCCTGTGTTTCAGACCTCTTGCCGTTTCCCCTGACTACGATCCTTGCTGCCTGCCCTGACCTTCTGCTACGTCCGACCCTGCTCTGGTCTAACCCCTTGTACTGCGCCTATCTCAGCAGTCAGAGAGGTTGAGCCATTGCCGGTGGATACGACCTGGTTGCTACCGCCGCTGCAAGTCCATCCCGCTTTGCGGCGGGCTCTGGTGAAAACCAGTAGCAACTTAGAACCGGTCCACCGACACGGTCCACGCCAATCCCTCTCTGACACAGAGGATCCACCTCCAGCCTGCCGAATCCTGACATCCATGCAGGTCGGAGTTCTGCATAAGGAAAAATTGTCCTTTTATGTACTCCCTCATTGTACCTCCACTCTTCTACTTGGCCTTCCTTGGTTACAACAACATGCCCCGCTTCTTAATTGGAAAACTGGAGAAGTACCTCATTGGGGAACCTATTGCTATAACAACTGTTTTCATACTCTTCAGTCCAAGTTGGTGTCTCCTTCTACTCCTCTGCCCGGTCTGCCATCATTCCTTCAGGACTTTGCTGACATCTTCAGTGAGAAAGAAGCTGAAGTTTTACCACCACATCGTCCTTATGATTGTCCTATTGACTTATTGCCTGGGACCACTTCTTCTCGGGGCACAATTTACCCCTTGTCTGTTCCTGAAACCAAGGCCATATCTAAGTACATCCAGAAAGGATTCATCAGAGAGTCATCCTCCCCTACTGGAGCCGGATTCTTCTTATTGGAGAAAAAGGACGGATCTTTGCGACCTTGTACGACTAGCGTGGCTTGAAAAAAATTTCTGTCAAGAACTGCTACCCACTTCCTTTGATCTCGTAATCATTTGATAGTCTGCTGGGGAGCGAGGATCTTCTCTAAACTTGACCTTCGTCGTGCTTATAATTTGATTCGCTTACGAGAAGTAGACGAATGGAAGACTGTGTTTAATACCCATGATGGACATTTTGAGTATCTTGTGATGCCATTCGGACTCTGTAATGTTCCAGCAGTCTTCCAGGAGTTTGTCAATGATAACTTTCGTGATCTTCTATACCCCTGTGTCGTTGTCTATTTGTACGTCATTCTCATCTACTCGCCCAATCGACTCATCGCTCTCACCTCGGTCAAGTTTTACAATGTCTCCGAGAAAATTGTCTCTATGCTAAACTAGAGAAGGGTACTTTTGAAAAAAACAGCCTTCCATTTATGGGATATATAATTACCAGTCAAGGTCTTCAAATGGACCCTAATCTTCTGGCTTGACAACTATTCAGCGCTTTCTCAGCTTTGCCAATTACTATCAGAAATGTATCCCCCATTACTCCACCTTGTTAGCGCCCATCATTTCTCTCACCAAGAAGACTGCTAATCCTAAAGGTTTGGACTCTGGAGGCTGAAGAAGCTTTCAAACAGTTAAACTCCGTCCTTCGCTTCAGCTCCGGTTTTATCCAGACCCGATCCAAGCAAGCCATTTCTTTTGGAAGTTGATGCTTCTTCCGTTGGTGCTGTTGCAATATTAACGCAAAAGTCCTCTAATGGAAGAATTGTAACTTGCGGTTGTTTCTCTAAGACCTTTTCTCCTGCAGAGAAAAATTATACCATTGGAGATCGTAAGCTCTTGGCAATAAAGCTGGCTTTGGAAGAATGGCGTCATCTCTTCGAGGGCTCTGTACATCTGATTACTATATATTCTGATCACAAGAACTTGCTCTATCTTCAGACTGCCCATCATCTCAACCCTTGGCAGGCTTGTTGGTCTCTGTTCTTCTCCCAGTTTGACTTATTCATTCACTTCCGCCCTGAGGAGAAGAATTTACGAGCTGACGCTCTATCTAGATCCTCAGATGATCAAGACCAGGAATCCCACCCTCAACATATTATTCCTCCTAAATGTCTCATCTCTCTGGCACCAGCAAGTCTTCAGCACCGGCCCCCTGGGAAGACTTACATGTCTCCCTGTTTTAGACTCTGAGTTTTGAAGTGGGGTCATTCTTCTCTTATGGCCGGTCACTCTGGAATTCATAAGTCCTTGCAGCTCATCTCCAGACAGTATTGGTGGCCTAGCTTAAAACAGGTGTGGTGGCGTATGAGAGGATACTGTCTTGTGGGGGTGTAGGGTATTTAGGGTGTTGCTGTTCAGGATAGTTAAGGGCACTGTTAACCCTTGTCACTCATGACTCCAGGGTGAGGGTTAAATGCTGGGTTTCTTGATAGGCCTATTGCCACCCTTCCCAAGAGCAATAGGTGATGCAGAAATAAAGGATTGTCCACAACCACTGTTAACTGAAAACTTGCAGGAACTTTTACTGAGCAATTTCTGTACATGTAGTAATAGTAACAGTCCAGATAACAGAGTCTCTTTGTATAGCAGAGATCCGCTGGATTTAGGGGAGTAATTAGGTCCAGTGATCTTGCGATGAGGGAATTGCTTAGTCTATCCACTATGTTAGAGGCCTAGGCCGCAAGGCTTTGGCCTAGTAAAACATCTTGTAAGCTGCGAAGGTCCTACCTCTTCCAGAGTCAGCAACCCAAGAGAAGGATCAAGATGGCGCAGGTCCCTTATATGGGCAGGGGCTGGCCATTTTGGATTGGTCCGTAATGACTGTCACTCACTGTTACAGTGCATTGTGGGTGAACACGTCACGGGAACCTCCAAAGGTCCTGTAGCAAAACCATAGAGTTCTAACCTAATCACGTGACCCGCAGGTCCTGCTACGCTCCGAACAGGTAGATAACTAAATATGTACCTATTTATACTTATACTTATATTAATAAGAACTGCTATATAGTCATTGATTAAGTGAGAGGTGACAAGGGGAAAACTACAAAAGAGGGACCCCGACGTCCTAGGGACTCTGACTATTGGGACCTCTATATAGGTAACTTATACAATACGGTACCGGGACACCACACAGGATGTCGTTGATTTTGTCCGTTCCTTTTCAGTCTGTGCCCGGGACAAGATTCCCCCCCCCCCCCCCCCTGCCCCGTTCCAAACCTGCAGGTCTTCTACAGCCTTTGCCAGTTCCAGAGCTTCCCTGGACTGATATTGTCATGGACTTTATTACAGACCTTCCCTCTTCTGGCGGCAATACGGTCATCTGGATTGTCGTAGACCGATCCTCTAAAATGGCTCATTTTGTGCCTCTTCCTGGATTACCATCTGCACCACAGCTTGCTAAGCTTTTTCTTTGAAATATCTTCTGCTTACATAGATTGCCATCACATATTGTATCCGACTGTGGAGTCCAGTTCGTCTCTAAGTTCTGGCGGGCCCTCTGCTCTTGTCTCCAGTTGGATTTTTCCTCAGCTTATCACCCTCAATCCAATGGACAGCTCGAAAGGGTGAACCAGATCTTGGGAGACTATCTTTGCCATTTTGTTTCTGCTCGTCAAGACGACTAGGCCAATTTGCTTCCCTGGGCAAAGTTTCGTACAATCATAGGGATTCTGAATCCACTGGGACTTCACCGTTCTTTGTGGTCTATGGACTTCGTCCTCGTCCTCCTCTTCCCTCGTCCTCCTCTTCCTCCAGAGTGCCTATGGTTGATGAACAAGTGCAGAATTTCTCCTCCATCTGGCAGAAGACTCGTCACTCTCTGTTATATGCCACGTCTCGTATAAAGTCACAAGCAGACAAGAAAAGGCGTTCTCCTCCTGAATTCTCTCTTGGAGTCTGGTTGTCATCCAAATATATCCGCTTTAGGGTACCCAGGTATAAACTGGGCCCTCGCTATTTGGGTCCTTTTAAGATCAAGAAACGTCTTAATCCCGTGGCCTATTCTCTCCATCTGCGATCTTCTCTCCGGATCCCAAATTATTTTCTTGTCTCCCTCTTGACGTTTATATCATCAAGGAAATTTTGGACTCCAAGTTCAGAGGAAAATGTTTCTTCCTTGTGGATTGGGAAGGATTTGGGCTGGAGGAAAGGTCTTGGGAGCTGTAGGACAACAGCTTAGACCGTGACCTCATTCAAAAATTATTATCCTCCAAAAAGAGGGGGAGACCAAAAGGGGGGGGGCACTGTTACAGTGAGCACTCCGATCCGGCACGCCGACCGTGAGCGCTCACCTTCCCATTTCTCACCTGCCCCCACTATGGCCCCGTCTCCTGCTGCTGCCGGCTGGGCTGGGATTCGCATTGCGGGATGCGCCCGCATGCGAATCCCAGCCCCTCACTCACCTCATGCTCCTCCTGCCTACTCCTCTGCCTCTCTGCTCCGGGCCGGAGCTCAGAGATTTAAAGGGCTGTGGCTCAGTTATAAGTTCTGTGGCTCAGTTATAAGTTCCTCCACCTCCCACACTTCCCTGCTGGATCTTCAGTGCCCATAGCCTGAGATTAAGCATTCCCAATTGTCTGTTTGCCCTGCCTGTGTATTTTGACCCTTCCGCTATGTTATTTGACTATGCCCCTTTTGGCGCCTGCCTTGACCTTCTGTTAAGTCTGACTACTGACTACTATCTTGCCCAGATACCTGTGTGGTCGAATTGTATTGGGGGTAACCACCTGGGTGTCGCCTGCCGCAGCAAGCCCATCCTGCCTTGCGGCGGGCTCTGGTGAAGACCAGCGGCACCTTAGACTCCGTTACCCGATACGGCCCGTGCCATCTGCCACACAGGTTAGAGGATCCACATCCAGCAGCGTTACAGTAATATTGCCTCTGCAACTCTGCCATCATTGTGTGCAGAGGATAGGGACCAAAACTATAGAGTGGCCTCAGGGGTGGGGGTACAGATAAGGCTCCATTTATTTCATGTTTTTTGACACTGTCGGGATGCACATGAGCAGAATATCAAATAGGGATGCAAACATACAGCCCAACAAGTTGCCTAAGCCCATAGACTTCAATGGGTCAAACTAAGCTTAATAGTAACTACATTCAGTCCATTTCCTGAATGTATACAATGTCTGTGCAAGTTTTTAAAATTCACAAGGATCAAAACTTCATGTAACTCCCCAAAATCTTCGCAAAACATTGTAGTTTTATCATAATTTCTAAAATCAAGCTACACCAGCTGTGTTTTACTGTGATTTTAGAGAATTCCTAGCAAAACCATAACAGAACCGCAACACAACTGCAACGTGTAAACACAGCCTACAGTGGTCTGAAAACAATAGTGAATAAATAAAGTTTAATGCAATGTCTTTTAGACAAGGAGAGGAATTTTCATTTACCTAGGTCAACTAAAAGCAAGTCATTAGTTTAGGGAAGTACATAAACTAAGGCTGATTTACATAAGAAGTTCATATCACTTTAGAATAAACTTTTTAATTCCTAGATAAAACAAGAGACATTACACTATACTTTTGCTCCGTTAAAAGATCCGCTACAAACTTCTGTTAGAAAACCCTTAAAAATTCACGTCTATGGGATTTTTTGAATATCTGTCATCACCCGTTATAGCCTGTTATGAATAAGGGACGTTATTTATGACGGAAGAAAAAACGTCACATGTACAAATTTTTCTTACATCAAAAATAACGGTGGAATAATGGCCATTAAAATTTTAGCATTGAAGTCTATGGCAAACGGATGATCCTTTAATGTCATCCATTTGCACCCGGTTTATAATATCCATTATTACTTCTGAGCATGCTCAGAAGAGGTTACATCAGCAGACTCCTGCAGTGCTGAGGGGCAACTACTACTCCCATCATGGAACAGACTCATTTCCATGATGGAAGTAGCAGTTCCCCCAGCTGCGGGAGTCTGCCGGCGGCTATGGAGGCTACATTAGTGTGTGTACTACAACCGCCATCATAAAACAGAGTCTGTTCCATGTTGGGTGTAGTAGTACAGGGGATAAGGGATTGATCGCACCGGGTCTCACTTCTGAGACACGATGCAATCAGCAGTTATAAAGCGGGCGGAATGCTGCGCTGCCCTGCGATGTACATACTACTGTGTAAACTTTCATTTTGAAATCCCCCGCTAGGAGCCCTGAATGGCTGGCACTGAGGAGGCATTCAGGGCTCCTGGCGGGGTTTTTAAACTACTACTTTGACCCCCAAATGTATGCCCCCCATGCATATTTATAATAATTCATTGGGCCCAGTGTGTTTATAATAATTAATTGGTTCTAGTGTGCTTATCCTTATTACCCCGTGCTCCCCGTGTCCTTATTTCCCCTCCCGCTGCCTGCTCCTCATCTTCTTGGAGCAGGGCAGTAGTGGGACATGTCAAGAATCGGCAGCAATGAATCATGTCTATTCCCTGCTGCTCATTTCCGTACCCAACAGAGATGAACAGCAGAGAATAGACATGTCCCGGCGGTGCACTGATTGCGCTAGGAGCAGGGCAGCAGCAGGGACATGTTGGGTGACGGCGGTGAATGAATGAATGAAGCCTACATGCGGGACATGTTGGCTTCATTCATTCACCGCTGCCAGTTCCTGGCATGTCTCGCTGCTGCCCTGCTCCTAGCGCAATCAGCACACCGCTGGGAAATGTCTATTCTCTGCTGCTCATCTCCTGCTCCAAGAATATGAGGAGCAGGCAGCGGGAGGGGAAATAAGGACACTTTGGGGGATAAGGATAAACACACTGGAGCCGAAAAATTATTATAAACACACTGGGGCCAATAAATTATTATAAATATGCATGGGGGCATACATTTGGGGGTCAAATTAGTAGTTTAAAAACCCATAGGCCTGAATGGCTCCTCGGTGCCGGACATTCAGGGCTCCTGGCGGGGAATTTAAAAGTGAAAGTAAAAATACACTGTACATCGCAGGGGAGTGGAGCAAGCTGACCGCTCCCCTGTTTAATAACTTCTGATTGCAACGGGTCTCAGATGTGAGACCCGGTGCGATCAATCCCTCAGCCCATGTACTACAACCCCCATCATGGAATAGAGTCTGTTCCATGATGGAGGTAGTAGTATAAACACTAATGTAGCCTCCCCAGCCACCAGCAGACTCCCACAGTCGGGAACTACTACTCCCATCATGGAAACAAGTCTGTCCCATGATGGGAGCAGTAGTAGTCCCGGCTGCGGGATTCTGTAGGGAGAGGTGTTAAAACATTCATGAAATAACGGTACACGATGGATGTTATAATGGGTCTTAACGGATGAATATGCCCGTTATTTTGACGGACGTTATTTAGACGTTAGCATGCGTTAATTTATCCGTTATTATACATCCTTTTTTTAATTATTAAACATCCGTTTTCTGTATGGTATAATGGACAAATGCTCATAGTGTAAAAGCAGCCTAAGCATCTTATAGGGCTTACATACTAACTGCTTGTGCTGTTTTTGTCCTTTGTAGATTATATTTGAATCTGAACGTGGGAAAGGGAAACATGGAGAAATGGCATTGGACAATGTCTTCCTTGTCTCTGGACCATGCACTGAAGACTAAGCACAAGAAAATAATGCTGAGTTAAAGTCTACTTAAAAGTTTTTTACACTAGAATGCATATTTCATGCAAACTGCCAAATGTATTTTAACTTATGTTTACTTTTTTTTATTACTACTTTGTTATTTTATCTGTTTTCCTTCTTCAGTTCCCTATAAAACTCAATCCATTAATAACCAAACAAATCAATATCCAAACAAAAAGTTATCCCTTTACAGCACTCTGAAAACTCAGAAAATCACTCTGACTTATTAACGGAGTTGTCCAGTTTAAGAAAACATATCCCTTATTCACATGATAGTGGTTAGCTGTTAGACCCCCTGCAATCTCCTGCCCAGCGCCCCATCTCTCCCCATGAATGAATTTGTCAACCATGGCACGAAGTGTGGATGATTTGCCACCTTCATGCATCTCTATGGGAGAGCTGGAGATACAGCGCTCGTGTATCTCCAGCACTCCCATAGAGATACATGGAGGGTGCATGTTTTCCAATGCTTCGTGTAGATAGGGGATAAGTATTTTTGAACTGGACTACTGCTTTAAGTCAGAAGTCGTAATGTGAACTAAGAGCTTTTTGCATCTATAGGAAGCTTAAAGGGGTACTCTGCCCCTAGAAATTGTATCCCCTATCCTTTGATAAGATGTCTGATCGCGAGGGCCCCGCTGCTGGGGAACCCCGGGGTCTTGGATGCACATTACTGCACAGTTCAAACTCACTCTGTGAGTAATGACAGGCGATGCAGGGGCCAGAGCATCGTGAAGTCATGGCTCCTCCCCTCATGATGTCACGGCCGCCCCCTTAATACAAGTCTATGGGAGGGGGTGTGGCAGCAACCACGCCCCCTATTATAGACTTGTATTAAGGGGGCGGACCATGATGTCATGAGGGGCGGAGCCGTGATGTAACGATGCTCCGGCCCCTGTATCGCCCATCATTACACACAGAGCGAGTTTGCTCTGTGCAGTAATGACAGTGGGGTGCTGCAGCCAAGATCCCGGGGGTCCCCAGCATCGGGACCCCAGTGATCAGACATCTTATCCCCTATCCTTTGTATAGAGGATAAGATGTCTAGGGGCGGAGTACTCCTTTAAACTTTATTGTGTACAAGGGTAAATGACTTATAAAAGTATGGGATTCCATAAATATAGACTATATCATTTTCATGTTTACAAGCAAGGGAGTTATGTACAGTATAAACAACATATCTTGTTCATAGTGAGCTTTAATTGTTTGAGATTTGGAGAGTTGTATTTTACATGCTACAACAACATGATACAGCGCTACTATAAACTACTCCGTTGTATTGTCTGTATCTTTATTTTTTTATGCTGCTACATGTTTGACTATCCCTTCTGATACACTATATCATTTCTCTTCATTATTGAGCAGTATTATATAGCGCTTTTATATGCACTGTGAAAGCCATGCTTAAAGGGGTATTCCAGGCAAAAACTTTTTTTTATGTATCGACTGGCTGTGGAAAGTTAAACAGATTTGTAAATTACTTCTATTAAAAATCTTAATCCTTCCAATAGTTATTAGCTTCTGAAGTTTTCTGTCTAACTGCTCAATGATGATGTCACGTCATGGGAGCTGTGCCTGATGGGAGAATATCCCTTGCATGATGGGAGAATATCCCCATAGGAGCTGGACAGCTCCCGGGACGTGAGTCATCAGAAAGCAGTTAGACAGAAAACAGCAACTCAACTTCAGAAGCTAATAACTATTGGAAGGATTAAGATTTTTTTAATAGAAGTAATTTACAAATATGTTTAACATTCCGGAGCCAGTTGATATATAAAAAAAAGTTTTTGCCTGGAATACCCCTTTAAAGCGCAACTGTCGCAAATTTTGAACTCTTTAACATGACAATACTGTGTAACAGGTGTGTACAATAGTAATGCAGCCATACCTTTGGCTGCATTCTAGCAGTTTGTATGACCATAAAAATCGCTTTTAACAGGAGTCACCCAGAGTCGGATAAGTATGGACAGGGGTCCGCAATGCCCGCGGCCACCATGCCTATCTAGTTGACATAAGTGCTGGGACCACTGTGTGATTAACACACAGGTCCCAGCGCATGTGCCTTCCATCTTTTTGATGTGCCTGCAGCAAGTTCTCTAAGCAAGCTCTCGTTCATTTTGCCTATTCCTTCTTGTTATGCTGCAAGGGATGCGATGGGCATCGGGATCAAGCATAGATTAGGTACACGTGACGGCCCCAAAGCTTTCCATACCCCTGGCCACGCCTATCCGATTGTTATGAGCAATTTTTATGATCATACAAACATCTAGAATGTAGTCAATGGTATGGCTGCATTACTATTTTACACCAATGTTACACACTATTGTTAGGTTAAATGGTCCCTTTCAGATACAAACATTTTTTATATGTTGTACATCTTGGCAAAACATTTACCTTTCTAATATACTCCATAAGAAAATGTTATTTACTTTTTATAGAAATCATGGCTTTGTCCAAGCTGAAGAACAGGCATGGACAAAGTGAAGGTGGGTTAGCACTCCTCTGTGCTCTCTCCTGTCTGATAGGACAGAAGAGAGGACAGAGGAGTCCTATCAGACAGGAGAGAGCACAGTGGAGTCCTATCAAACAGTAAAGAGCACAGAGGAGTACTATCAAACAGGAGAGAGCACAGAGGAGTGCTATCAGACAGGAGAGAGCACAGAGGAGTGCTATCAGACAGGAGAGAGCACAGAGGAGTGCTATCACACTGGAGAGGGCACAGAGGAGTGCTATAAGACAGGAGAGAGCACAGAGGAGTGCTATAAGACAGGAGAGAGCACAGAGGAGTGCTATCAGACAGGAGAGAGCACAGAGGAGTGCTATCAGACAGGAGAGAGCACAGAGGAGTGCTATCAGACAGGAGAGAGCACAGAGGAGTGCTATCGGCCAGGAGAGAGCACAGAGTAGTGCTATCAGACAGGAGAGAGCACAGAGGAGTAATATCAGAAAATAGAGAGCACAGATGAGTACTATCAGACAGGAGAGAGCACAGAGGAGTACTATCAGATAGGAGAGGGCACAGAGGAGTACTAGCAGACAGGAAAGAGCACAGAGGAGTGCTATCAGACAGGAGTGCTAGCCCACCCTCACTTAACGGACTTTGTCCATGCCTGTGCTTCAGCTTGGACAAAGCCATGATTTTAAAAGCCCTGATTTCTATAAAGAGGAAATAAAATTTTCTTATGAAGTATATTAGAAAGGTTAATGTTTTTCCAACACGCACAACATCACAGCAAAAATTTGTGACAATTGTGCTTTAATATAATGCCGCATGCACTGTAGAAAAATAATCTGTGCAGTATTTGTAAAATGTCATTTCCATTTGTCTATTTGTTAAACCATGTAAGAAGTTTACATTCTAGAAAGAAAGAATTTATTACAGGATTAGTAAATGCTTAATGGGAACTCTTCTAATTTACTGCCAAAGCAATAAAGTGCCTTATAAAAAGTATGACTGTGGCTGGAAGAATAGGATTGGTACATGCACTCAGAAGCTTATACCAACAGGAGCCCATAGAAAACTGGACTTGCATACTGAACAGGGCTGCATTTTAAACATGTATTGTATATAGAACATTTCTAATATTACCTACAAAGCTATAGTTTCATACAAAATTTTTTTTTTAAAGTCCATATGTACAATAATACTATACGTACACAATCCATCATTCAAAAACAAAGACCAAAAACAGTTTCGCATTTTGTTCTCTGTGATCCTTTTGGGACCTGCTAGGTTGAGTTACATACAGGAATAATCAGATTATATTCCAAAGGGCTTTAAAAACATTTCAAATATTTTCTTTTGTAAACCAGTATTCTACAACCTTTATTCCAAAATATCTTTGAGAGTATACTTTTTCATGTATAATTGCCATAAAAATAGAGAACTTGCCAAAATGAGACGAGATACCTAGCGGAAATAGCATTAAATTCAGTAAAGAAAAATGTCAAATGAACTGACTCAATGTTCTCATTCTGTGAAACTATGATGTGGGCAATGTATTTGTTTTGGTATTTTTTTTAAATTAAAATAATTTTGTTTAACCAACATGGATTTGATTGCAATAATTACAAGTTACAGAAGTGAAGACAAATCATAACATTCTACAATGTTTCGCGGCATATTTTTCTCATATTGATGAACTGAAAACGCAGCCAGATGGCACACACAAGAAGAGCAACAAACAACATATATAGTGATTTAGGCCAGATGTCTAAATGAGGTGGTAAAGGAAATGCCTACTGTGCTTTTGCCAAATTATACCCCTTCAGAAGCTTATTGGCAGCCCAATGTCCTTAAAGAGGTACTCCAGTGGGAAAAAAAATTTTTTATATCAAATGGCTCCAGAAAGTTAAACAGATTTGTAAATTACTTGTATTTAAAAATCTTAATCCTGCCAGTACTTATCAGCTGCTGAGTTGTTCTTTTCAGTCTGACCACAGTGCTCTCTGCTGACGCTCTTTTTATTATACATATATAAAACTTAACAAAAACAGAAAAACAAGCTTAACTAGCAATAACAAAACACAACACAACAAAACCTGCCTAACTGGCCAGCCCAACTTAACTAAACTAACAAAACACATAACCTTATACCTACATATAAATTATCAAAAATACTATCACACACACACACACACATACCCACGCATTCTTTACATAAACATAAAAATAGCTTTACTTAGCTTTAACTAAAAACAACCAGACTTGGTAAAACTCAACCACACATTACATTCACAACTAACCCACCCCAAACCCCCACCACCACCACCCCTTTTTTATATATATATATATATATATATATATATATATATATATATATATATTTTTTTTTTTTTTTTTATTATTATTTGTTTTTACTAAAATTAAATTTTTCTCCTCACATATATACACACACATATATATATATATATATATATATATATATATATATAAATATATACACACATATTACATAAACATACATATACACACCCTTTTTTTTTATCTACACTACCATAATATAACCAATATTAAATTAAAGTAATATAAAAATGCTAACTAAATCTGATCCGACTGCCTGTCCCCATCCCCTCAAATAAAATAACCAATCCATACTATATAATAATATATACAATACGAATATAAAAACACAAATACATAACCTAAATGCAAATACATACATAAACTATATACACCAACAAACCAAAATATACACCTACAAAACATATGACATCCTACACTAGACTAACCCATCACCCACACAACCACCCACCTTGACATGGGTCAGAGTCCATAGTCCATGGATATCCAGTCCAGTCCACAACTTACCCATGCCAGTCCCTCCAAACATCCACCAACCCACCAATTCCCCCACCCAACCTAATCTATACCCAAACCAACTATACAAATACAACTTCATAACATTACATATACAAACTCTCTCCACTAACTTTTCCCTACGACTCACCCTACTGTTATCCCTTGAACAAACTGACCCTGCACTCACCCTCTCTCTGTCCCTACATTGCTATCCCTAACCAGAAAAAGGGGTACTCTACCCAAGAGGTCTAGTACCTAGGGCACATCAAATGAAAAACCTCTCCACAGGAGAGAAGCCCTGCTGGTACCAAGACTGCAATACTCCAAAGACCTGATCTTCCCGAGGTCACCGGTGATGTTCCTACAGACCTCCACCTCGGAGAGGACTTTCCGCTCTGTAGATACTAGACACCGTGCGTTCCACGTGTAGTACCTAACTACTAAGCTGACTACAAATAAAGTGCCCCGGTCTCGGCCACCCAGTGTCCTGAATGCCCCATAAGCCCACTCCGGATAGGTAAGGCTGGCAAGTTGACTCCAGCCAATGGAAGCGCCCACCCGGTTGTAGACCCCTATATTAAAAGGACAATGAAGCAGGCAGTGGTCCATGCTTTCCAGCATGTCCCCGCACTCTTCTCGGGGACATCCCCGGTCATCAGAGCTCCTACACTTCAAATTGTCCCTCACATATAGCTTCCCCTGAAAGCAGTGCCAGGCCAAGTCCCAAAATTTCTGGGGGATCCTTTTCATGTTTAAAAGATACAACCCCACTCTCAGATCCCGACCTGGGCAGTCCCTGAGCGCTAGAGGCTTCTGGAAGTGGGTCAACAGAACCCGTTTGTCAAGGAACGGCCTTGACTGGGTCCTGATCTCCCACACTCCCAGACCCCACCGACGTATCGCCTTCAGAGTTGGGGTAGCATAAGACGGAAGATATCCGTGTGGCGTACGGAGGTCCTTCACTTGCCCTCCTGTCTCCCATTCCTGGAAGAAAGGCCGAAACCATTCCCTGCATGAGAGTACCCACGGAGGAGCCCTCTCTGACCAGAGGTTTGAGATGTTAGCTTTCAAGAAGATGTTTGTTAAGAACACCACAGGGTTTACCATAGATAAACCCCCTAGTCTCCTCGTGCGGTACGTAACCTCCCTCTTTACTAGGTTCATCCTGTTCATCCTGTTCCCCCATAACAGTTGGAAAAACAGGCTGTAGATCCTAGTGTAGTAAGCCTCTGGCAAGATACATACACTGCCCAGATAGATAAACAAGGGGAGCAGGTACGATTTGATCAGGTGCACCCTTTCCCTGAGGGTCATAGACCAACCCTTCCACTGGTCCACCTTCTGGGCGGCATCCTGGAGCTTACCATCCCAGTTTTTGGTGGGATAATCATCCTGGCCGAAAGTGATGCCCAAAACTTTTGCTGACTCTTGGGGCCCTGGAAAGGTGTCCGGGAGATCAAACGTAGAATCTCCCCCTCCCAGCCAGAGACTCTCACACTTATCCCGGTTGATCTTAGACCCGGATGCCTCAGAGTAGCGGTCCACTTCCGACATCACCACATCGATCTCCTCTCTCGAGGACACAAAAATATGCCACCACTCTCTGGGCAACATCCAGCTCCGCCAGACTCATCCCGACTCCCGCCAACGGCCCACAATCTACCTTTCGGACGAAGGGATCGATCGCAAACACGTATAAAAGCGGGCTCAAAGGACAACCCTGACGGACTCCGGACCCCACCTCAAAAGAGCGGCCAGACCAACCGTTCACAAGTGCCCCTGCATACAAGATCTTAAGCCAATTAACTAAAATATTTGGTAAGCCATATCTCAGAAGGACGGACCAGAGGTACTCGTGGTTCACCCGATCAAATGCTTTGGCCTGATCCAGGGACAGCAAGTACCCCTTCCAGAAACCCGCACTACTCCACTCCACTGCCTCCCTGACACTGAGTACAGCACTTAAGGTGCCTCGGCCTGGAACAGAGCAGTGCTGGGCCCCCGAAAGGAGCCGGGGTGCAAACTTCACCAGCCGATTAAACAGTATCTTGGCCAGAAGCTTCCTGTGCGTATTGAGAAGAGCTATGGGCCTCCAATTCTCAATCCGGCTAGGATCTTTACCCTTTGACAGGAGAATCAGGGCGGACCTCCTCATTGACTTTGGCAGAGTGCCCGAGGAGAGACACTCATTGAATACCTCAGTCAAGAGGGGAGCTAAAGACTCCTTAAAGGTCCTGTACCACTCGGATGTTAAGCCATCTGGACCTGGCGACTTCTTAGGGGCAAGCCCCTCGATCGCCAATCTCACTTCCTCTTCCCTGATTTCTTCTGCCAAAACATCAAGAGAGGGGTCTACCCCTGGCTCAGGAAAGGTTTCAGCCAGGAAAACCGACATCCTGTCTCGATCTAGATCCTTCCTTCCCAAGAGGTGCGAGTAGAAGGATCTGACTACCTCCAAGATCCCCGATCTGGACCGATTCAGAGATCCTGTATCAATCAGTGCTGAAATGACTTTACTACTCACTGACATCTTACAGTTTCTGTAAGGGTCGGGCGAGTGGTACTTCCCAAAATCCCTCTCAAAAACCAAAGATGCGTGCCTATCGTACTGACACCTCATCAGCAAGGATTTCACTCTGGAGATATCCTCTCGGCTACCTCCAGTCGAGACAAGAAGCTCGAGTTTCCTCCCTAGACCCTGATACAAGCGATACCTGTTCAGGGACCTGAGGCTCGAGAGCTGGCGGAAGAACCCCGCAACCCGCTTCTTGAATATCTCCCACCACTCCAGCTTATTACTACAAAGATCCAGTAAAGGTACCTGACTCTGAAGAAAATTCTCAAACGACTGTCTTACCTCCACTTCCACCAGGAGGGACGAATTCAGCTTCCAATAACCTTTACCCATCTGGGGGGTCTCTGAAACATTCAGGGAAAACAAAATCATACAGTGATCGGAGAACTCCACCTCAACCACGGACACTTCGGAAGAGACGGCTTCCTCCTTTAAATAAAACCTATCTATTCTAGACCTGCAGCTACCTTGATGATAGGTGAAACCCGCGTGGCCCGAGGGGCTCCGGATGTGGGCGTCCTCTAGGCGAGCTTCTCTAGTTATGGTAATTAGTGCCACACCATCGCAAGTCAGTGGACCATTGGAGCCTCTCCTATCCTGGGACCTCGTGACATTATTGAAGTCCCCTCCAAAGATCACCTGCCGACTCGTAAAAAGAAAGGGCTTAATCCTCATAAAGAGATCTTTACGGCCCCACTTAGTTTGCGGGGCGTAGATGTTAATGAGCCGGAGCTCTTGTCCCTTCATGAAGACATCAATGATCAGGCACCTCCCCATTTCTAGCTCAATAACCCGTCTACATTCAACAGGAGCGGAAAAAAGGACCGCCACCCCACTATACGGCTCAGCCACAAGAGACCAGTGGGAGGGACCGCACCTCCACTCTCTCCTGGCTTTTACCAGAGAGGCAAGATCTGACAACCTGGTCTCTTGTAAAAAGAAAATGTCGGCTTCAACACGGCCGAGAAAATCAAAGGCTGCAAATCTAGCCGTATCCGACTTTATACTGGCACAGTTAATAGATGCCAGCGTCAGCGGGGTGAGTGCCGCCATCCTGGGTGATTGGGTTAGATAGCCTCACCCCTTAAACCTTCTTCCTCTCCTTCCCTCCACCCCCATCGGAATCAGCGGAAGACCCTTTACTTCTTTTTAAACTCTGGGGCATATCCATCCCAGGATCTTTACCTCCGGCACCTGGTGTTACCTCTCCCCCTGAGAAAACTACCCCAGAGGAAGGAGGCTCGGTACCTCCTGGAGGCCGCACTGCCTCCTGACCCTCGAGAGAAGGAGGGGAGATAGTAGCCCCGAGGGCCTCATATCGATTCGAAAGGACGATCAGAGGGTCAGAGACTGAGTTGTTCCTTCTATGGTCTGAGGCTACAACTGAAGAGGAGGACGGCGCCACCTTACCTTACCACCTTACATGCGGGATCCAAATGTGGAAAGCGACTCCCTGGGTCCCTTCACCCCCCATTGCTGGGGTTCCGTAACATTAGAAACAGTCCCTGAAGACACAACAGTTATCTTCCTACTGTATGCCTTGCGGTTTCCAGCGATGGACGGGGGAGTGGGCTCCACATTACTGCGGAGCCTGCTGGATCTTCTGACCCCGTCCTGGGAAACGGCCGTAACTCTCTCACTCCCACCCCCCGCCGGCCTAGTACGGGAGGTGGAAGGCCGTGGGTCCATAGCAGGAGGCTCTTCCCAGGAGTCTGCCACCCTCCTGGGGAAAAGGTTGCTGGAAAAAACTCCTTCTCTCCTCTCTCTCTGGACAACTCTGGAAGTGAGACACACCCAACAGCTGCTGTGTTCCACAGGAAGTGCTCTCTGCTGACACCTCTGTCTGTGTCAGGAACTGTCCAGAGTAGGAGAAAAGTCCATAGCAAACCTCTCCTGCTCTTGACAGTTCCTGACATGGACAGAGGTGTCAGCAGAGAGCATTGTGGTCAGACAAAAATGTTTTTAAAAAAAGATTTAAAAAAAAAATAGTTTTCCACCAGAGTACCCCTTTAATTTTGGAGACATAGGGGATAGGGGATAAGATGTCATAGGGCTGGAGTACCCCTTTAAACCATGAAAAACGGGAATTACAGGTGTTCCATGTAAATTTAGGTTTAAAAAAAAAGTATGGGAAAATATATAAATATATTTAATTTTGTATATTAATATTTTTCCTTGTATCGGGGTAATCCCCATTCTATGTCCCAGAAAGGCCTGATAAACGAATATTGGTTATGAGCACTCAAGAAGCAATATGACACAACACATACTGCAATGTGCTATGAGAATAATTCAACCTTTACTTAGTTACATTGAACAATAAGAAGGCTACATTGTAATAAGGTAAAACATGGCATTATCTATTGTGGGGACAATAATCTCATCTTGTTTACCTCATTTTTCTTTAACTCAAACATGCTGCTTTAGCGATATTCTGTATACAAGGATCAGGGTCATCTTCTCTGCATAAGCTACCACAATATGGCTTCCCCATCACCTGTAATTCCTGTTTTTCATGGTTTAAAGGGGTACTCCAGCCCTATGTCATCTTATCCCATATCCAATCTCACACGCAGCACCCACCTGTGTCCACTGCACAGAGCGATGATCGCTCCGTGTCTGAAGGGTCACGACTACGGGGCCAGAGTATCGTGACATCACACCCCGCCCCCTCAATGCAAGTCTATGGGAAGGGGCATGATGGCCGTCACGCTCCCTCCCATAGACTTGTATTGAGGGGGTGGGGCATGACGTCACGATACTCCGGCCCCGTAGTCATGACCCTCCAGACACTACCGGAGTACCCCTTTAACATGTTCAGCAAATTATTAAAATGCACATGGTTTAGATTTTTTTAACACCCAGTTTCTGGTGTCTTTTCCGGTTGTGATTTTTCATTTTTAACAGAGATGTTAAATAAATGAAAAAAGAAACAAATATTTCACAAAATGTATAAACACGTTCATCCTACAGGGGAAAAATGAATAAAAATTAACTGTGAAATAGGAAACAAAGGAAAAATAGTACATGAGGCCCATGATGTTATATTTCATGTTAGCCTTATGTTTATGGGGTCCTATCTTCCTTCCAACTTACACACGAAAAGACATAGAAACATTTCCAAAGAGTAAATCTCCCTTAAGTGTAACAGGGACTCAGATATTGAAATGCACTTCTCTGGGGTATATGCCTGGGCACACATGACAATGAAATGGTCTTCAAGGGGTCTGATCTTATGCAAACTGACATAATAAGGGTCATTTCAGGATGGGCACTGCACATTATCACTATTATGTAGCGATCAAAGGATTGCTTTAAAAATTTACTCCCTCTCCTACAATACTAAAGAGGTGCCAGAAAGTTAAACCAATTTGCAAATTACTTCTATTAAAAAAATCTTAATCCTTCCTTTACTTATTAGCTGCTGAGTACTACAGAGGAAATTATTTTCTTTTTGGAACACAGTGCTCTATGCTGACATCACAAGCACAGAGATGTCAGCAGAGAGCACTGCGATCGTGATGTCAGCAGAGAGCACTGTGTTCCAAAAAGAAAATAATTTCCTCTGTAGTATTCAGCAGCTAATAAGTACTGGAAGGATTAAGATTTTTTTAATAGAAGTAATTTACAAATCTGTTTAACTTTCTGGCACCAGTTGATTTAAAAAAAAAAAAAAAATGAATTTCCAGCGGAGTACCTCTTTAAATGTACTGAAAATTCACTCTTGGAATACTTACTCCTGACGTACTCAGTTGCACTACAAAATTACTCGCGGTGTACACAGTTGTATAAAATGTTCAATCCCACTCTTATCTTACTTGAATGTACAAAATATTTTGGATGTACGAAATAACGTACTACAAAATACACTATTAAAATAATTATGGAGGTGAACATGGAGATATAAGGAGGCAAAAGGATATAACATGGAGGGTGTTCAGAAAGGGGGTATTACAGGGTGGGTGATGACAAGGAGGGATACCATTGGAATGGTGGGTAATTAAATGGTGGATGATCACAGAGTGGGTAAACACAAAGAGGCTGGTCAAAGGGTTTGTGTCCACAGGTGGGTGATCACAGGGTGGGTGGATGATCACAAGGTGGGTGGTCACAAGAAGGAAGGTCAGCTCCAGCAATACAAAACAACATTTGTGGCCCTCTTACAATAATTATACAGGGCTAATCTGGCTCATTTTCCACCTAAAAAAATCTGTTCTAACCACCGATCAGCACAAAGCACCTGCTTTCTCACTGTTTAACACAACATTGTGACACTTCAAAGAGATGCCATAAATAAATAGCAGTTTATGCAAATGGAATCCCGCCCATAACATAAATGTACGTCATAGGGCAGGAAAAACAGCATGCACAAGCCATGTACACTATCTCTCAGAAAGCCTACAGGTTTGTATGAGCCTGTAGGCACTCGAGGAAATATGCATGCTGGTCCTAAAATGGTACCCTGGTGGAAGGAACTACACAACTTTCTCTTGAGCATACAGAGGCTGAAAAGTATTGGAAGGATTACGATTTTTAAATAGAAGTAATTTACAAATCTGTATAATTTTCTGCCACCAGTTGCTTTGAAAACATTTGTTTTTCATAGGTAGACACGGTGCTTTCGGCTACCAAATCTGTCCATATTAGGAACTGTCCAGAGCAGAGTAAATCCCAATATCAAAACTCTTCTGCTCCAGATAGCTTCTGCCACGGACAGAGGTGTGAGCAGAGAGCTCCGTGGTCTGACTGAAAACACTACACAATTTCCTCCATGATATACAGCAGCTGATAAGTACTGGACGGTGTAAGATTTTTTAATAAAATAATTAGAAACGCTGTTGAACTGTTTCTGTTTCCAGTTGATTTAAAATATCTTTTATTTCTATGTCATATACCCCATTAAATCGAATCCATCTATGAGCTGGAGCAGATGTGAGCTATAATTTATGCCAATTTCCCCTTTAAAGCCCCAATTTTATAAAAGGTTGTGGAAAGGATGCAGAATTGGGAAAAGTTGAAAATTTTCACTCAAATTGAGGTTTTTGCCACAATAACAATGGACATGCTTTGATAAATTCCCCATTCTATGTAATACACTACACTACAATACAGCATGTGTTAGAGCAAGCTATTATTCCTATTAAGTTGGTGAAAAGAAACCTCCACTTGCCTCCACATGAAATTGGAGGTACATATAGGTACAGCTGGGGAGGGTTTTGATTAATCTCCTCTAGCATGTCCACAATGACTTCTATAGCTGCCGTATTATGGATAACTGTGTATGCATCTCCTCATTTCATGACATTAGAGGGAAAGCTAAAAAGCATGCATGATTGTGGGGATCAAATACGTACACTGCTCAAAAAAATAAAGGGAACACTTAAACAACACAATGTAACTCCAAGTCAATCACACTTCTGTGAAATCACACTGTCCACTTAGGAAGCAACACTGAATGACAATCAATTTCACATGTTGTTGTGCAAATGGAACAGACAACAGGTGGAAATTATAGGTAATTAGCAAGACACCCCCAATAAAGAAGTGGTTCTTCAGGTGGTGACCACAGACCACTTCTCAGTTCCTATGCTTCTTGGCTGATGTTTTGGTCACTTTTGAATGCTGGCGGGGCTTTCACTCTAGTGGTAGCATGAGACAGAGTCTACAATCCATACAAGTGGCTCAGGTAGTGCAGCTCATACAGGATGGCACATCAATGCGAGCTGTGGCAAAAACGTTTGCTGTGTCTGTCAGCGTAGTGTCCAGAGCATGGAGGCGCTACCAGAAGACAGGCCAGTACATCAGGAGACGTGATGGAGGCTGTAGGAGGGCAACAACCCAGCAGCAGGACCACTACCTCTGCCTTTGTGCAAGGAGGAGTAGGGGGAGCACTGCCAGAGAAAAAAAAAACACAACGTAGTCTCAAGGTGATGACAGGTGCTCGACCCCAAGTGCAATTGCGCACACATACAATGGGGCAGAGGACCTGCACCTATGGACAAGAGTGGGGTTTCAATCCTGTGGTAACTATACAATGACATTAGCTAATCCTCAAAACTGATGTAAAAATGAGACATTAGCCAGTATATCCTTATATGAAGGACATACTTGAGCCCGCATACCACGCCAAGGTTTCTCATGTGATGCGGGACCTAACCACTAACCTTTTTCCTGGCCAGATACATATAACCAGGAACCAGATATATAGCAGCCTAAGGTCCAACTTGCAGACTGCTTCCCAGTCGCCTCCAGTGTGTACTAGGCACACATACAATGGGAGGGGGAGACAGGTTACAAGCCCCACCCTTGCTGGTCTATATATAGCAGGCCTCACAGGTGAAACCCCCAACGCTACCCAATAAGATAAAAGGGCGCATTGGTATAAGCCTTAAAAGACGCTTGCCGGCTTATATTTGCATGAACATGGCTATAGCAGGAAACTCAACCCCAAGTGCAATTGTGCACCTTCGCTGGGGTGGAGGCCCTGCACTTGTCAACCGTTGCTAAGGGCGATATCCCCAGCAAAAAAATGCGTACAATGGAGGATGCCTGCAGACGGTCACAAGTACCACAATCACATCCTGACACCTGATAAACGTGTATGTGGATGTGTACAACATGACTGACTTTAAACAAAAAAAAAACACAACGTAGTCTCAAGGTGATGACAGGTGCTCGACCCCAAGTGCAATTGCGCACACATACAATGGGGCAGAGGACCTGCACCTATGGACAAGAGTGGGGTTTCAATCCTGTGGTAACTATACAATGACATTAGCTAATCCTCAAAACTGATGTAAAAATGAGACATTAGCCAGTATATCCTTATATGAAGGACATACTTGAGCCCGCATACCACGCCAAGGTTTCTCATGTGATGCGGGACCTAACCACTAACCTTTTTCCTGGCCAGATACATATAACCAGGAACCAGATATATAGCAGCCTAAGGTCCAACTTGCAGACTGCTTCCCAGTCGCCTCCAGTGTGTACTAGGCACACATACAATGGGAGGGGGAGACAGGTTACAAGCCCCACCCTTGCTGGTCTATATATAGCAGGCCTCACAGGTGAAACCCCCAACGCTACCCAATAAGATAAAAGGGCGCATTGGTATAAGCCTTAGCCCTGCAAAATTACCTCCAGCAGGCCACAAATGTGCATGTATCCACTCAAACTGTCAGAAACAGACTCCTAGAAGGTGGTATGAGGGCCCGACGTTCACAGGTGGGGGTTGTGTTTTCAGCCCAACACCGTGAAGGACATTTGGCATTTGCCAGAGAACACTAAGATTGGCAAATTCGCCACTGGCGCCCTGTGCTCTTCACAGATGAAAGCTGGTTCACACTGAGCACATGTGACAGACGTGACAGAGTCTGGAGAGGCCGTGGAGAACGCTCTCCTGCCTGCACCATCCTCCAGCATGACCGGTTTGGCAGTGGGTCAGTAATGGTGTGGGGTGGCATTTCTTTGGGGGGCCGCAGAGCCCTCCTTGTGCTTGCCAGAGGTAGCCTGACTGCCATTAGGTACCGAGATGAGATCCTCAAACCCCTTGTGAGACCATATGTGTCACGATGCCGGCTGGCAGGAGGTGGATCCTCTGTGCCAGAGAGGGATTGGCGTGGACCGTGCTAGTGGACCGGTTCTAAGTCACTACTGGTATTCACCAGAGCCCGCCGCAAAGCGGGATGGTCTTGCTGCGGCGGTAGTGACCAGGTCGTATCCACTAGCAACGGCTCAACCTCTCTGACTGCTGAAGATAGGCGCGGTACAAGGGAGTAGACAGAAGCAAGGTCTGACGTAGCAGAAGGTCGGGGCAGGCAGCAAGGATCGTAGTCAGGGGCAACGGCAGGAGGTCTGGAACACAGGCTAGGAACACACAAGGGAACGCTTTCACTGGCACAATGGCAACAAGATCCGGCGAGGGAGTGCAGGGGAAGTGAGGTATACATAGGGAGTGCACAGGTGAACACACTGATTAGAACCACTGCGCCAATCAGCGGCGCAGTGGCCCTTTAAATCGCAGAGACCCGGCGCGCGCGCGCCCTAGGGAGCGGGGCCGCGCGCGCCGGGACAGGACCGACGGAGAGCGAGTCAGGTACGGGAGCCGGGGTGCGCATCGCGAGCGGGCGCCACCCGCATCGCGAATCGCATCCCGGCTGGAGGCGGTATCGCAGCGCACCCGGTCAGTGGATCTGACCGGGGCGCTGCGGGAGCGAGAGTGTAGCGAGCGCTCCGGGGAGGAGCGGGAACCCGGAGCGCTCGGCGTAACAGTACCCCCCCCCTTGGGTCTCCCCCTCTTCTTGGAGCCTGAGAACCTGAGGACCAGATTTTTATCTAGGATATTGTCCTCAGGTTCCCAGGATCTCTCTTCAGGACCACAGCCCTCCCAGTCAACCAAAAAGAAGGTTTTTCCTCTGACCTTTTTGGAGGCCAGTATCTCTTTTACGGGAAAGATGTCTGAAGAACCGGAGACAGGAGTGGGAGAGATAAGTTTAGGAGAGAAACGGTTGATGATGAGTGGTTTAAGAAGAGAAACGTGAAAGGCATTAGGAATACGAAGAGAAGGAGGGAGAAGAAGTTTATAAGAGACAGGATTAATCTGGCACAAAATTTTGAAAGGACCAAGATAGCGTGGTCCCAATTTGTAGCTGGGAACACGGAAGCGGACATATTTAGCGGAGAGCCATACCTTGTCTCCGGGAGAAAAAATGGGGGGAGCTCTTCTTTTCTTATCAGCAAACTTCTTTATGCGTGATGAAGCCTGTAAGAGAGAATTTTGGGTCTCTTTCCATATGGTGGAAAGATCACGAGATATTTCATCCACAGCGGGTACACCAGAGGGCAAGGGAGTAGGGAGGGGGGGAAGAGGGTGACGGCCGTACACCACGAAAAATGGGGATTTGGAAGAAGATTCAGAAACTCTGAAGTTATACGAGAATTCGGCCCATGGTAGAAGATCTGCCCAGTCATCCTGGCGGGAGGAAACAAAATGCTGTAAATAATCACCCAGGACCTGGTTAATTCTTTCTACTTGCCCATTGGATTGAGGATGATAAGCAGAAGAAAAGTTTAATTTAATCTTGAGTTGTTTACAGAGAGCCCTCCAGAATTTAGACACGAATTGGACGCCTCTATCCGAGACGATCTGCGTGGGCAACCCGTGAAGACGAAAAATGTGTACAAAAAATTGTTTTGCCAACTGAGGCGCAGAAGGAAGACCAGGAAGAGGGATGAAATGTGCCATCTTGGAGAATCAATCAACGACCACCCAAACAACAGTGTTGCCACGGGATGAGGGTAAGTCTGTAATAAAGTCCATACCAATCAGAGACCAAGGCTGTTCGGGAACAGGCAGAGGATGAAGAAGACCAGCGGGCTTCTGGCGAGGAGTCTTATCCCGGGCACAGACAGTGCAGGCTCGCACAAAATCCACAACATCCGTCTCCAGAGTCGGCCACCAATAGAAATGAGAGATGAGTTGCACGGATTTCTTGATGCCCGCATGACCTGCGAGATGGGAGGAGTGACCCCATTTGAGGATTCCGAGGCGTTGGCGTGGGGAGACGAAGGTCTTCCCTGGAGGAGTTTGCCTGATGGAGGCTGGAGAAGTGGAGATCAGGCAGTCAGGAGGAATGATGTGTTGCGGAGAGAGCTCTACTTCCGAGGCATCCGAGGAACGAGAGAGAGCATCGGCCCTAATGTTCTTATCGGCAGGCCGAAAGTGAATTTCAAAATTAAATCGGGCAAAGAACAGAGACCACCTGGCCTGGCGAGGATTCAGCCGTTGGGCAGACTGGAGATAGGAGAGGTTCTTGTGATCGGTGTAAATAATAACTGGAAATCTTGATCCCTCCAGCAGATGCCTCCATTCCTCAAGTGCTAATTTAATGGCTAGTAGCTCTCGATCCCCGATGGAGTAGTTCCTCTCCGCCGGAGAGAAGGTCTTAGAAAAAAAACCACAAGTAACAGCATGCCCGGAAGAATTTTTTTGTAGAAGGACCGCTCCAGCGCCTACTGAGGAGGCATCAACCTCCAATAGGAAGGGTTTAGATGGGTCAGGTCTGGAGAGCACGGGAGCTGAAGAAAAGGCAGACTTGAGCCGTTTAAATGCGTCTTCCACTTGAGGAGGCCATGACTTAGGATTGGCATTCTTTTTGGTTAAAGCCACGATAGGAGCCACAATGGTGGAAAAATGTGGAATAAATTGTCTGTAATAATTGGCGAACCCCAAAAAACGTTGGATAGCACGGAGTCCGGAGGGGCGTGGCCAATCTAAGACGGCAGAGAGTTTGTCTGGATCCATTTGTAGTCCCTGGCCAGAGACCAAGTATCCTAGGAAAGGAAGAGATTGACATTCAAACAGACATTTCTCCATTTTGGCATAAAGTTGATTGTCACGAAGTCTCTGAAGAACCATGCGGACATGCTGGCGGTGTTCTTCTAGGTTGGCAGAAAAAATCAGGATATCGTCCAGATACACAACAACACAGGAATATAAGAGATCACGAAAAATTTCATTAACAAAGTCTTGGAAGACGGCAGGGGCGTTGCACAGGCCAAAGGGCATGACCAGATACTCAAAGTGTCCATCTCTAGTGTTAAATGCCGTTTTCCATTCATCCCCCTCTCTGATGCGGATGAGATTATAAGCACCTCTTAAGTCCAGTTTGGTAAAGATGTGAGCACCTTGGAGGCGATCAAAGAGTTCAGAGATGAGAGGTAGAGGGTAGCGGTTCTTTACCGTGATTTTATTAAGACCGCGGTAGTCAATGCAAGGACGTAGGGAGCCATCTTTTTTGGACACAAAGAAAAATCCGGCTCCGGCAGGAGAGGAGGATTTGCGGATAAAGCCCTTTTTAAAATTTTCCTGGATGTACTCAGACATAGCAAGAGTCTCTGGGGCAGAGAGAGGATAAATTCTGCCCCGGGGTGGAGTAGTGCCCGGGAGGAGGTCAATAGGACAGTCATAAGGCCTGTGAGGAGGTAGAGTCTCAGCTTGTTTTTTGCAAAAAACATCCGCAAAGTCCATATAGGCCTTAGGGAGACCGGTTACAGGGGGAACCACAGGGTCACGGCAAGGAGTACTGGTAACCGGTTTAAGGCAGTCCTTGAAACAAGAGGGGCCCCAACTCTTGATCTCCCCTGTGGACCAATCCAGGGTTGGGGAATGGTGTTGAAGCCAGGGTAGTCCAAGGAGAATTTCGGAAGTGCAATTGGAGAGGACCAAAAACTAAATTTTTTCGTGGTGAGGTCCGATGCACATTAGGAGGGGTTCCGTGCGGTAACGCACGGCACAGTCCAATCTTTCATTGTTAACGCAATTGATGTAGAGAGGTCTGGCGAGACTGGTCACTGGGATGTTGAACCTGTTGATGAGCGAGGCCAAAATAAAGTTTCCTGCAGATCCGGAGTCCAAGAAGGCCTTAGTGGAGAAGGAGAAGGTAGAGGCAGATATCCGCACAGGCACAGTAAGACGTGGAGAAGCAGAGTTGACATCAAGGACTGTTTCACCTTTGTGCGGAGTCAGCGTACGTCTTTCCAGGCGGGGAGGACGGATAGGACAATCCTTCAGGAAGTGTTCGGTACCGGCACAGTACAGGCAGAGATTCTCCATGCGGCGTCGTGTCCTCTCTTGAGGTGTCAGACGAGACCGGTCAACTTGCATAGCCTCCACGGCGGAAGGCACAGGAACGGATTGCAGAGGACCAGAGGAGAGAGGAGCCGGGGAGAAAAAACGCCTCGTGCGAACAAAGTCCATATCCTGGCGGAGCTCCTGACGCCTTTCGGAAAAACGCATGTCAATGCGAGTGGCTAGATGAATGAGTTCATGTAGGTTAGCAGGAATTTCTCGTGCGGCCAGAACATCTTTAATGTTGCTGGATAGGCCTTTTTTAAAGGTCGCGCAGAGGGCCTCATTATTCCAGGAAAGTTCAGAAGCAAGAGTACGGAATTGCACGGCGTACTCGCCAACGGAAGAATTACCCTGGACCAGGTTCAGCAGGGCAGTCTCAGCAGAAGAGGCTCGGGCAGGTTCCTCAAAGACACTTCGAATTTCCGAGAAGAAGGAGTGTACAGAGGCAGTGACGGGGTCATTGCGGTCCCAGAGCGGTGTGGCCCATGACAGAGCTTTTCCAGACAGAAGGCTGACTACGAAAGCCACCTTAGACCTTTCAGTAGGAAACTGGTCCGACATCATCTCCAAGTGCAGGGAACATTGTGAAAGAAAGCCACGGCAAAACTTAGAGTCCCCATCAAATTTATCCGGCAAGGATAGTCGTAGGCCTGAGGCGGCCACTCGCTGCGGAGGAGGTGCAGGAGCTGGCGGAGGAGATGATTGCTGAAGCTGTGGTAGTAGCTGCTGTAGCATCACGGTCAGTTGAGACAGCTGGTGGCCTTGTTGCGCTATCTGTTGTGACTGCTGGGCGACCACCGTGGTGAGGTCGGCGACAACTGGCAGAGGAACTTCAGCGGGATCCATGGCCGGATCTACTGTCACGATGCCGGCTGGCAGGAGGTGGATCCTCTGTGCCAGAGAGGGATTGGCGTGGACCGTGCTAGTGGACCGGTTCTAAGTCACTACTGGTATTCACCAGAGCCCGCCGCAAAGCGGGATGGTCTTGCTGCGGCGGTAGTGACCAGGTCGTATCCACTAGCAACGGCTCAACCTCTCTGACTGCTGAAGATAGGCGCGGTACAAGGGAGTAGACAGAAGCAAGGTCGGACGTAGCAGAAGGTCGGGGCAGGCAGCAAGGATCGTAGTCAGGGGCAACGGCAGGAGGTCTGAAACACAGGCTAGGAACACACAAGGGAACGCTTTCACTGGCACAATGGCAACAAGATCCGGCGAGGGAGTGCAGGGGAAGTGAGGTATACATAGGGAGTGCACAGGTGAACACACTGATTAGAACCACTGCGCCAATCAGCGGCGCAGTGGCCCTTTAAATCGCAGAGACCCGGCGCGCGCGCGCCCTAGGGAGCGGGGCCGCGCGCGCCGGGACAGGACCGACGGAGAGCGAGTCAGGTACGGGAGCCGGGGTGCGCATCGCGAGCGGGCCCCACCCGCATCGCGAATCGCATCCCGGCTGGAGGCGGTATCGCAGCGCACCCGGTCAGTGGATCTGACCGGGGCGCTGCGGGAGCGAGAGTGTAGCGAGCGCTCCGGGGAGGAGCGGGAACCCGGAGCGCTCGGCGTAACAATATGCTGGTGCGGTTGGCCCTGGGTTCCTCCTAATGCAAGACAATGATAGACCTCATGTGGCTGGAGTGTGTCAGCAGTTGCTGCAAGAGGAAGGCATTGATGCTATGGAAGGGCCCGCCCGTTCCCCAGACCTGAATCTAATTGAGCACATCTGGGACATCATGTCTTGCTCCATCCACCAACGCTACATTGCACCACAGACTGTCCAGGAGTTGGCGGATGCTTTAGTCCAGGTCTGGGAGGACATCCCTCAGGAGACCATCCGCCACCTCATCAAAGTTGGATCAGCCTGTAGTGTGGTTTTCCACTTTGATTTTGAGTGTGACTCCATATCCAGACCTCCATGGGTTGATTAATTTGATATCCATTGATAATTTTTGTGTGATTTTGTTGTCAGCACATTCAACTATGTAAAGACGAAAGTATTTCATACGGTTAATTAATTCATTCAGATCTAGGATGTGTTATCTTAGTGTTCCCTTAATTTTTTTGAGCAGTGTAGATTTTTTTTTTTGCATCAAAGTCATGACCAAAGAAATTATCTTTAAAAAAATATCTTAACAATTCTATATTTAAGTAACTCAATGAAGCTATTTCCCTACAAGGTGAACCAGGGTGCAGACTGTGGAGATCTTATCACATATGACACAGCTGTGTTTAGCATTATTGACGGATGAGAGAATACACACATAAACAATAACAGTTCTGGGGCTAAAGGCATCTGATCTGATAGAAGCCAGAACAAGACAATGTTTTATATCATATTGACATGTTCATCATTTGGTAGCAAATGGAAAATTCTTCTAAACTGTATCAGAGGGCTCTAAATGGTCTTCTGGAGGTACAAATTGTTAAATTTAGATATCTTCAAACGTGGCATTTTTTGAGGAATTGTTGTACTCTGTGGAATGCTCTATGGAACTTGGATACCCTATGGATACCCTACATACATAACTCCATACCCTGGATTTGATCAGCAAAAATCCTCAGAGTTATGGATTTTAAAAGGAGAGGAGGAAAAAACAAAAATGCAAAAATGAAAATTGGCCCGGTCCTTAAAGGGAACCAATCATCAGATTTTACCCTATATAATGCTTGGCAAAGCGTTATATAGGGTAAAATTGTTGCCCTCACCATCCCCGGGGGACGCTCCTGCCCCCAGGGATGGTGAAGATATGAAGTTATAAACTAGTCACCGCCACCGCCGTAAGTAGTCACCGGGGCGGGGAGCTCTTCTCACCTACTCCCGTTCTTTGGCCAGCAGCGACTCCCCCTCCGCTTGATTGATGGGCCGCGTCATTGTTCCGCTCACTGAACAGACGGAGCCGAGCGATGATACTGCCCATCAATCAAGCGGAGGGGGCGTCGCTGCCGGTCGAAGAACGGGAGTAGGTGAGAAGAGCTCCCCGCCCAGGTGACGACTTACGGCGGCGGTGGTGACTAGTTTATAACTTCATATCTTCACCATCCCTGGGGGCAGGAGCGTCCCCCGGGAATGGTGAAAATAAAGATCTTACTCTATATAACGCTTCGCCAAGCATTATATAGGTTAAAATCTGTTGACTGGTTCCCTTTAAGGCCAAAATGGGCTTTGTCCTTAAGGGTTTAAAAGCAACAGCTGGAAAACTATTTATTTTAAATCAACTGGGGCCATAAAGTTAAACAGTTTTGTAAATTACTTCTATTAAAAAATCTTAATCCTTCCAGTACTTATCAGCTGTTGAATACTCAAGAAAAAGTTATTTTCTTTTTGAATTTCTTTTCTGTCTGTCCACAGTGCTCTCTGCTGACACCTCTGTCCATGTCAGGAACTGTCCAGAGCAGGAGCAAATCCCCATAGCAAACCTATACTGCTCTGGACAGTTTCGGACACAGACACAGAGGTGTCAGCAGAGAGCACTGTGGACACACAGAAAAGAAATTCAAAAAGAAAATAACTTTCTCTGTAGTAAACAGCAGCTGATGAGTACTGGAAGGATTAAGATGTTTTAATCAAAGTAATTTACAAATCTGTTTTAACTTTCTGGCACCAGTTGATTTAAAATATAGTGAAAGCAGAAGCAGCGCGTCTCCGGCACTATGAGAAGAAAGAAGAGGAGTACAGACACTGTATTTCATATAACATAAAGGTGCACATTATATGTATAGGCTCAGTGGAGTCACGCAGGCCCGCACATCATGGACATCGGGGGGTGGGGACCTGGGTGTCAATCACACAGTGGTCCAGCGCTCACTTACAGGGGATAGGTGTGGCGGAGGTGGGCATTACAATCCCCAGCCACGCCTATCCGACTGTTGCTGACTGCACGATAAAACTATTTTCCTGCTGATAAAGAGTGATAAACAGCAGCAAAAAGTACAGCTGCATTACACGTATCATCATCTATACTATCATGTTATTAGTCTGGGGGGTATAATATCCATGACAGTTGCGCTTTAAGTCCCCATGGGGGATTTTTATATGCAATCATTAGATTGCATTTACTGTTTAATACTATGCCTATGGCATAGCATTATACAGTGTGATTGTCAATCCACTGATATAGCCTGGCTAAGCCAGGCTACATCATTGTATTGGCGATTGGGTGGCAGGAGGCAGGTTAGGGGACCCTCCTCCATTTTGGCTCATGGAACCTCCGCGATCATATCCCGGGGGTTCCATAAACTCCACTGAGCTGCCGGTGTAGTGCCATATTTTGTGTTTTGCCGTGGAATGTGTTACATGACTCAGCACTTTCCAGTGCTGGACTAAGACAGCATTGGCTGACACTTGCACACCAGCCCCCTACCACTGGTTCCTGGGAGGGGTTGAGTGTCACGTACAGATATGCCCTTGGTCCTTAAAGGAGTTCTCCAACTGAAATCTTTTATCCCCCGCTGTGCCCGGGCTGTAAAATTATACATAATAAACTTTCACTTACCTGCCTACGATCCCCCGTTGTTCCGATATCGCCGCCCGTGCTCCGGTCCCTGTCAGCTTCCTCTTCCTGCGGGTTGGTGACTTCACTCTGCGCTCAGCCTATCACCGGCCGCGACGGGACATTGCTGCGGCCGCTGATAGGCTGAGCGCAGAGTGAAATCACTGACCCGCAGGAAATGGAAGAGACCGGGACCGGAGAATGGGACGGCGATATCGGAACAACGGGGGATCGTAGGCAGGTAAGTGGAAGTTTATTGTGAATAGTTTTACAGCCCGGGCACAGCGGGGTTAAAAGTTTTAGCTTAGAGAACTCCTTTAAGTACTGAGGACACAAGGGCGTACCTGCACACCCTTCGTCCTTAACAGGGTAAACAATGCTCAGTTGGTACTCAGGGGCCCAAATTGTGCCAATAAAATGAACTCCACACCACTAAACCACCAACAAGTCTGTTCCATGATGGGAGTAGTAGTAGTCCCTCAGTACTGCAGGAGTCTGCTGATGTCATCTCTTCTGAGCATGCTCAGAAGTAATAACGGATATTATAAACCGGGTGCAAACGAATGACATTAAAGGCTCATCCTTTTGCCATAGACTTCAATGTTAAAAATAAGAGCCGTTTCTTGTGACGTAAGAAAAATGTGTGCATGTTCCGTTAATTCTTACGTCACAACTAACGTCCGTTAGTCATGAGGGACTATAACGGGTCATAATGGATAATCAAAAAATCCCATAGACTTTAATGGGATTTTGTAACGGACATTTTGAAAGCTTTTCTAACGGATGTTTATAAGGGATCTTTTAACGGATTAATTTTATAGTGTGAAAGCAGCCTTACTATTGCCTTTCTGTAATTTCGAACCGGAACTCAACATAGCATTTTCGGCCACACAACTGTCACTCACTGGATATTTTCTCTTTTTCTGACCATTCTCGGTAAACCCTAGAGATGGTTGTGCATGAAAACCCAAGTACATCAGTTTTCTTCCCCATTCCGATGCTCATTTTGAACTTCAGCAAGTTGTCTTGACCACGTCCACATGATTTAGGCGATGTTCACACGGCGGAATGTCTGCACAAAAAATTTCTGTGCTGACATTCTGGAGTCTGCGGGCACCAGCATAATATGCCGGCGATAAGGCCGCACAGGAATGTGCCGTCTCATAGACTGCTATGTATTCCGTGCGGTGTCCGCAGAAAGAATAAACGTGTTCCTTCTTTATGCGGACATGGAAAACGGAATTTCCGTGCCAGAAACATCTTCCGTTTTCCATGTCCGCAGAAAGACATGATTCATATGACATGTGCACAGTGCAGTAGAATCCCATTAAAACCAATGGGACTATGCTGCTCCAGAATCTCTCTGCCGAATTCCAATGTGGAATGCGGCATGGAAATTCCGACATGTGAACAGGGCCTTATGATGTGTGATTGACTGATCAGCCATTTATGTTCACAAGCCACTGAACAGGTGTACCTAAAAAAGTGGCCAGTGAGTGTATATCCTGTTCATTCCAGGTATATCAAGCACAGGGAATTTACAATGCAACTATTTCTATGGAATAGGTGTTTATTCCACTCTAAGATGCACATTCCTTGTCTATCAAGCACAGAGAAAATATGTCACATCTATTTATATGGAATTTTTGTCTATATCATCCCTGCAATGAAAACCTGCTTGTTTCGGGTCTACAAAACGTTAAAAAAACATACCTCCCAACTTTCTGAATGGCCAAGGAGGGAAGGTTTCATGCATTTCTATAGTCAAAGGAAAGAAATCCCGGCACTCACTGAAATCTTCTGCCAAGTGTAACATGTTTCATTTACACAGTGCAAATCACAAATGATGCGTTTCGGCCAAAGCCTTACTCAGACTGACAGAATGTCAGTCTGAGTAAGACTTTGGCTGAAACGCATTATTTGTGATTTGCAGTGTGTAAATAAAACATGTTACACTTGGCAGAAGATTTCAGTGAGTGCCGGGATTTCTTTCCTTCTAGTATCCAGCTTTCCGCGAGCACCACTACGGGCTCGAGTGCCGACCCTTCCAATCCATTTCATGCATTTTTATATGCTTCAATACTTTCAAATATTATCACACAATTCATCTGAATAAAACAATTGTTAAGGAGTACCTGTCATCACAAACATTTTTTATTTGTTGTACATTAATGTATTAGAAACAACTTTCTAATACCATGTCATTAAAAAAAATTTATATTTATATATTTATTTTGACTTGTAAAAACTGACCACTAGGGGTCTCCCTACATGTCCTGGCCGCAAGACGCTCATAGAGTTCGGACTCTCATAGTGCAGCCGGGACACTGAGGAGCACAGCGCAGCTCCCTGCCTGTCAATCAGACAGGCAGGAGCTAGTGCTGTGCATGCTGTCGTGTTCCCCCATCCCCACGAAGACAAGTTGGCCGGAAGCACTGTGTAATTGAAGTGGCTTTAGAGTAGGCATGAGGGGGGTGCTCGGCCTATAGCCTGTTAAGGACCCAGGGCGTACCTGTACGTCCTGAGTCCACTCCCGATCTATAACGCAGGGCCACGGGCTATAACGCACCCGATCTATAACGCGGGGCGCGGTGCCGCGCGCTATTGACCTAAATAAAGACCACAGCCTTTTTGAAACTGGGAGTCTGCATACTTTTTGCTGTGACCTATACCAATTGGATGTTCTGTATCTGGACTGGTTATCCGGATGGTCACGGGCATAAGAGCAGGGACTAGTGCTGTCTTCCTCCTTGGACCTATTAACCCTTTAGACGCAGCGTTCAAAGTTGAGCGCTGCGTCTAAAATGAAAGTGAAACAATGCCGGTTAGTTCAGGGAGCTGTTCGGGATAGCCGCGGCGAAATTGCGGCATCCCGAACAGCTTAAATGACAGCTGAAGGATCCCTACCTGCCTCCTCGCTGTTCGCTGTGAGATCCAGGCAGGAGCAGTCAAGCGGCAGAATCATCGATCACTGGTTTCTTATGAGAAACCAGTGATCAATGTAATAGATCAGTGTGTGCAGTGTTATAGGTCCCTATGGGAGCTACAACACTGCAAAAAAAAGTGGAAAAAAAAAGTAAATAAAGATCATTTAACCCCTTCCCTATTAAAAGTTTGAATCATCCCCCTTTTCCCATAAAAAAAAACCAAAACTGTGTAAATAAAAATATACATATGTGGTATCGCCGCGTGCGGAAATGTCCGATTTATAAAAATATATTGTTAATTAAACCGCACGGTCAATGCCATATGCGCAAAAAAATTCCAAAGTCCAAAATAGTGCATTTTTGCTCACTTTTTATATCATGAAAAAATGAAAAAAAAGCAATCAATAAGTCTTATCAATGCAAAAAGTGTACCGCTAAAAACTTCAGATCACGGCGCAAAAAATGAGCCCTCATACCGCCCCATACACGGAAAAATAAAAAAGTTATAGGGGTCAGAAGATGACAATTTTAAACGTATAAATTTTCCTGCATGTACGTATGATTTTTTCCAGAAGTGCAACAAAATCAAACCTATATAAGCAGGATATCATTTTAATCGTATGAACCTACAGAATAAAGATAAGGTGTCATTTTTACCGAAAAATGGACTGTGTAGAAACGGAAGCCCCCAAAATTTACAAAATGGTGTTTTTGTTCTTTTCAATTTTGTCTCACATTGATTTTTTTTTTCCGTTTCGCCGTAGATTTTTGGGTAAAATGACTGAGGTCATTACAAAGTAGAATTGGTGGCGCAAAAAATAAGCCATCATATGGATTTTTAGGTGAAAAATTTTAAGAGTTATGATTTTTTAAAGGTAAGGAGGAAAAAACGAAAATGCAAAAACAGAAAAACCCCGGGTCCTTAAGGGGATAGAGAATATACTGTACATTAAATACTATTTATATGAGGCGACTAGGGGTTAGTCCTACAGGAGAGCCCTATTGACATGAAGGGACTCTGGCTGAGGGGACTTTAGACAAAGGGACAGGACCAGGTCCTGAACCGGGACACCATAAAGCTTCTTAAAGGGGTACTCCGGCGTTTAGACATCTTATCCCCTATCCAAAGGATAGGGGATAAGATGCCTGATCGCGGGGGTCCCGCCGCTGGGGACACCCGTGATCTTGCACGCCGCACCCCGTTTACGTGTTCGCTCCGGGTCTGATTACTGTCGATCACGGGGCCAGAGCGTTGTGACGTCAAGGCTCCGGCCTGTGTGATGTCACGCCCCGCCCCCCTCAATGCAAGCCTATGGGAGGGGTCGTGACAGGTGTCACGCCCCCTCCCATAGGCTTGCATTGAGGGGCGGAGCATGATGTCACGCGGGGGCGGAGGCGTGACGTCACACGCCACCTGCCCCGTGGTCGCCGGTAATCAGACCCGGAGCGAACACACTCCGGGGACTGATTATAAACGGGGTGTGGCGTGCAAGATTACGGGGTTCCCCAGCAGCGGGACCCCGCGATCAGGCATCTTATCCCCTATCCTTTGGATAGGGGATAAGATGTCTAAGCGCCGGAGTACCCCTTTAAGGTCCAGAACTGTACCAGATGATTTGGGTCAGTTTCTGGAGAGATATATAAAGTGCATTAACTCTTAGACAACTGTGCATACATGTAAAGCCTGTGCATGCTTAGGGACTTTGAAGCAAGCTCAGGAGCTGAGCTCACTTCAAAGCCAGGATTTACTGCTAATGCGGAACATCAATGGTCACACTGCTGTCTGGCCTTTATCCCTTTAAATGCTTTGATCAATGCTGGATGATCGAGCGCTGATAACGCTAGTATAGCCCAGTATTGAACAGTGTATGCATTTTAAAGATTGCATGTAATAGTCTCCTATGGGGACTAATAAAGAATGTTGTACACGTAGACGCAAACAAAGTCCAGAATTGTCTAATGTTGGTCAAAGTCCAGAATTGTGTATTTTTGGTCATATATCAGAAAAAAAAAATTAAAGCGATCAAAAAGTCCCATCCAAATAGAAATGGCACAGATAAAAACTACAGACCACAGCGTAAAACATCCTCAGCGAAAAACATGAGTCCTCACACATCCCCGTATACGGAAGAAAAAAGTTACAGGGGACAGAATAGGACAATTTTAAGAATACAAATTTTCGTACAAAAAGTTAGAATTTTTTAAAAGTAGTAAAATAAAACAAAACCTTTGTAAATGAATCATCTTTGGAAACGCATGGACCTACAGAATAACGATTATGTGTGATTTTTACCAACAAAAAGTTACACACTGTCAGTTTTTTTTTTTTTTTTTTATTATCATAGATCTTGTGGTACAGTGAGTGATGTCATCACAAAGTACAATGGGTCCCGCATAAAACAAGCCTCATGTGATCCTGTCAATGGCTATTAAAAGGCAAGGAAAAATATTTAACCTGTTGGGGACGGAGGACGTACCTGTACGCCCTCTGCCCATTCCCTTTCTATAACGCGGGGCCACGCCATCATAGTGGGTCGGGCCCGTGGCTAATAGCGCGCGGCACTGATCGTGGTGCCGCGCACTATTAACCCTTTAGACGCGACGTTCAAAGTTGAATGTCGCATCTAAAATTAAAGTAAACTGCTCCCGGCAAGCTCAGTGGCCTGTTCGGGATCGCCGCGGCGAAATCGAGGCATCTTGAACAGCTGTAGGACAGCAGGAGGGTCCCCTACCTTCCTCCTCGCTGTCCGATCGCCAAATGACTGCTCAGTACCCCTTCCCTAATAAAAGTATGAATCACCCCCTTTTCCCATTTAAAAAATAAAATAAAATAAAAGTGTAAATTAAAATAAACATATGTGATATTGCCGCATGCGAAATGTCCAAATTATAAAAATATATCGTTATATCGTTAATTAAACTGCACGGTCAATGGCGTATGCGCCAAAAAATTCCAAAGTTCCAAATAGCGTCTTTTTGGTCACTTTTTAGATCATGAAAAAAAGAATAAAAAGCGATCAAAATGTCTAATCAATACAAAAATGGTACCACTAAAAAGTTCAGATCACGGCGCAACAAATGAGCCTCATACCGCCCTGTACGCGGAAAAATAAAGTTATAGGGTTCAGACGAGGACTATTTTAAACATAAATTATCTTGCATGAAGTTATGATTTTTTCCAGAAGTACGACAAAATCAAACCTATATAAGGCTGGGTTCACACTACGTTTTGTCCCATACGGGAGCGCATACGGCAGGGGGGAGCTAAAAGCTCGCGCTCCCGTATGTGACCGTATGCGCTCCCGTATGTCATTCATTTCAATGAGCCGGCCGGAGTGAAACGTTCGGTCGGCTCATTTTTGCGCCGTATGCGCTTTTACAACCGGACCTAAAACTGTGGTCAACCACGGTTTTAGGTCCGGTTGTAAAAGCGCATACGGAGCAAAAATGAGCCGACCGGACCGAACGTTTCACTCCGGCCGGCTCATTGAAATGAATGACATACGGGAGCGCATACGGTAACATACGGGAGCGCGAGCTTTTAGCTCCCCCCTGCCGTATGCGCTCCCGTATGGGACAAAACGTAGTGTGAACCCACCCTAAGTTGGGTATCATTTTAACCGTATGGACCTACAGAATAAAAATAAGGTGTCATTTTTACTGAAAAATGTACTGCGTAGAAACGGAAGCCCCCAAAAGTTACAAAATTTAATTTTTTCTTCAATTTTGTCGCACAATGATTTTTTTTCTGCTTCGCCATGGATATTTTGGTAAAATGATTAATGTCACTGCAAATTAAAATTGGTGGCACAAAAAATAAGCCATAATATGGAATTTTAGGTGCAAAATTGAGTGTTATGATTTTTAGAAGGTAATGAGGAAATAATGCAAAAATGGAAAACCCTGCGTCCTTAACCCCTTAAGGACCAAGGACGTACCGGTACGTCCTTGGTCCTGCTCTTCTGATATAACGCGGGGTTACACAGTAACCCCGCGTCATATCACGGCGGGCCCGGCGTCATAGTGAAGCCGGGACCCACCTCTAATAGCGCGCAGCGTCGATCGCGGCGCCGCACGCTATTAACCCTTTAGCCGCGCGCTCAGAGCTGAGCCGCGCAGCTAAAAGTGAAAGTGAAAGTTCCCGACTAGCTCAGTCGTGCTGTTCGGGATAGCCGCGGCTAATCGCGACATCCCGAACAGCTGACAGGACAGCGGGAGGGCCCCTTCCTGCCTCCTCGCTGTCCGATCGCCGAATGACTGCTCAGTGCCTGAGATCCAGGCATGAGCAGTCATGCGGCAGAATCGTTGATCACTGGTTTCTTATGAGAAACCAGTGATCAACATAGAAGATCAGTGTGTGCAGTGTTATAGGTCCCTATGGGAGCTATAACACTGCAAAAAAAAAAGTGAAAAAAAAGTGAATAAAGATCTTTTAACTCCTCCCCTATTAAAAGTTTGAATCACCCCCCTTTTCCAATAAAAAAAAAAACACAGTGTAAATAAAAATAAAAATATATGGTATCACCGCGTGCGGAAATGTCTGAATTATAAAAATATATCATTAATTAAACCGCTCGGTCAATGGCGTGCGCGCAAAAAAATTCCAAAGTCCAAAATAGTGCATTTTTGGTCACTTTTTATATCATTTAAAAATGATCAATAAGTCCTATCAATGCAAAAATGGTACCGTTAAAAACTTCAGATCACGGCGCAAAAAATGAGCCCTCATACCGCCCCATACACGGAAAAATAAAAAAGTTATAGGGGTCAGAAGATGACAATTTTAAACGTATTAATTTTCCTGCATGTAGTTATGATTTTTTCCAGAAGTCCGACAAAATCAAACCTATATAAGTAGGGTATCATTTTAATCGTATGGACCTACAGAATACATATCAGGTGTCATTTTTACCAAAAAATGTACTACGTAGAAACGGAAGCCCCCAAAAGTTACAAAACTGCGGGGTTTTTTTTCAATTTTGTCGCACAATGATTTTTTTTCCCGCTTCACCATAGATTTTTGGGCAAAATGACTGACGTCATTACAAAGTAGAATTGGTGGCGCAAAAAATAAGCCATCATATGGATTTTTAGGTGTAAATTTGAAAAAGAGTTATGATTTTTTAAAAGCAAGGAGCAAAAAACGAAAATGCAAAAACGGAAAAACCCCCGGTCCTTAAGGGGTTAATGCAAATCTATTTCCCAAGTAAAAAAAAAAAAAAAGTGGGACAATAAAGGAAAAAAGAGGGACACCTGGGAGGTATGAAAATACTGATTATGAAAAGGTTGCTGAGTTGCCCATAGTAACCAATCAGATCGCTTCTTTCATTTTTGAAAAGGCTTCTGAGAAATGAAAGAAGGGATCTGATTGGTTGCTATGGGCAACTTGGAAACTTTTCCTCTAGACTGGTTTTGATAGAACTACCTCTATGGGGGAGATTTATCAAAACCTGTCCAGAGGAAAAGTTGCCCAGTTGCCCATAGCAACCAATAAGCTCGCTTCTTTCATTTTTAACAAGGCCTCTGCAAAATGAAAGAAGCGATCTGATTGGTTGCTATGGGCAACTTTTCCTCTGGACAGGTTTTGATAAATCTCCCCCTATATCTTTTGTTCCAGTTTCCTCTATTAACACTTAACAGTCAACATAGAGCAGCGTTTCCCAACCAGGGTAACTCCAGCTGTTGAAAAACTACAACTCCCAGCATGCCCGGATAGCCAAACTATGTCAGAGCATGCTGGGAGTTGTAGTTTTGCACATTATTTGCAGGGTAACTAACCATGTCTAAACATAACGTGCACTATATACAAGGAAGCACCATAGCACTATGAATACAGGCTGCAGACGAGCACATACTAGCAGCTCCACGTTGAAGTGCAATAACACAGCCTCTGATTGGCCATTGTAGTTCACACTAGAAGGGGGCGGGTTATCTTCCCATTGGTGGTGGCTCCTACTCCCGTGACGTCATCAGCGGCCCGGAAACTGATCGCATGGCCTGTGTGTCTCGATTGTTCCAGGTAATAACGGACTTGGGGGCGGGGCTTGTTGTGACTGGAAATAAAGGGCTTGCGCAAATCACGATACACGACTAGGACAGACATCTGTATTGTGGCGCTGATGGAGCGGAGTTTAGGGTCTTGTATATACATAGTATACAAGGGAGTGTGATCTGCAGCAATTGACAGTGCTCAGCAGTTTGGACTCTTATCTGCATAGGCTTAGAGCAGTGTTGCCCAATCTATTCGCTTCCAGCAGTTGCAAAACTACAACTCCCAGCATGCCCAAACGGCTGATCAAACGGGTATCCGTTTTGAACCGTTTTTTATTTAGTATGAAAAATCAGTCACCTACAGACTCCCGCAGCCAGGACTACTACTACTCCCATCATGGAACAGACTTGTTTCCATGGTGGTAGTAGTAGTTCCTGGCTGCAGGAGTCTACATTAGTGCTTGTACTACTACTCCCATCATGGAACAGACTCTGTTTCATGTTGGGGGTAGTAGTACAGGGGCTGAGGGATTGATCGCACTGGGTCTCACTTCTGAGATCTGATCAGAAGTTATTAAGCAGGGGAGCAGGCGGCATGGTCCGCAACCCTGCGATCACCGATGTATTTTACTTTCATTTTTAAATTCCCCGTGGGGAGCTCTGAATGGCCGGTACTGAGGAGCCAATCAGGGCTCCCTGCTGGGATTTAAAAATGGACAATGTATATTAAAAGCGCTATGGGGGCAAGATATATAACGCTATATATCTAGCCCCCAGCGCATTTATAAAGATATAACCCCCGCCAGTGCAAAAATATATACCCTGCAGTATATATATATGTGACCCCCTGCCAGCACATTTATAATGTAACCCCCGCAGGCGCATTTATAATTATATACCTCCCGCCAGCGCATTTATGTGACCCCCCTGCTGGCGCATGTCATTAATGCAGCGCTATCTGTGAAAAGCATTTTATGCGCAGAGCATCGCTCCAGCCGCTGCCAGCGCGATGCTGCTGATAGAATACTATTCATACATAGCGCTGCAGGGGCACACACCTGGCCGGAAGAAGCGTCGGCTGACGCGAAACTAGTTGCCACCTGTGGTGTGCCCCTGCGTCTGAGAGCGGCTGCTCTCACTCCCGCTCCATGGTCTTACATCATGCTGTAATGTCTGCACTAGCACTTATGGAATAAAACAACTTATCTAACTGGGACTTCAAGCGTGGTGAGTGAATGGCCGCTACTCTACTTCAAGAGTCAATATATCTTTTCCCCCACAGCGCTTTTAATATACATTGTCCATTTTAAAATCCCCGCAGGGAGCCCTGATTGGCTCCTCAGTACTGGCCATTCAGAGCTCCCCGCTGGGAATTAAAAAATGAAAGTAAAATACATCGGTGATCGCAGGGTTGCGGACCATGCTGCCTGCTCCCCTGCTTAATAACTTCGGATCGGGTCTCAGAAGTGAGACCCGGTGCGATCAATCCCTCAGCCCCTGTACTATAACCCCCATCATGGAACAGAGTCTGATCCATGATGGGGATAGTAGTACAAATGCTAATGTAGTCCCCCCAGCCACCGGCAGACTCCCGCAGCCGGGGAATTACTACTCCCATCATGGAAAAGACTTGTTTCCATGATGAGAGTAGTAGTAGTCCCACAACACTGTAGGAGTCTGCTGATGTCACCTCTTCTGAGCATGCTCAGATGTAATTACGGATATTTTAAACCCAGGTGCAAACGGATGACATTAAAGGTTCATCCGTTTGCCATAGACTTCAATGTTAAAATTATGATGTCCGTGTTTTCTTACGTTTTTTTCACGGAAGAAAAAATACTGCGTGTGCCGTTTTTTTCTTCCATGAAAAAAATGGGAATGAGTGCAGACTGGTGCAAACGGATTGTAAAAAAATCCCATTGACATGAATGGGATTTAAAAAAAAACGTTTTTAATCCATTTACAGTCTGCAAAAACGGAACTGAAACGGGGATAAGAAAACGGGGGCAAATGGCTGTGTGAATGCACCCTTAGAGGGAACATAGGCACTCTAGTGCTTCCACCACTCTGCTGCTCCCTGCAGGATGATATCTCATGTATTAATATATATTAAACTGGGGACCCTGCAGCCAGTTAGTACCGTAAACACTAACCCCTAAAGCAAGGGTTCTCAACCTGCGGTACGCATACCCCTAGGGGTATGCCACGGGTTGTGCAGGGGTATGCCAATGCGCTGACAAATACCGGCCATTGAATGGCCGCGGCAGCTCTCCGTATAGTTGCTGAGGAGACGTGTGACCTCCCCTGACGTTGCGCGGAGGTGCCGCACAGCGCAGGAGGATGTCACACATCAGTGCGGCCCTACCGAACGGGACACTGGGACGCGCTGTATACCCGAACAGGCCACACGGGACGCGCTGTATACCCGAACAGGCTGGGTAATGTTAAAAAATAATAAGTGTATGGGAGGGAGGACGGGCAGGAGGGTTTTTGTATGCGTGTGTGTGTGTATATACATATATATATATATATATATATATATATATATTAGCCCAGGGGGATGAGTGACTGGGGGGGGGGGGGGGATAATGGCACAAGGGCATTAAAGCGCAACTGTCATGAAGTTTGGGACCTATAAATTAACCATAGTCTGTGTATTGTGTGTAGACTAGTAATCCAGCATTACGTTTGCCTTCTTTATTCCAGTTGTAGTTACCACACAAAACGCTTTTCTTTGCAATCACTGACAGTCGGATAGGCGTGGCCAGGGGTTCGCTATTCCCTCCTGCTGCCACACCTATCCCCCTATACCTCAGCGCTGGGACTGCTGTGTGATTGACACAGGTCCCAGCGCTTGCACCCCCTTTGATTTTTATGTGCGCGCCGACCGATAGGAATTTACACAGTAAGCGCTGGCTCCCCCTGGTCAGCACTCGCTCCTGCTGTCTGACATCGCCGCCGGTACAATGCTAGAGGCAGGGAGCGAGTGAGCTCTCTAGCATTGCACAGGCGCATGGAGATGTGAAGGAGTGGGCGCTTGGTGGGGAAGCGATAGCAGTGCCGGTTCTCCTCTTCTTTGTGTGTGCCTGCATTCACTAGAGGCCGAGAGCTCACTCGCTCCCTGCCTCTAGCATTGTACCGGTGGCGATGTCAGACAGCAGGAGCGAGTGCTGACCAGGGGGAGCCAGCGCTTGATGTGTAAATTCCTATTTGTCGGCGCGCACATAAAAATCAAAGGGGGTGCAAGCGCTGGGACCTGTGTCAATCACACAGCAGTCCCAGCGCTGAGGTATAGGGGGATAGGTGTGGCAGCAGGAGGGAATAGCGAACCCCTGGCCACGCCTATCCGACTGTCAGTGACTGCAAAGAAAAGCGTTTTTTGTGGTAATTACAACTGGAATAAAGAAGGTAAACGTAATGCTGGATTACTAGTCTACACACAATACACAGGCTAATGGCATAAGGGGATCAGAGGGAGAGGGGAATAATGGCACAAGGGGATTAATATGGGGGGTGGGGGGTGATGATTATCCCCCCTCCATCTTAATCCACTTGTGTCATTATTCTGTTGCCCCTCGGATCCCCGTTTGCCATATCGGATAATAATGGCACGTGGGGATTAAGATGGAAGGGGGGGGGGATAATGGCAAAAGGGGATCAGAGGGAGGGGGGGAATAATGGCAAAAGGGGATCAGAGGGAGGGGGGAATAATGGCAAAAGGGGATCAGAGGGAGGGGGGAATAATGGCAAAAGGGGATCAGAGGGAGGGGGGAATAATGGCACAAGGGGATTAAGTATCGCATTAGTATAAAGGTAAGCACACGCCATTATGAAAATAAATATGTGCGAATTTACACACGGACATACTTTCATCCTTTGGGGGGTACAGTCGCAAAAAAGGTTGGGAACCACTGCCCTAAAGCCCAAACTAAAATCTCATACGCTGCTGTCCCTAAGTGCATGTAGGCCTAGATGGGAGGGAGCAGAATGGTTCTGCTATTGATTGCTTCTGCCTGCGAGTGGTATCAGTTTGCTGAACAGAGCAGGGATGGGCATGTGTGTTCACGTATGTGCAGTACTAGGTCAGGCTGAGTATCAGGGACGTGGGTCCAGCTTTCTGAAGGATCCGGTGTCATGTAAGTAAGAAAACTGTGTCCCGCGGTTTTCCCAGGGAGAGAGAGAGCGGGGATGGAGAAAAGTGTGCGCACCTCAGCCAATCACTGAACGAGTCACATTCGGCTACAGTAACGCAGTTTTCTTCATTACATTGGGAGAATGACACTACACTAACATACACAATGAACGATGCAGACAGCTCTATACATTGTGTAGTGGCCGTGCTGGGTTATTGCTGCTCAGCTCTCATCACTTCAGTGTAACACAGCACAGCCGCTACACAATGTATTTTACTGTGTATTTTTCCTCTCTTGGAGAAGTATGTTGAGTAAACCCTAAATATGGCCGAAAATTCACAACATTGCAGAATCATATTAAAGGGGTACTCTGTTGCCAGACACCTTATTCCCTATCCAAAGGATAGGGAATAAGAATTCTGATCGCAGAGGTCTGGCCGCTGGGGCCGCTTGCAATCTCCGTGTAGACACCCGGCATTCTGAACATTATGTTCAGAACACTGGGTTCGGGAGGCCGTGGTTGTGACATCACTCTGTACCCTCTTGTGATGTCACGCCACGCCCCCTCCCTTCATGTCTCTGGTAGGGGGCGTGATGGAACATAATGTTCAGAACGCAGAGTTTCTACACGTAGATCGCAGGGGGTCCTAGCGCCGGACCCCGTGGATCAGACATCTTATGCCCTATCCTTTGGATAAGGGATAAGATGTCTAGCAATGGAGTACCCCTTTAAGTGTGCTGCTCTGTCTGCAGTAAACTACTGGTATATTTCAGTCTGCTCGGCTCTTTGACATGCTACGCACAGATATATATATCTCTGAGGTAGGGATACATCAGGAAACTAACATGGCAACCTATGAATGCTTGGACAGGCATGGCCCGAGTGTAGTTAGCTAGTGACTACAATCAGCTCATTTTCAGACTGACAAACGGGGCTTGTAGCACTTTTCAGTCAGAGACAAGTCACTAGCTGACTACGCTCAGGCCATTGAAATGAATAGGGCCCATGCCTGTCTGAGGGAGGACACGTCGCCATGTCATTTTAAGTTACCTGACATATCCATGCCTCAGAGGCACTGGTGTGAACCTAACCTACATGTGACAGGGTTTTGTCTTGCTCTGCTTCATTTGGACTGATCCAGTGAATGTAACAGTCCATGGCCATGTGTTATTAGATACCCCCCTCTGCTGGTGATATTATGTTCATGGATCTATGTACTGTAACAATGTGCACTCCACCATACTGCTATTTGACACTAAAAACAATGTTAAAAATGTATTTTTTTAATCTAAAATCAATATAAAGTAAAAAGTGGAAAAACAAAAAGAAATAATCTTATTCTTGAAGCTAAGTTTCCACTTTTATTCTGATGTGGTTTTTTTTTTACCTTAAAAATTTGCCACAAAAACTGCCCTGTCATGTTACACTCCCTAAGCATACCTTCACAAGTGTGTATTGTACTTCCATTGCCAGCAACATCTGTAGCAGAATCCGCACATGTGAACATACCCTAAGGGCTCATTCATACGGGTGGATTTGTTAGCAAACCCACATTTCCCACTGCGAGTATGAATGGGAGCGGGCTGTCTTTGGCAGACCTCATCGACTTTCATGGGGCAGCAGAAATTTCGCTGTGGAAAATCTGCCACGGACATCCCGCTAATGGCCAGCCCCTATGTAAACTTGCAGTGGTAAACATGCTGCGAGTACGCAATTAAATCCACCTGTGAATGAGCCGTATTTGCTGTGTATTTGCTGATGTGTATTCTTCTACCCATTGCAAAATCAGCTGCAGAAAATACACAGCAAAATACAGCACGTGTGGCCCTACCCTTAGAGTCCATTCACACGGGCGGATTACCCGCAGCGGATTTTGCTACCATTGACTTCAGTGGGTCAGAAGAAAATCCGCAACAGCAGATTTTCCTTCGGACCTATTGAAGTCAATGAGAGAAAAATCCGCTGGGAGTAATCCGCCCGTGTGAATGGACCCTAAGGGCTCATTCACACGAGCGGATGTATTTGCGGGTTTGAGAGGGGGCGGGGTCTCCGCAGCTGTCCGCAGCAGATTTTAGGCTGCGGAATTTCTGGTGCGGAAAATCCGCACAAGCCCCATTAAAGTCAATAGGGACTGCGGCGAATTTTGCACTGCGAACGAGCCCTTAGTTTGGATTTTTCTCTGTGGATTTACATGCACATCAAGACAGATATGCAAAGAATATTTTACTGCAGCTATGCATGCAGAAAATCCACAGCATGTTATGGTAGCAGCATAGTGGATGAAATTTGTAGAAATCTTATTCACACAATATTCGCACATAAACTGACCTGAGGTGTGGATTTTACATTTATTTACATTAAAGGGGTATTCCAGGCAAAACCTTTTTTTTATATATCTATCAACTGGCTCCGGGAAGTTAAACAGATTTGTAAATTACTTCTATTAAAAAATCTTAATCCTTCCAGTAGTTATTGGCTTCTGAAGTTTTCTGTCTAACTGCTCAATGATGATGTCACGTCCCGGGAGCTGTGCATGATGGGAGAATATCCCCATAGGAACTGCACAGCTCCCGGGACGTGAGTCATCAGAGAGCAGTTAGACAGAAAACAGCAACTCAACTTCAGAAGCTAATAACTATTGGAAGGATTAAGATTTTTTTTTATAGAAGTAATTTACAAATCTGTTTAACTTTCCGGAGTCAGTTGATATATAAAAAAAAGTTTGGGCCTGGAATACCCCTTTAAGCTTGTGTCTCTCTACCTAGTGTATGTGTGTACCGAACTGTACTGAACTTGCATGTGCTTTTGTCTCTGTACTGAGTGTTCGTGTGTACTGGACTGTACATAGCCTGCATGTGCTTTTATCTCTGTGCTGAGTGTGCATGTGTGTGTCACTGTATGAGCGTACATGTGTACCTGATTGTACTAAGCATGCATGTGCATTTGTGTACCTGACTGTTTTAAGTGTACATGTGTCTCTGTAATGTGTATACCTATGTACCTGACTGTACTGAGTTTGTCTCTATATTGAGCGTACGTGTGGACCTGACTGTATTGAATGTGCATATGCATGTGTCTCTGTCCTAAGCATACGTGTGCCTGACTGTACTGAGCATGAGTGTACCTGAGTGTGCATGTGTGTGTCTCTGTATTGAACATACATGTGTACATGTGTATCTGACTGTACTAAGCATGCATGTGCGTATGTCTCTGTACTGGCATACGTGTGCACCTCACTGTTCTAAGTGTGCGTGCGTCTCTGTACTGAGCATGCGTGTGTACCTGACTTAACTGAGTGTGTGTGTGTCTCTGCACTGAATGTAAGCTTGTACCTGACTGTACTAAATGTGCATGTGTGTGTGTCACTTTACTGGCATACGTGTGTACATGACTGTACTAAGCATGAGTGTGTCTCTGTACTGAATGTATGCATATATCTGACTGCACTGAGCGTGCATGTGCTATTGTCTTTGTACTGAGTGTACATGTGTACCTGACTGTACAGTGTGTGCATGTGTCTCTCTGTACTAAATGTATGCGTGTCCTTGACTGTATTGAGCGTGCATATGCATGTGTCTCTGTCTTGAGCATACATGTGTATCTGAGTGTGCATGTTTGTGTCTCTGTACTGAGCGTACATGTACCTGAATGTACTGAGTGTGCATGTGTGTGTTTCTGTACTGAGCGTATGTGTGTACCTGACTGTACTGAGCATGTGTGCATGTGTCTCTGTACTGTGCATACACGTGTACCTTACTATACTGAGCGTGCATGTGTCTCCCATTGTTCTGAGCGTGCACGTGTCTTTGTACTGAGCATACATGTGTACCTGACTGTACTGAGTGTTCATGTGTCTCTGTACTAAATGTAAGCATGTCTCTGTACTGAGCATATGTGTGTACTTGACTGTACTGAGCATATGTGTGTACTTGACTGTACTGAGCATGCATGTGTCTCTGTACTATGCATACATGTGTACCTGACTGTGCTGAGCATGCATGTATCTCTGACTGTACTGAGCATGTGTGTATGTGTCTCTGTACTCAGCATACATGTGTACCTGACTGTACTGAGTGTGCATGTGTCTCTGTACTGAACGTATGCGTGTACCTGACTATTGAGTGTGCATGTGTGTGTCTCTGTACTGTGTGTATGTGTGTACCTGACTGTACTGAGCGTGCATGTGTTTCTGACTGTACTGATCATGCGTGCATGTGTCTTTGTACTGAATGTATGTGTGGACCTGACTGTTCTGAGCATGCCTATGGATGTGTTTCTGACCTAAGCATATGTGTGTGCCTGACTGTACTAAGCATGCGTGTTCCTGAGTGTGCATGTGTACGTCTCTGTACTGTGTGTAACTGACTGTAGTGAGCGTGCATGTGTCTCTGACTGTACTGAGCATGCATGTGTCTCTATATTGAGCGCACATGTCTACCTGACTGTACTAAGCATGCGTGTGTGTGTGTGTCTGTATTGAGCGTACATGTGTAAATGACTGTACTGAGCGTGCATGTGTGCCAGCCTGTACTGAGTGTGCTTGTGTCTCTGTACTGAGCGTGCTTGAGCCTGATTGTATTTCTGTCCCTTACTGGGTCAATGCAGCCTGACTGTAGGGGGAGATATTTTCTCAAGAGGAAAGGAGGTGGGGGGGGGGGGGGGGGGGTTGACGGCCAAATTTGCACCAGCCAAGTTTCAAGTTACTTGCTCTCCACATTCTCATTTTAGCTCCCTCTGCAGCTTAACAGTGGGAAATAAGAAAAAAATGTATAATTATTTTATATTTCATATTTCCTGAATATGACAAACATTTCCAAAAAATATATAAAAAATGTTCAAAATGTATTCAACATCAAACAAAAAAATAATAATTTGGTGACACATTCCCTTTTTTAAACAACTCCCAAAAAAACTAATACTTTGTTTTACTGTAAATTTGCAAATTTAAAAAGTACCTGTTAAATAGTTACATAGTTAGTACGGTCGAAAAAAGACATATGTCCATCAAGTTCAACCAGGGAATTAAGGGGTAGGGGTGTGGCGCGATATTGGGGAAGGGATGGGATTTTATATTTCTTCATAAGCATTAATGTTGTTTTGTTCCAGGAATGTATCTAATCCTGTTTTAAAGCTGTTAATTGTTCCTGCTGTGACCAGTTCCTGAGGTAGACCGTTCCATAAATTCACAGTCCTCACGGTAAAGAAGGCGTGTCGCCCCTTGAGACTAAACTTTTTCTTCTCCAGACGGAGGGAGTGCCCCCTCGTCCTTTGGGGGGGTTTAACCTGGAACAGTTTTTCTCCATATTTTTTGTATGGGCCATTAATATACTTATATACGTTTATCATATCCCCCCTTAAACGTCTCTTCTCAAGACTAAACAATTGTAACTCCTTTAATCGCTCCTCATAGCTAAGATGTTCCATGCCCCATATTAGTTTAGTCGCGCGTCTCTGCACCCTTTCCAACTCTGCAGTGTCCCTTTTATGAACAGGCGACCAAAACTGAACAGCATATTCCAGGTGAGGCCATACCAATGCTTTATAAAGGGGGAGTATTATGTCCCTGCCCCTCGAGTCCATGCCTCTTTTTATACATGACAATATCCTGCCGGCTTTGGAAGCAGCAGCCTGACATTGCATGCTATTCTGTAGTCTGTGATCTACAAGTACACCCAGATCCTTCTCTACCAGTGACTCTGCCAGTTTAATCCCCCCTAAGACATACGATGCATGCAGGTTATTAGTACCCAGATGCATAACTTTACATTTATCCACATTGAACCTCATTTGCCAAGTGGATGCCCAGACACTTAGTCTATCCAAGTCATCCTGTAACTTATGCACATCCTCTATAGACTGTACCATGCTACAAAGCTTGGTGTCATCTGCAAAGATAGAAACAGAGCTGTTAATACCATCCTCTATATCATTGATAAATAAATTAAACAACAGCGGGCCCAGTACTGAACCTTGGGGTACACCACTAATAACCGGGGACCAATCAGAGTACGAATCATTGACCACCACTCTCTGGGTACGATCCATGAGCCAGTGTTCAGTCCAGTTACAAACTAAAGTTTCCAAACCCAAAGACCTTAACTTACCTGTCAGACGTCTATGAGGGACAGTATCAAACGCTTTAGCAAAATCCAGAAACACTATATCCACAGCCATTCCTCTGTCAAGGCTTCTACTCACCTCTTCATAAAAGCAAATTAGATTGGTTTGACAACTTCTATCCTTAGTAAACCCATGCTGGCTATCACTTATAATACTATTATACCCTATGTATTCCTGTATGCAATCCCTTATAAGTCCTTCAAACAATTTACCCACAATGCACGTTAAACTTACCGGTCTATAGTTTCCTGGGGAAGACCTAGAGTCCTTTTTGAAGATTGGCACCACATTCGCCTTGCGCCAGTCCCTTGGCACAATACCAGACACCAGTGAATCTCTAAATATCATGAACAGGGGTACAGATATTACTGAACTTACCTCTCTAAGAACTCTTGGGTGCAATCCATCTGGCCCTGGAGATTTGCTTACATTTATATCACTTAACTTACCTTGTACCATCTCTACATTAAGCCAGTTCAGTACATTACATGATGTGTTACCAGCACTGACCTGGCCAATGTCAGCTCCTTCTTCCATAGTGTATACAGAACTAAAGAACCCATTCAGTAGCTCCGCCTTCTCTTGATCGCCCGTGACAACCTCCCCATTATCATTATTAAGGGGTCCTACATGCTCTGTCCTTGGTTTTTTTGCATTTATATATCTAAAAAAAATATTTAGGATTAGTTTTGCTTTCTTTGGCCACCTGTCTCTCATTTTGAATTTTTGCTGTTTTTATTACATTTTTACAGATTTTATTAAGCTCCTTGTACTGTTTAAATGTTATAGCTGACCCATCAGATTTGTATTTTTTGAAGGCAATTTTTTTGTTGTTTATTGCTCTTTTAACATCATTTGTCAGCCATGTAGGATTTAGTTTTAATTGTTTATATTTGTTCCCCTTTGGTATATATTTAGCTGTATAGTTATTTAGAGTTGATTTAAAGATGTCCCATTTACCTTCTGTATCAGTATTTGAGAACCCCTCCCCCCAGTCTATGTCCTGTAGTGCAGCCCTCAGCCCAGGGAAATTTGCCTTTTTAAAGTTATATGTTTTTGCTTTCCCCGCCTGTCTTTGTTTTCTACATTTTAAGTCAAAAGTAACTATATTGTGGTCGCTATTACCAAGGTTTTCCCGCACAGTTACATTACCAACCAGCTCTGCGTTGTTGGAAATGATCAGATCCAACAAGGCATCACTTCTTGTTGGGTCCTCCACAAACTGGCCCATAAAATTATCCTGCAATAAATTTAGGAATTGTCGCCCCTTTGTAGTTTTAGCCAACCCCGGACCCCAATCTATATCTGGATAGTTAAAATCTCCCATTATTACCACTGTACCTGCCCGGGCGGCCCTCTCTATTTGTTTATACAGCCGACCTTCTATCTCTTCAGTGATATTAGGGGGTCTGTAGATTACCCCAAATATAATTTTTTCAGTATTTCCCTCCTTTTGTAATTCTACCCACAGTGATTCCACCTCCTCAAAATCATCACACACTGTTACCAAATAAAACTTTTAATCTAGTGAACCTTGTGTAATTAGCAGACACTTTCCCATTCACTTGCTTTTAACCCCTTAAGGACAGAGGGCATACAGGTACGCCCGTGGGAATTTCGGTCCCCGCCGCTAGCCGGTCGGGGACCGGACCGGGATGCTTGCTGAAATTATTCAGCAGGCATCCCAGCTTATCGCCGAGGGGGGTCCTTAGACCCCCAAGTCAATTAAGACCGGCGATTACGGGTCATACGGGTCTCCTGTGACCCAGAAAATAAGGGGGATCGGGGCTGTCCAAGACACCCACCATCCCCCTGAAGGGATACGAGTGAGATGGCAGGGGTGCCACCCCTCCTATCCCTGTTATTGGTCGGTCAGAAGTGATCGACCAATAGTAGATTGGGGGGGGGGGGGGTTAAAGTACGGTTCCCCCATTCTGCCCACCCACAGTAGTCTGAGCAGAACAGGGGAACTGTCCTGTGACCGGCGCCGGAGGTTCCTTACAATCGGCGGCAACGGCAGCGGGCGGCCATGACGTGTGGCTTGCTCCCTGGTGCAGACTACGGAAGCCGGTGAGTTGCCTAGCAACATCTGGAGGGCTACAGTTGGGAGACCACTATACAGTGGTCTCTAAACTGTGGCCCTCTGGATGCTGCAAAACTACAACTCCCAGCATGCCTACATAGTTTGCTGTCTGGGAATGCTGGGATTTGTAGTTTTGCAACATCTGGAGGGCCACAGTTTGGAGATTACTGTGCGGTGGTTTCTAAACCGTGGCCCTCTAAATCTTGCAAAACTACAACTCCCAGCATGCACGGACTGCAAACGGCTGTCTCGCCATGCTGGGAGTTGTAGATGCGTAGCTCCAGCTGTTGCATAACTACATCTCCGAGCATGCCCTTCGGCGATCAGTGCATGCTGGGAGTTGTAGTTTAGCAACAGCTAGGGTTCCCTCACAGGGTACACTCACACGGGCGGGTTTATAATTTTCCGCCGCAGCGCAAACTCCTAGCGGGAAACTTATCGTAAACCCCCGCCTGTGTGAATGTACCCTAAAAACACTACACTAACACATAATAAAGAGTAAAACACTACATATACACCCCCTTACATGGTCCCCCCCCAATAAAAAAAAAAAAACGTATCGTACGTCAGTGTTTCCAAAATGGAGCCTCCAGCTGTTGCAATACAACAACTCCCAGCATTTCCGGACAGCCACTGACTGTCCAGGCATGCTGGGAGTTTAGCAACAGCTGGAGGCACCCTGTTTGGGAAACACTGGTGTAGAATACCCCTATGTCCACCCATGTGCAGGGCGCTCTCTCACTTCGGAGCCTAATCGTATTTCAAGGAAATAGTTTAGGGCCACATATGGGGTATTTCCATACTCGGGAGCAATTGCGTTACAAATTTTGGGGGGTAAGTGTAAAAAAATGGGGGTTAGTGTAAAAAAATTAAAAGTTTTACACTAACATGCTGGTGTTACTTATACTTTTTATTTTCACAAGAGGTAAAAGGAAAAAAAGACCCCCAAAATTTGTTACGGAAATATGCCATATGTGGACGTAAAATGCTCTGCGGGCGCACAAGGCGGCTCAGGTGGCTTATTTTACAGCGGTTCTGACATAAACCCAAAAAAATAAATACCCACATGTGACCCCATTTTGGAAACTACAACCCTCACGGAACATAACAAGGGGTACAGTGAGCCTTAACACCCCACAGGTGTTTGACAAATTTTTGTTAAAGTTGGATGGAAAAAAAAAAATAAAAAATGTTAACGAAAATGCTGGTGTTACCCAAAATCTTTCATTTTCACAAGGGAAAATAGGGAAAAAAAAGCCCCCCAAAATTTGTAACCCCATTTCTTCCAAGTAACAACATACCCCTTATGTCAGGGGTCTCAAACTCAAATTATCTGGGGGCCACTGGAGGTAGCAGCTGGGTGAGGCTGGGCCGCATGCGCCCATTACATATAATGACCTCATCATACGCCCCTCATCATCTACCAGCAACACCCTCCACCAGCAGTAGCACCCCCATCATCTACCAGCAACCCCCCCATTCCCCCTACCCCGGGTGGTAATAGCATGAGCTGACGGATGATGGGGGTGCTACTTCTGGGGGTTCCCCACATTAGGTAGGCAGCAGGTTCCCCACATTAGGTAGGCAGCAGGTTCCCCACATTAGGTAGGCAGCAGGTTCCCCACATTAGGTAGTAGCAGGTTCCCCACATTAGGTAGGCAGCAGGTTCCCCACATTAGGTGGCAGCAGGTTCCCCACATTAGGTAGCAGCAGGTTCCCCACATTTGGTAGCAGCAGGTTCCCCACATTAGGTAGCAGCAGGTTCCCCACATTAGGTAGAAACAGGTTCCCCACATTAGGTAGAAGCAGGTTCCCCACATTAGGTAGTAGCAGGTTCCCCACATTAGGTAGCATTTTCGATTACCCCCCTCGACTCACACACACAGACAGACACCCACACATGCACACACACATAGACAGACATGCACACACACATAGACACACACACACATGCACACACATAGACAGACACACACACATAGACAGACAGACACCCACACATGCACACACACACATGCACACACACATAGACAGACAGACAGACACCCACACATGCACACACACACATAGACAGACAGACACACACACAAGCAGACAGACAGACACCCATACATGCACACACACATAGACAGACACACACACATGCACACACGCAGACAGACACACACACACACACACAGACAACCTTACCTGTCCTGCACTGCTCTTCTCCTCTCTGGAGTAGTGAAGAAAACTGTGTCTTGAAGCGTTCTGTGTCCCGAATAGCTGAGGAAAGTGCTGAGACACTGTGATTGGTTGATGGGGGTGTGTGTGCAGTCTCGCTCTGCTCAGGACACAGAAATGCTTCAAGACACAGTTTTCTTCACTACATACCTGGCGGGCCACAAACTTTCATTCCACGGGCCGGGAGTTTGAGACCCCTGCCTTATGTGGATGTAAAGTGCTCTGCGGGCAAACTACAATGCTCAGAAGAGAAGGAGCGCCATTGGGCTTTTGGAGAGAAAATTTGTCCGGAATTGAAGGCCATGTGTGTTTACAAAGCCCCCATAGTGCCAGAACAAGTGACCCCCCCCCCCCCCACATGTGACCCCATTTTGGAAACTACACCCCTCACGGAACGTAACAAGGGGTATAGTGAGCCTTATCACCCCACACGTGACTGACAGATTTTAGAAACAGTGGTCCTTGAAAATGAAGAATGTAATTGTTCCAAAGATCTGTCAAACGCCAGTGGGGTGTAAATACTCACTGCTTCCCTTATTAAATTCTGTGAGGGGTTTCGTTTCCAAAATGGGGTCACGTGTGGGGGGTCCACTTTTCTGGCACCACGGTAATGTGTGCAAAAGGTACTTTTTAAATAATAAAGATCTATAAATATTAAACACATTTACATTTTTTTACTTTTGCACACATTACCCCTAATATGACTTTTAGAGATAGACAGAAAATAGAAGAGATGGGGCCCTTAAATCACCACATGCACAAAAGCACTAAAAAGCATTTGGTCATTTAGAACTGAAACACTCTGATCATTAAGGGGGTTAAGATTCTAGTGTTTATTCATAGGGCCGGGGACTATTCATAGTATTCAGATTATTGGGCAGACTAGATGGGCCAAATGGTTCTTATCTGCCGACACATTTTATGTTTCTATGTTATTGCTTGAGAAATTAATATAGTTTATTGTAATATTTGACCTTTTTAAAATATTACCCAAATCTTTAAGTGACAGATTTTTTTTCCCCTTTGGGTCTGTTACCATAGGCATGTTAGACTCGGAGGGTATTAGGGAGCTGACATTCAGAGCTTTACAAGTGGAAAGTCTTTTAAGTGACAGAATGTATGAAGACATCACGTCCCATCTCTCTTACTTTGAAGAAGCAAAAGTCAACTTTGCAAACCTACAGCAGACTGATGCCATCAGAGTTGTGTACCAAGTACTTAAAAGCTGTCCACCAGGAGCACTGAAAAGGAAAGCAAAGTGCTTACTCTCCAAATGGAAACTCTTGTACAAGGACAGCTGTCTTCATATTAGTACAGTTCAGGAGAAGTTTACAGGTGAACAAGAACAGTCTGACAAGGCAGCTGTTACTACTATGACGCAAACTCAAGACGTTGCACAATGCACGACAGATCTGGAGAATACGATTAGTCATTCCTCTACTAAAACTGGAGAAGTAGATCTGAATCAAAGGTCAGGTTCACAAGAGGCATGCAGTAACCGGCTCTGTACAGGTAAACAAGAGCAGCAGAAAATGAGTGTTGAGGACCTGAGAATGAAGTGCAGAGAACTGTTGTATCAGGCTTTGGCAGATACTTCACAATGCCAAGAGAAAGTCCAAGAGTATGGAAGGGAACTTGAGGAAAGCATCTACAGTCTGTACGCTGTGAATGAAAAGAAGTACAGAAGCTGCATACGTAGTAAAATTTCCAATCTGAAAAATCCTAAAAATATGCACTTGAAAAAGCTAATATTTTCTGGAACGCTGTCCCCCATGACATTTGCTGGAATGACCGCTATGGAGATGGCAAATGAGGAGCTCCGAGACCTCAGAGCTAGCTATACTCAGGCTGGAGTCCAGGAACATCAGCTTCCCCAGTGCACTGATGGAGTCCAGACTAGTAAAATTAAATGTAGGAAATGTGAGCGGTTTAATTGTACGGTGACCATGATTTCTCGAGGGATTCTCTTCCTGCCTGGCTGGGTACGCTCAGGGAATCCTGATGAAGAGATGATGACATTTGTCATTTGTAATGAGTGTGGTGAACAATGGTATCATAGCGGATGGATATGCCTGTGAATGAGTATGTAAACTTTTATTCACAGAATTTGCACTGTCGTGCGGTAATAACTCAATAAGGAATTATGGTGATAAAAATGATTAATTATGAAAAATAAAAAATTATGAAAATTGTTAAAAATATCAAAATTATGACCTGGTGAATTGTAGACAAAGCTAATCAATACAATTCACATCTGAGTCCGACTATTTCCTCAGATATCAACAAGTTCTTTTTATGATGGGATGACATTAACGCTTAAAGGAGTTCTCTAAGCAAAAACTTTTAACCCCCGCTGTGCCCGGGCTGTAAAACTATACATAATAAACTTTCACTTACCTGCCTACGATCCCCCGTAGTTCCGATATCGCCGTCCTGTTCTCCGGTCCCTTCCACTTCCTGCGGGTCGGTGACTTCACTCTGCGCTCAGCCTATCAGCGGCCGCAGCAATGTCCCGTCGCAGCCGCTGATAGGCTGAGCGCAGAGTGAAGTCACCGACCCGCAGGAAGAGGAAGCTGACAGGGACCGGAGCATGGGAGGCAATATCGGAACAACGGGCAATCGTAGGCAAGTTTATTATGTATAGTTTTACAGCCCGGCCACAGCGGGGGATAAAAGATTTCAGTTGGAGAACTCCTTTAAGGATGTAGTTTTGCAATATACAGTAATACACAGGTATTATAAAAGTATGCAGATTTATTGTTATAAGGTTATAAATATATATGAGTAATAAACACAATGATATATGCAAATGAATATCAATTAGACATACAGTGGGGATCAAAAGTTTGGGCACCCCAGGTAAAAATTTGTATTAATGTGCATAAAGAAGGCAAGGAAAGTTGGAGAAATCTCCAAAAGGCATCAAATTACAGATTAGACATTCTTATAATATGTCAACAAAAGTTAGATTTTACATTTACACTTTCAAAATAACAGAGAACAAAAAAATGGCATCTGCAAAAGTTTGGGCACCCTGCAGAGTTAATATCTTGTACTGCCCCTTTTGGCAAGTATCACAACTTGTAAATGCTTTTTGTAGCCAGCCAAGAGTCTTTCAATTCTTGTTTGAGGTATCTTTGCCCATTCTTCCTTACAAAAGTCTTCCAGTTCTTTGAGATTTCTGGGCTGTCTGTCACGCACTGCTCTTTTAAGGTCTATCCATATATTTTCAATTATGTTGAGGTCTGGAGATTGTGAAGGCCATGGCAAAACCTTCAGTTTACGCCTCTTGATGTAATCCCCTGTGGATTTTGAGGTGTGTTTAGGATCATTATCCATTTGTAGAAGCCATCCTCTCTTTAACTTCAGCTTTTTCACAGATGGCATCAAGTTAGCATCCAAAATTTGCTGGAATTTTATTGAATCCATTTTTCCTTCAACTCGTGAGATGTTCCCTGTGCCACTGGCTGCAATACAACCCCAAAGCATGATTGATCCACCCCCATGCTTAAAGGGGTACTCCGCCCCTAGACATCTTATCCCCTATCCAAAGGATAGGGGATAAGATGTCAGATCACTGCGGTCCCGCTGATGGGGAGCCCTGGGGTCCCCGCTGCGGCGCCGCGCTCTCATTACAGCACAGAGCGAGTTTGCTCTGCACGTAATGAGAGCGGGGTGCCGCAGCGGGGATCCCAGGGCTCCCCAGCAGCGGGACCGCGGCGATCTGACATCTTATCCCCTATCCTTTGGATAGGGGATAAGATGTCTAGGGGTGGAGTACCCCTTTAACAGTTGGACAGAGGTTCTTTTCATTAAATTCTGTTCCCCTTCTTCTCCAAACGTACCTTTGCTCATTCCGGACAAAAAGTTCAATTTTCACCTCATCGGTCCACAGAATTTGTTTCCAAAATGCATCAGGCTTGTCTATATGTTCATTTGCAAAGTACAAACACTGATTTTTGTGGTGAGGACGTAGAAGAGTTTTTTCTTTTGATGACCATATTTGTACAAGTATCTCTTTATAGTGGAATAGTGTACCACAACTCCAGTGTCTGCCAGATCTTTCTGGAGGGATTATGCAGTCAAACGTGGGTTTTGAATTGTTTTTCTCACAATCCTGCAAGCTGTTCTGTCTGATATTTTTCTTGGTCTTCCAGATCTTGCTTTAACTTCCACTATTCCTGATGACTACCATTTCTTAATTACATTCCAAACAGAGGATATTGACATCTGAAAATGTTTAGCTATCTTCTTATAGCCTTCGCCAACTTTGTGAGCATCAACTATTTTCAGTTTCAGATTTTTAGACAACTGCTTAGAAGAACCCATGGTGCTGATTGTTGGGGCAAGGTCAGATGAGTCTGGGCATTTAAAACCTTTGAGATTGACATCACCTGGTCTTCCCAGATGATGATTGAGAACAATCCATGACATTGGCAGGTCTCAGCTTTGCAAAGGGGGCAGTGCATGCTATAAATTCTGCAGGGTGTCCAAACTTTTGCAGTCGCCATTTTTTTGTTTTCTGTTATTTTGAAAGTGTAAATGATGGAAATAAAATCTAACTTTTGTTGACATATTATAAGAATATCTAATCTGTAATTTGATGCCTTTTGGAAATTTTTCCATCTTTCCTTGGCTTCTTTATGCACATTAATACAAATTTTTACCTAGGGTGCCCAAACTTTTGATCCCCACTTGTATTAGTAAGCATTACAAGCTTGTTAATTGACTACATATAGTAGAACAATATATGTGAGTAGTAAGTAACTTGTTACAATAAAACAAAAGCTACTAGGTTAGGAATATCATATAAGAAAAAGGTTACATGTCACTCTATCCAGAGGAACCTCATGATATTAAGATGGGCAATAGCTAATATAGACATATCAATATGGAATGCTAAATACACTCCTCGCCCCCTTCTAACCAACTATAAATCACATGACTCCATGAATGGGCAGATCCATCTAAGGATATAAACATGAAAGATCTATGATATATTTCCACCCCATTCTGGACTATTTTCTATACATGACTTTGGTAAGATTATTAAGACAAATAGCAGAGATATATGATCTTGCTCTACTATATTTTAGGAGAAAGAGCTTGAAACAAGTTTCCTGTGTGCGAAATATACTTATAACACTTAGTTTGACGAGTAGGAATTCTATCAATATGTATAAGCAATTATTTAATGCTTTGATAGATTATGAGTCTTTATTCTTCTGCAGGTAGAATGAAGTCTCACAATATCCTAAAACTATAATCTCAATATGGAGATAATTAATTATTTTATTAAATTAATTTATTCAACAGTCTAAATGGTATAATTCCATCCACATTATCCCAATTATTCTTAATTAAATGGGATACCATTTTTGTGTCTCTTACCAAGTCTATGTAAGAACCTTGCTTCGGCTCTTAGGAATGCTGGACGATCCATCTCATTGTCATGGATAGCCATTGGTCTTGTACCGTTAATCAGTCTGTCTTGCTGGGATCTCACATGGCTTTCCCACCTGGTTGAACCTCTTTCCTTTGTCTTTGTGTGTTCTCTACAGCCTACAGCACAGTTCAGTACCTTCCGCAGTCTACCAATATCTGGTTTACCAGACTTTTTAATTAGTTAGACACACCCTCCTTAATTAGAATTCCCCAATTACATCATTGGGGACATCACTATGACATCACTATACTACCCAGAATGCATTGAGCATATCACCCATAATGCCTTTCCTGTCGGTGTAATGTCAGCTACCCGTACGCTAGGGGGTGCTATTGCATAAGCAATTAGCATCATTACCATTAAGGGTTAACTGTCAATAACTGATCTTAAACCCACATTCCACACTTGACAGATGGAGCACTACATTATGAAAACAGGGATTATTTTTGACATCTAAGTAATTAAAACCTGGATTCTCATAGACATAGAGTCACCAACTAGACATCCAATTTTATTGGAAAGATAATAATACAATGGATGATTCTCTAACACTGATGTGTGAATATCTAGAGAATGTACTGCCCCCCCCCTCCCCCTTATCTTGTCTTATCCAAACAGCCATAAATATCTAAGAAGACAAGAAGCATTCTCTCAGGCTGGAACTTTTTTGTAGAGATGAAACTTCAGAATTGTGGCCTACTTAGATTATACAGAAAATGGCCGACATGATGCTATTACACATATTAAACATAGTGATTCATTTTTGGGGTGTCTAATTAGCATGACAGCACTGGACATGAGTCTGAATAAATAGTTTACATTTTGATGGTTTGATGTTTCCTAACAAACTGCTGGTTGCCTCATTGAAATAAAAGGCACATTTAAAGGGGTACTCCGCTGCTCAGTGTTTGGAACAAACTGTTCCAAACGCTGGAGCCAGCATCGGGAGCTCGTGATGTCATAACCCCACCCCCTCATACTGTCACGCCCCGCCCCCTCAATGCAAGTCTATGGGAGGGGGCGTGACGGCCTTCACGCCCCCTCCCATTGACTTGCATTAAGGGGGCCGGGCTATGACGTCACAAGCTCCTGGCGCCGGCTGCAGTGTTCGGAACAGTTTGTTCCAAACGCTGAGCAGTGGAGTACTCCTTTAAGCTCAGGTCCTATTCACTTTGATGGGAGCTGAGCTGCAGTAACCATTCTCCACCACTACACAATAAATGCTGCACTGCTTTAACAGGAAACTGACAGCAGCGTCACCTGTACTAAACAACCACATTAGAACCAAGACAATTATCTCCTTAACGGCTGCTCAGATTTTCACTTGGTAACAAGCATTTGAATAAGCATCATGCACACTATCTATCTGTATATTCAGGTTAGTGCGGGAAACCCTGCTGTCAGTTTCCCTTTTAAGCTTTGTTTACTGTGTAGTACTGTGCAGGCTACCATGACTATCCTGAACAGCTGATTGGTGGGGTGCCAGTGTCAACAGATATTTATACTATATCATGACCTTGGGGAATGTATCATCAAAAAATGATTTGTTTAGGAAAAGGTTTTATGTTTAACATATTTTTGGGAATTTTTGGTGGTTTCTTTCACTATCTAATATCAGAAAATAAAGACGGTTAAGAAGAAAAGAACATGTTTCAATCTGGTTTTAGGCTAAGTTTCCACTTGTTTTTTTTTTCTGGCAGTTTTTGGATATCTGCCACTGCAATCTTTGAGCCAAAGTCAGAAGTGGATCCATAAGGGAGGAGAAGTGTAAGTTCTTCCTTTATATGTTCTATTCCTTTTGAATACACTTCTGGCTTTGGCTCAAAAAATGCAGTGGCAGTATTCCAAAAACTGCCAGAAAAAAAAACAAGTGGAAACTTAGCCTAAATTAGTTGATAAAAAAAAAACTAAAAGGGGTAATATATTCTATTTAAAGAGGTTGCCTACTTTGGATAAAGAGGATAAAAGGCTTCAGAAGGAATCCAGTTCCATGGCGCTGAACGACCACAGCAGGTGAAGGATTAAAAGGATTTTATTGTCCAGAATGCAACGTGTTTCGCTGCGCATGCGCAGCTTCATCAGGCATCCTTTGGATAAAGGACCCACGCAAATAAGATGGTCACTTGGTGTGGTGCTACCGCTGGTGCTGCTGGTTCCAGTTGTAATGGGCAGAGTTCATTCTACCTGCCAGAGAAGAACTGAAGCATGACTTGGTGTCCATTAACATTAATGGGATGTCCATGTAGCTGCTGTTGTTGGGGGACTCCATTGTATTAACTCTAAGGGTACGTTCACACGTGCAGATTTTCGCAGCGTATTTTGCTGCGGATCCAACGCTGAAAGACCTCCTATATGCTGTCTTTATATGTGCCTGCTCCGAGCGGCAATACGCTGCTCCGAGCAGACACACTGCAATGTGCATGCGCAGTATACTCGCACATCGCGGCAGCTCTCGGCCTAGCTCATTGAGCAGGGGGAACAGCCGCGATGTGTGCGACGCATGCGCGGCGACTCGCGCATCCCAGTGTGTCTGCTCGGAGCGGCGTATTGCCGCTCTGAGCAGGCACGTATAAAGACAGCATATAGGAGGTCCTTCAGCGGCGGATCTGCAGCAAAATCCGCTGCGAAAATCTGCATGTTTGAACATACCCTAATAGTGTATTTGAAAGTAGTTTCTGTAAACCAGACCTCACTTTAAGTACCGTATTTATCGGGGTATACCACGCACCGGCCTATAACATGCACCCTATTTTTACCAAGGATATTTGGGTAAAAAAAGTTTTTTACCCAAATATTCTTGGTAAAATGAGGGTTCGTGTGTGTGCGCATGTATACCCCTATACACTGTTTCTGACTCCGCAGAAGCCCCCAGGAAGGGCAGGGGGAGAGAGGCCGTCGCTGCCCGCTTCTCTCCCCCTGCCTTTCCTGGGGTCTAGAGCCCTGCTGACGCTGCTTCTCTCCCGCTGGCTATCTGCGCTGCTGCCAGTTCTCTACCCCTGATTCTCGATGCTGATAGCCAGGGGGAGAGAAGCGGCGCCAGCAATGGGGCAGCGGCGCCGATAGCCAGGGTGAGAGAAGGGGCAGCGGCACCCATTGCTGGCGCCGCTGCCCCGTTGCCTCCCCCATCCCCGGTTGTATAATTACCTGTTGCTGGGGTCGGGTCCGCGCTGCTTCAGGCCTCCGGTGTGCGTCCCCTGCGTCGTTGCTATGCACTGCACGGCGCGGCGCAATGACGAGTGACGTCATTTCGTCTCGCAGCGCATAGCAACGACGCAGAGGACACACTCCGGAGGCCTGAAGCAGGGCGGACCCGACCCCGGCAACAGGTAATTATACAACCGGTGATGGGGGAGGTAACGGGGCAGCGGCTCCGGCAATGGGTGCCCCTGCCCCTTCTCTCCCCCTGTCTGTCGGCGCCGCTGCCCCATTGCCGGCGCCGCTTCTCTCCCCCTGGCTATCAGCACCGAGAGTCAGGGGTAGAGAACTGGCAGCGGCGCAGATAGCCAGGGGGAGAGAAGGGCCGGCAGCTGTGCTCTAGACCCCAGGACAGGCAGGGGCAGAGAAGCCGGCAGTGACGGCAGGTCTGTGCACCTGCAAAGCCACTGCAGTTTATTGATTTAAAACGCCCGCTTTAAATCATTGAACTGCAGCGGCTTATCGGCGTATAACACGCAGGTAGACTTTAGGCTAAAAATTTAGCCTAAAAAGTGCGTGTTATACGACGATAAATACGGTATGCTGTTTAGACATTGATTTTAGAACTCTAAGTATCTGATGTCTTAGATAAACAATATAAATAAATAATTGATAAAGAATATAAATGTTTAACATTTACTTATCTACTCCAGCTAACCTGGAAATAGGAACAAACATTTCGTATGTTATCAATATTCCATCAGACAGTGGAAACTTGCACTCTTATTGATCTGATGCTGACTAAAGTGAGCTGTTTACCTAGGAAACACACAGGGAGGCATGGACTTAAAGGGGTACTCCAGTGGAAAACTTTTTTTTTTGTAAATCAACTGGTGGCAGAAAGTTAAACAGATTTGTAAATTACTTCTATTAAAAATATCAATCCTCCCAGTACTTATTAGCTTCTGAATACTACAGAGGAAATTCTTTTCTTTTTGGAACACAGAGCTTTCTACTAAAACATGAGCACAGTGCTCTCTGCTGACATCTCTGTCCATTTTAAGAACTGTCCAAAGTAGAAAAAAAATCCCCATAGCAAACGTGCTGCTCTGGACAGTTCCTAAAATGGACAGAGATGTCAGCAGAGAGCACTGTGCTTGTGATGTCAGCAGAGAGCACTGTGTTCCAAAAAGAAAAGAATTTCCTCTGTAGTATTCAGCAGCTAATAAGTACTGGAAGTAAGATTTTTTTTTTTTTTTTTTTACAGAAGTCATTTACAAATCTGTTCAACTTTCTGGCACCAGTTCATTGAGTACCCCTTTAACAGCTCAGATATGTAGGTTGCAGTCCTCAAAAGTACTTTCTGGTTGGCAACTAAATATGTCAGTGGTTTTACACAGATTGGTAGTTAGGTGACAGCTAAGGGTCAGAACCAGAAAGTCATGAAAGAATAATGGAAGCAGAAGACAAGGTGAAATCAGGAATCAGAGGTCAAATAAAAAAATTAACCTGATAGCGAAAAATTTAATTGGCCAGGCAAGAAGCAAAGTCCAGAAGTAGAGTAAAAACAAAGGAATCAATGCAGGCTAGAAACAGTAAATAACAGGAAGTAATATTCAGGCATGAATGAGACCTGGGTGGGATTAAAAGGGTTATCTTGCAACGGTAACTTTAAAAATTTTTTTTATAAATGGCTGGAGTTGATGTAAACAGAAAGTCATAGTCACCTACCCCAATCCCCTGTAGCTCCTGATCCTACATCTGGTCCACAGTTCATCTTTGTTACTTCCTGCTTTTACCTGCTTTTAAGATGAGGTGTTTACTGCTGCGGCAAATGATTGGCTGAGCCGGCAGATTCTGCTGAGATTACTCATTTAAAAAGCTGGAGGTAATGGTGATGAGCGGGGGATCAGATAGATAATGTCAGACCAGAAGCTACAGGGTAGGGCACACCTAGAGTATTGGGCACCCAGGGCAAAAAAAGGAGTCATACTGTTCCATATAAAACAAATTGTATACAGACTAACATTACCTCATTTAGTGGCTATATAACAGTAGAAACTAGTAGGGACTCGGGTGAAGTCTTCTTGGCGTCACACTCTTCCTTTTCCTTCTCCAAACTGCCATAATTCTTTTCTGTAGAATGTGGCAAAAAATATCTTAGGCTCCATACATTTCCAACACACATCCCACCTCTATACAATATTCCCATCTATAGTCCCCAAACTATTAATGCTGCCCCCCCCCCCCCCCGGTGCAGTAGCTCCCCCATTAATATTGTCTCTCATGGATATCCCGCCCCCCCCCCCCCCCCAATTAGCCACGTATTCCCTCAGTAGGCAGTAATCTTCTCCCCAGTAGAGCCAGTTGTTACAGTTGCGCTCCTGCTGGACTCGCCGGCCGTGAGCACTCTCTGTTCCTGTTGCCGGCGGGGCTGTAATTCGCATCGCGGGATGCGCCCACATGCGAATCTCAGCCCGTCGCTCACCTTCCTGTGTCCTTGTTCCCTGATGTCTCTAGAGCTCCAGCATGTGTGATTCTGGCCCCTAGGGCGCGCCCCCGCGCTAGAGCTCTGTTACTTAAAGGGCCAGTACCCAATTAGTTTAAGCACCTGCACCTGTCCCCTGCTCCATAAGTATCTGCTCCTCCCTGGGCCGGATCTTTGTTGTCTGTCCTTGTTCCAGAGTCCAAGCCCTTGTTCCAGAGTCCTTATTCCTGTCCTTAGTTCCGACCTCTCCTGTTCCTTTGTTCCTGCCTTGTCCTTCTGCCCTGCCAGACACGTCCTGCCAGACACATCCTGCCTGCCAGTCTCTGTCTGTACCACGTCACCCCCCTGCTACCTGTGTGGATGAGTCGTGCCAGGGGTAGCGACCTGGGTGTCATCCGCCGCAGCAAGACCATCCCACTTTGTGGCGGGCTCTGGTGAAGACCCGTGGCACCTTAGACCCCGCTCCCTGGCACGGCTCAAATCTCTATCCACACAGGTCCAGAGAATCCACTACCTGCTGTACTCCTGCCGTGATTTCTAACAGTGAATTGTAACACCAGTAATGCCTGCTTAGCAGCCAGTAAACCCCCCCCCCCCCCCTTTGTTGGCAGTAATCTGCCCCTTAGTAAGAAGTAACCCCCCCTAATTTCCCATTAGTATGCAGTAATCCTCCCCAGTAGCAAATATAATAAAACTACAATATTAAAGCCTGAAGATGTCTTCTTTAGGCTCTGGCTTACCTCTTAAGCTGGATCTCGCTGACCTATGGATCCAGGACAAGTGTTCTGGGTTCCCCAGTTAGGGAGCTGATTATAATCTGGGTGGTCCAAACAGCCCACATTATCCACTGGTGGATAGAACAAACTGCCCACATTATCCACTGGTGGATAGAACAAACTGCCCACATTAGCCACTGGTGGATAGAACAAACTGCCCACATTATCCACCTCCTCCTCCTCCCCCATCACTGGTCAGTGGCACTTGGGGCACACTGCTCCCCCATAAGTAAGTCCCTGCTACAGGGGATTGGAGTAGGTGATCATGACTTTTACATTTTTTTTTAAACCACAGCCATATCTTAAAAAATGTAGTGTTCCAGGACAATGCCTTTAAATAGTAGGCATTATGACATGCAGCATATGAGTAAGCAGTCTCTTGCATATCAATAGAGTGCAGCAACAGAGAGACAGAAAAACACCACTTTGTTGAAGCAATAGGGTGTGGTTGTGCAGCAGGGATAAGGCAACATATAATCCTGGACAGGTATGTAACACCTTGTAGGACAAGGCTGAGGGGTTTTCCAAGAAAATATGAACCAGTTCGAATTAGCTATTGTCAAGGTAAATACAATTATGTGATGCATTATAATTGGCATAGACGTACATAATATTACCTAAAGTGAAGTGTACAATTTTGGCACCAGTGGGTAAGGTAGATTCACAGTTGGTCAACCAGAGTAATAAACAGAATGGATAGACTTCAGTACCTGGAAAGATTATGAACAGTTTCATAACTCTATTATTGCTGGAATTTATTTTATGATCCAGAGATGTATTCTGATACCATACTGAGAATAGCAATGAATTTTTACCTTAAGATAACAAATCAAACTCCGTAGTGAAATTAACTTAAAAGGGTAATCTGGGCTTTTAAGAGATTGCCTCTCTTCCTGATAGGCCGTGAATATTAATCAGGTGTGGATCTGACTCCCGGCATATACAATAACATACCTTTCTTTGTATTAATATTGCTGTGAAAATGCTTAAGATTAGCGTCAAACTCAGCAACAGCATTTTTTTTACACCTTTTTATTTGTATTCTGCACAATTAGAAACTGCAGTGAGAATTCTACATTAACCCCTTAAGGACCAGGCCCATTTTAGCGCTGCGGAATCTGTAGGCACTATATAAATAAATTATTATTATTAAGGACCAGACAGATTTTATTTTTGCATTTTCGTTTTTTCCTCCTCGCCTTCTAAAAATCATAACTGTCTTATATTTCCATCCAGAGACCCATATGAGGGCTAGTTTTTTGCATCACCAATTGTACTTTGTCATTATAACACTTATTTTTACCATAAAATGTACGGCGCAACAAACAAATATTATTTATGTGGGAAAATTGAAAAGAAAACCGCAATTTAGCAAATTTTGGAAGGTTTTGTTTTCACGCTGTACACTTTCCGGTAAAAATGACATGTTTTCTTTATTCTGTGGGTCAATAAGATTAAAATGATGCCCATGATTACCGTATATACTCGAGTATAAGCCGACCCGAGTATAAGCCGAGACCCCTAATTTCAACCCAAAATCCCAGGAAAAGTTATTGACTCGAGTATAAGCCTAGGGTGGGAAATACCTCATCCCCCCCTGTCATCATCCAGACCCGTCATTAACATCCTCATCATCATCCCCTTGTCATCATCCCACACATCCCCCCTTCATCATCCCCTTATCATCCCACACATCCCCCTTCATCATCCCCTTGTCATCATCCCACACATCCCCCCCCTATCATCCCCTTATCATCCCGCACATCCCCCCTTCATCATCCCCTTATCATCCCACACATCCCCCCTTCATCATCCCCTTATCATCCCGCACATCCCCCCTTCATCATCCCCTTATCATCCCACACATCCCCCCTTCATCATCCCCTTGTAATCATCCCCCCCCCCTTCATCATCCCCACCCCCCTTCATCATCCCCACACCCCCCCTTCATCATCCTCTTCTCATCATTCGCCCTCAGTGGTCTTCAACCTGCGGACCTCCAGAGGTTTCAAAACTACAACTCCCAGCAAGCCCGGGCAGCCATCGGCTGTCCGGGCTTGCTGGGAGTTGTAGTTTTGAAACCTCCGGAGGTCCGCAGGTTGAAGACCACTGCGGCCTTCAACATCATCCAGCCCCCTCTCACCCCCTTTAGTTCTGAGTACTCACCTCCGCTCGGCGCTGGTCCGGTCCTGCAGGGCTGTCCGGTGAGGAGGTGGTCCGGTGGGATAGTGGTTCCGGGCTGCTATCTTCACCGGGGGCGCCTCTTCTCCGCGCTTCCGGCCCGGAATAGATGCGTTGCCTTGACAATGACGCAAATGACGCACCTCTGCGTCGTTGTCACGGCAACGTGACTATTCTGAGGCCGGGCCCGAAGCGCTTAGAAGAGGCCTCCCCGGTGAAGATAGCAGCCCGGAACCACTATCCCACCGGACCACCTCCTCACCGGACAGTCCTGCAGGACCGGACCAGCGCCGAGCGGAGGTGAGTACTCAGAACTAAAGGGGGTGAGAGGGGGCTGGATGATGTTGAAGGCCGCAGTGGTCTTCAACCTGCGGACCTCCGGAGGTTTCAAAACTACAACTCCCAGCAAGCCCGGACAGCCGATGGCTGCCCGGGCTTGCTGGGAGTTGTAGTTTTGAAACCTCTGGAGGTCCGCAGGTTGAAGACCACTGCGGGTGGGGGAGTTCACTCGAGTATAAGCCAAGGGGGGTGTTTTCAGCACGAAAAATCGTGCTGAAAAACTCGGCTTATACTCGAGTATATACGGTATATTAATTTCTATAATTGTATCGCTTAAAAAAAAATCTCAAACCATTTTAACAAAATTTGTATGTTTGAAATTGCCCTATTTTGACCACCTATAGCTTTCTCATTTTTCCGTATATGGGCCGATATGAGGGCTCATTTTTTGCGCCATGATCTGTAGATTTTATCAGTATCACTTTTGCTTAGGTTTTACTTTTTATAATTTTTTTTATTAATTTTTATTTATTTTTTTACGTTTACGCCGTTCACCGTGCGGGATAATTAACAATATATTTTAATAGTTCAGACTTTTACGCACGCGGCCATGTCAAATATGTGTATTAAATTTTTTTACGCTTTTTTGGGGGTAAAGTGGGAAAAACGGACGTTTTACTTTTTTATTGGGGGAGGGGATTTTTCAAATTTTTTAAACTTTTTTATTTTACAGTTTTTTACTTTTTTTTTTTTTTAACACTTTTTATGTCCCCATAGGGGACTATTCATTGCAATCAGTTGATTGCTAATACTGTTCAGTGCTATGTATAGGACACAGCACTGATCAGTATTATCGGTCATCTTCTGCTCTGGTCTGCTCGATCTCAGACCAGAGCAGAAGACCCCGGGAGACGGCCGGAGCCAGGTGAGGGGACCTCTGGCCGCCATGCTGGATGATCGGATCGCCGCGGCAGCGTTGCGGGCGATCCGATCATCCGTGCAAAGTACCGCACTGCTGCAGATGCCGTGATCTGTATTGATCACGGCATCGGAGGGGTTAATGGCGGACATCCGCACGATCGCGGATGTCCACCATTATCGGCGGGTCCCTGGCTGCTGATAGCAGCCGGGACCTGCCGGGCATGACGCGAGCACCGCTCCGGTGCTCACGATCATGTCGGCACGTAAATGTACGTCATGGTGCGCTAAGTACCACGTCACCATGACGTACATTTATGGCCATTGTCGTTAAGGGGTTAAAGGAGTACTCCGGCAGAAACAGTGTCGTTGCTAGGGTTGGTGTCACACGGTGCGGTAGAAAATGGTGTAACCCCATAACTTCCCCCCCAAAGTAAGTTTTTAACCTGTTGTGACAGGCGCCACTGGTGTAGCGCATTGTGAAAAATTCCAGTATAATAATCAAATACCGTATACCAATTTCCACAGAATGGGAAAGTACTAAAGAAGTTTTCACCATTTAAAACTACAGCTCCCAGAATGACTTAAAGAGGTACTCCACTGGAAAACATTTTCTTTTAAATCAACTGGTGCCAGAAAGTAAAACAGATTTGTAAATTACTTCTATTTAAAAAATCTTACTCCTTCCAGTACTTATCAGCTGCTGAATGCTCCACAGGAAGTTCTTTTCTTTTTGAATTTCCTTTCTAGTCTGACCACAGTGCTCTCTGCAGACACCTCTGTCCATGTCAGGAACTGTCCAGAACAGGAGAGGTTTGCTATGGGGATTTGCTCCTACTATGGACAACTTCTAAAATGGACAGAGGTGTCAGCAGAGAGCACTGTGGTCAGGCAGAAAATAAGTTAAAAAAGAAAAGAACTTCCTGTGGAGCATACAGCAGTTGATAAGTACTGGAAGGATTTAATAGAAATAATTTACAAATCTGTATAACTTTCTGGCACCAGTTGATTAAAAAAATGTTTCTCCAGCAGAGTACTCCTTTGAGCAGTGGTAAGGTTATGCAGGGAGTTGTAGTTTCACTCATCATAATGACAGAACTTACAAGTGACTCCAGCTCTGATAGGACATAATGAGAATACAAACTAATATCTGTGACCATAGGTGGCGTCTTCTCTATAGTCTTTCCTTATCTTATTCAAATGGAACATATCGCCGGGACTTGTTCCAGCTAAATCTTCTCTCTGCAGAACTTATCACTACGTCAGCAGATTCTAATCCTCTATATGGAAACAATTATTATTATAAACCTGCCAGACACAGTATCCTCTAAATGTAATACTACTATACACTGCACTCTTTGAATATAAACCTTCCACACACCGTACCCTCTGAATATAAATCTGCAACATACTGTACCCTCTGAATATAAATCTGCCACATACTGTACCCTCTGAATATAATACTGTCACACACTATACCCTCTGAATATAAATCTGCCAAATACTGTACCATCTGAATATAAATCTGCCACATACTGTATCCTATAAATATAATACTGTCACACACCATACCCTCTGAATATAATACTATCACACACTGTACCCACTGAATATAATACTATCACACACTGTACCCACTGAATATAATACTATCACACACTGTACCACTGAATATAATTGTTAGGATCTATTTCTCCCTGTGATCAGTCAACTCCAGCCGTGTTGATTATCAGACAGATTTAATGCACATGTATCGATACAGGTCGATGATCTCTTACAAGCAGAGAAAAGCTCCACAGAAGAAAATCATACCCCCAAATAGATTACAGCTCTTTTATATGGCAACACTCTAAGTGTAAGTTCATTGGCTAAGGAAGCCCCGGTGGCTCATAGTGTTAAACTTTATTACCAAGCACAGGGTTCCTGTACACTTTCATAGAACAAGCTTGTTATCCAACAAAAGCCTCATTATTTACCAAGGTCATTTGGATATTTTTCCACCTTCTGGGTGCTGGCCAGGACTAGAACAGTAGTTAATTGAAACTAGATAAAACCAGCCAACACCATCTAAAGTTAGACATAATATACATCTATATATACATAAATATATATATATATATATATATATACACAGAGAACATAGATATCAAAATATAATTTTACCAACAATAATACTATGACACACTGTACCCTCTGAATATACTACTACACACTGTACATTCTGAATTTAATACCAACACACACTGCACTCTCTGACTATAAATCTGCCACATGCCATACCCTCTAAATACAATACTAACATACACTGCGCTCTCTGAATATAATACTACCACACACTGTACCCTCTGAATATACTACCACACACTGCGCCCTCTGAATATAACCTTGCCATACAGTGCACCCTCTGAATACAATACCACAACATTAGTAGCACCCCTCATCATCAGTTCGTTGATGTTATTACCACGGGGGGGGGGGGGGGATTGGTGGTGTTGCTGGTGGATGATGAGGGTGCTACTGCTGGGGGGAGGGGTGTTGCTGGTGGATGATGAGGGTGCTACTGCCCCCCCTGGCAGTAGCACCCCCATCATCCATCAGCAGGATCATCCTCCTGGCAGTAGCACCCCCATCAGCCACCAGCAGGATCTGCTGATGTGCTGATGGGTGTTGCTGCCAGGGGGGCAGGGGGGAGCATTAGGTAGGCAGCAGTTCCCCCACAATAGGTAGATAGCAGTTTCCCCACATTAGGTAGTATAGACTCCCCACATTAGGTAGCATAGATTCCCCACATTAGGTAGCAGTTTCCCCACATTAGGTAGCATAGTGGTCCCATACCCCCCCCCCCCACCCGAGACACAGACAAACACACTCACCTGGCCTGCGCAGCACCTCCTTTCTCCAGCGGCACCCTGACGAGTGACCTCCTGACGAGTGACAGGCCAGAAAGGGGGTGCTATCGGTCGGGCACAGCTGAAGACTGGGGAGGAGGGGGATTTGCTAGTGGGGGCGGGCACAGCTGAAGACAGGGGGTGTGTGGGGATGATGCGCTAGCGGCCGGGCGCAGCTGAAGACTGAGGGGGGTGATGTGCTAGCGGCCGGGCGCAGGTGAAGACTGAGGAGGTGATGTGCTAGCGGCCGGGCACAGGTGAAGACGGGGGGGGGGTTGTGCTAGCGGCCGGGGGCAGCTGAAGACCGGGGTGGGGGTCCTAGTGGCCGGGCACAGCTGAAGACGGGGGGGGGGAGGGGTTTGTAGCACGGACTGGTAGCATGGACTGAAGACCAGGGGGGCTGAGCGTCAGGTTGGTTTCACCCGATGTGGCCTTCACCCCCCGCACCCCGGTCGCTATGCTGGGTGCAAAACAATGTTTTTCAATTCAACTAGTGTCATAAAGTTAAACAGATTTGTAAATTACTTCTCATTCCTTCCAGTACTTATCAGCTACTATATGCTCCAGAGGAAGTTCTTTTCTTTTTAAATTTATTTTCTGTCTGACCACAGTGCTCTCTGCTGACACCTGTGTCCATGTCAGGAACAGTCCGGAGCAGGAGAGGTTTGCTATAGGGATTTGCTCCTGCTCTGGACAGTTCCTGACTTGGACAGAGGTGTCAGCAGAGAGCACTGTGGTCAGACAGAAAAGAACAACTCAACTTCCTCAACTAACAAATCTGTTTAACTTTCTGGACCCAGTTAATATGAAAAAGAAAATAAGTATTTGGTCACTTACAAACACAGACCTGTAACTTCTTCTTTAAAGGGGTACTCCGGCGCTTAGAGTTCAGAACAAAAAGAGAGGGCTTAGAGCCAGTGCCGGGGGCTCGTGACATCACGGCCCCGCTCCCTCGTCACATCACACCCCACCTTTCAATGCAAGTCTATGGGAGGGGGCGTGGCGGCTGCCATGCCACCTCCCATAGACTTGCATTGAGGGGGCGGGCTGTGATGTCACGAGGCGCTGGCTCTAAGCGTTCAGAACATTTTGTTCCGAACAATAAGCACCGGAGTACCCCTTTAAGAGTCTTCTCTGTCCTCCACTCGTTACCTGTATTAATGTCACCTGTTTGAACTTGTTATCAGTATAAAAGAAATTTGTTCATAACCTCAAACAGTCACACTCCAAACTCCACTATGGCAAAGACCAAAGAGCTGTCGAAGGACACCAGAAACAAAATTGCAGACTTGCTCCAGGCTGGGAAGACTGAATCTGCAATAGGCAAGCAGCTTGGTGTGAAGAAATCAACTGTGGGAGAAATTATTAGAAAATGGAAGACATACAAGATCACTGATAATCTCCCTCGATCTGGGGCTCCATGCAAGATCTCACCCCCTGGTGTCAAAATGATCACAAGAACGGTGAGCAAAAATCCCAGAACCACACAGGGTGACCTAGTGAATGACCTGCAGAGAGGTGGGACCAAAGCAACAAAGGCTACCACCAGTAACACACTGCGCCGCCAGGGACTCAGATCATGCAGTGCCAGACGTGTCCCCCTGCTGAAGCCAGTACATGTCCAGGCCCTTCGGAAGTTGGCTAGAAGAGCATTTGGATGATCCAGAAGAGTATTGGGAGAATGTCATATGGTCAGATGAAACCAAAGTAGAACATTTTGGTAAAAACTCAACTCGTCGTGTTTGGAGGAGAAAGAATGCTGAGTTGCATCCAAAGAACACCATACCTACTGTGAAGCATGGGAGTGGAAACATCATGCTTTGGGGCTGTTTTTCAGCAAAGGGACCAGGACGACTGATCCGTGTAAAAGAAAGAATGAATGGGGCCATGTATCGTGAGATTTTGAGTGAAAACCTCCTATCAGCAAGGGCATTGAAAATGAAACGTGGCTGGATCTTTCAGCATGACAATGATCCCAAACACACCACTCGGGCAACGAAGGAGTGGCTTCGTAAGAAGCATTTCAAGGTCCTGGAGAGGCTCAGACAGTCTCCAGATCACAACCCCATAGAAAAACTTTGGAGGGAGTTGAAAGTCTGTGTCGCCCAGCGACAGCCCCAAAACATCACTGCTCTAGAGGAGATCTGCATGGAGGAATGGGCCAAAATACCAGCAACAGTGTGTGAAAACCTTGTGAAGAATTACAGAAAATGTTTGACCTTTGTCTTTGCAAACAAAGGGTATATAACAAAGTACTCAGATGAACTTTTGTTATTGACCAAATACTTATTTTCCACCATACTAATTTGCAAATAAATTCTTTATTTCATGGTTTTTCTTTCTCATTATGTTAGTTTAGGTATACCTTTGATGAAAATGACAGGCCTCTCCCATCTTTTTTAACCTGTTGGGGACGGAGGACGTACCTGTACGCCCTCCGTATTGCCGATCACCGCGCGCCAGGCAGTGATCGGACCGGGATGACTGCTGATATCTATCAGCAGGCATCCCGTGCAAAAGCCTGGGGGGGGTCTTGAGAAAACCCTCAACCCCCCCCCCCCCATGTCAATGATCGCCACAAATCACCATTCAATTCAGAGCGGCGATTTGCTGTAATTCTGGTGACCCGATCGCCCGGAAAATAAGAGTGATCAGAGCTGGCACACAGAGAGCTCCCACCATTCTAAAGGATAGGAGCGAGGTGGCAGGGGTGCCACCTCCTCCTATCCCCTGCCATTGGTCAGTCAGGACTGATCGACCAATGGCAGTTGGGGGCGGAGGGGTTAAAGTCTGAGCAATGCAGGGGGACATGGCCGGTAGCATCGGATCGGCAACAGCGGCAGGAGGAGGCATGCCGGAAAGTGCGGCGGTGGAGGAGGCTGCAGTGAAGATAAGTGGTAAGTGATCTTCACTGTGGCCTTTTAAAAGTTGCAAAACTATAACTCCCAACATGCCCAGACAGCCAAAGGCTGTGTAGTGGTCTCCAAACTGTGGTCCTCCCGATGTTACATAACGACAACTTTCAGCATGCCCTGACTGTCTGGACATGCTGGGAGTTGTAGTTTTGCAACATCTGAAGTGGCACAGTTTGGAGACCACTATATGGTGGTCTCTAAACTGTAACCCTCCAGATGTTGCAAAACTACAATTCCCAGCATGCCCAGACAGTCAGTGAATGCTGAAAGTTGTAGTTTTGAAACATCTGGAGGTCCACAGTTTGGAGACCACTACACAGTGGTCTGCAAACTGTGGCCCTCCAGATGTTGCAAAACTACAACTCCCAGCCTTCCAGGAAAGTCTGGGCATGCTTGGAGTTGTAGTTTTCCAACATCTGGAGGGCTACAGTTTGGAGACCACTACTTAGCGGTCTCCAATCTGTTCTTCCCCAGTTGTTGCATAACTTCAACTCCTAGCATGCCTTTCGGCTGTCAGTGCATGCTGGGAGTTGTAGTTTTGCAACATCTGGAGGGCCACAGTTTGGAGACCACTACATAGCAGTCTCCAAACTGTTCTTCCCCAGTTATTGCATAACTAAAACTCCAAGCATGCCCAGACTGTCCAGGCATGCTGGGAGTTGTAGTTCTGCAACATATGAAGGGCCAGATATTGCAGAACTACACGCCCAGCATCCCTGACTGTCTGGCCATGCTGGGAATTGTAGTTTTGCAACAGCTGTAGGCACACTGGTTGGGAAACACTGAGCTAGAGTCTGTTTCCTAACTCAGTGATTCCAACCCATGTGCCTTCAGCTGTTGCAAAACTACAACTCCCAGCATGTACGGTCTGTCAGTTGAAGGTTTGGGGTGCCCCCTCCCATGTGAATTTACAGGGTACATTCACATGGGCGGGTTTACAGTGAGTTTCCTTCTACAAGTTTGAGCTGTGGCAAATTTTCGGCAGCAGCTCAAACTCCCAGCGGAAAACACACTGTGAACCCCCGCCAGTGCAACACTACACTACCACATAATAAAAAGTAAAACACTACATATACCGTACATATACACCCCCTTACACGTCCCCCCAATAAAAATGAAAAACTTCTCATACGGCAGTGTTTCCTAAACGGAGCCTCCAGCTGTTGCAAAACAACAACTCCCAGTATTGCCATTGACAACCATGACAACCATTGACTGTCCTGGCAGGCTGGGAGTCTTGCAATAGCTGGAGGCACCCTGTTTAGGAAACACTGCTGTAGGGTTTTGGTGGAGATAAGCCCCATCCTTGTATCCGGGTCCGCCCCTATTGCAAATTCCTCATTTAGGCCTCAAATGCGCATGCGCTCTCTCACTTCAGAGCCCTGTCGTATTTCAAGGCAACAGTTTAGGGCCACATTTGGGGTATTTCCGTACTCAGGAGAAATTGCGTTACAAATTTTGAGGGCTTTTTCTCCTTTTACTCCTTATGAAAAGGTAAAGTTAGGGGCTACACCAGCATGTTAGTGTGAAAAAAAAATTCTTACACTAACATGCTGGTGTTGCCCCATACTTTTAATTTTCACTAATGAAAAAGGTAAAAAAGACCCCCAAAATTTCTAACGCAATTTCTTCCGAGTACGGAAATACCCCATTTGTGGACGTAAAATGCTCTGCGGACGAACTACATGGCTCAGGAGTGAGAGAGCGCCATGTACATTTGAGGCCTAAATTGGTGATTTGCACAGAGGTGGCTGATCGTTACAGCGGTTCTGACATAAACGCAAAAAATTTAATAAAAATACCCACATGTGACCCCACTTTGGAAACTACACCCCTCATAGAACGTAACAAGGGGTATAGTGAGCCTTAACACCCTACAGGTCTTTGACAAATTTTCGTTAAAGTTGGACATGAAAATATGTTTTTTTTTTCTTCCCTGAACATAACACATATGTGGATGTAAAGTGCTCTGCGGGCGCACTACAATGCTCAGAAGAGAATGAGCGCCTTTGGGCTTTTGAAGAGAAAATTAGGCTGGAATTAAAGGCCATGTATGTTTACAAAGCCACTATGGTGCCAGAACAGTGGACCCCCCACATGTGACCCCATTTTGAAACCTACACCCCTCACGGAATGTAATAAGGGGTACAGTGAGCATTTACATCCCACAGGTGTCCGACAGATTTTTTGAACAGTCGTCCGTAAAATGAAATATTTTATTTTTCATTTACTCAGCCCACTGTTCCAAAAACCTGTCAAATGCCAATGGGGTGTAAATGCTCAGTGCACCCCTTATTAAATTCTGTGATGGGTGTAGTTTCCAAAGTGTGGTCACATGTGGGGGGTCCACTGTTCTGGCACCATGGGGGCTTGTTAAATGCACATGGCCCCCGACTTCCATTCCAACCACATTCTCTCTCCCAAAGCTCAATGGTGCTCCTTCTCTTCTGAGCATTGTAGTTTGCCCGCAGAGCACTTTACATCCACATATGGGGTATTTCCATACTCAGAAGAAATAGGGTTACAAATTTTTTTTCTTGCCTATTACCCCTTGTGAAAATGAAAAATGTGAGGTAACACCAGCATTTTATTTAAAAATGTTTTTTCTTTTTTTTTACGTCCCAATTTAACGAAAGTTTGTCAATCACCTGTGGAGTGTTAAGGCTCACTGTACCCCTTGTTACGTTCCTTGAGGGGTGTAGTTTCCAAAATAGTATGCCATGTGTTTTTTTTTTTTTTTTTTTTTTTACTTTTCTGGCATCATGAGGGCTTCCTAAATGAGACATGCCCCCCAAAAACCATTTCAGCAAAATTCGCTCTCCAAAATCCCATTGTCGCTCCTTCTGAGCCCTCTAGTACACCCACAGAGCACTTTACATCCGCATACAAGGTATTTCCTTACTCAAGAGAATATGAATTACAAGTTTTGGGGGGCCTTTTTACCCTCTACAATAACATTTTAGTGTAAAAAATGTAATTTTGATTTTTCTCCTCCATTTTGCTGCTATTCCTGTGAAACACCTAAAGGGTAAACAAACATTTTGAATGTCATTTTGACTACTTTGAGGGGTGCAGTTTTCATGATGGGGTCCATTATAGGGGATTTCCAACATAAAGACCCTCAAATTCACTTCTAAACCTAACTTGTCCCTGAAAAATTCTGATTTAGAAAATTTCTGGAAAAATTGGAAAATTGCTGCTATACTTTGAAGCCCTCTGACATCTTCGGAAGTAAAAACATGTCAACTTTATGATGCCAACATAAAGTAGACATATTGTATATGTGAATCAATATGTAATTTATTTGACATGTCCCTTTTCCTTACAAGCAGAGAGCTTCAAAGTTAGAAAAATGCAACATTTTCAAATTTTTCCTGAAATTTTGGAATTTTTTACCAAGAAATGATGCAAGTATCAACGTAAATTTACCACTAACATAAAGTAGAATATGTCACAAAAAAACAATCTCAGAATCAAATTTATAAGTGAAAGCATTCCAGAGTTATTAATACAAAAATTGACAGTGGTCAGATGTGCAAAAAATGCTCCCCATCCTTAGGGTTATTATGGTCTCCGTCCCCAAAGGGTTAAGTGGGAAAACTTGCACAATTGGTGGCTGACTAAATACTTTTTTGCCTCACTGTACTTTTCTCTTAACACTGAGACTGTGTTCACATGGGTGGACAGTCCACACATATGCTTGTTTCAGCAGCATTAAGACCTCTCAGAAATGTGCTGTCTTCGTATACAGCAATGCATTTCCCGGCAGAATCCGCAGAATCATTAAACCAGTTCAGTTTTACTGCAAACGCCGGAATCGTAAATTCTCCCTTGTGCACAGTGCGGAAGAATCCAAATGAAATCAATGGGACTTGATTTCCCTCAGAAATTCTGCTGTGTGAACATGAACCTTGAAGTATGTTTACACAAGGTTAATATGCAGCAGATTTTCTGCAGCAAAAAACCTGTAGTGTTGCTATAGTTAATAGTTTGGTTTCCTGGTTTTGGTGCGTAAATACAGCAGATTTTCTGCAGCAGATTTTACGCAGCTTATCCTATGTGCACAACTACAGTGTGCATAACATTGATCAATGATATGCTATGGCATAGCATTGAACAGTGTATGCAATCCAAGGATTGCATATAATAGTCCCCTATGGGGACTAGAAAATAGTGTACAAAAAGAAAAAAAAAGTAAATAAATGTGATTTAACCCCTTCCCTAATGAAAGTTTGAATCACCCCCCCTTTTTCCCATAAAAAAAATAAGTAAACAACAATAAACATATGTGCTATCGCGCGTGCGTTAACGTTTGAACTATACAAAATATAATTTTAATTTAACCGCACGGTCAATGGCGTATACGTAAGTCCAAAATTTTTTGGTCACTTTATATACCCCCAAAAAAGTATAAAAGTGATCAAAAAGTCCCATCATCAAAACAAAAATGGTACTGATAAAAACTACAGATCACTGCGCAAAAAATGACCCACATCCACATGTACGGAAAAATGAAAAAGTTTTAGGGGTCAGAAGAGGACAATTTTAAACGTATACATTTTCGTGCAAAAAGTTATAATTTTTTAACAGAAGTAAAACAAAATCAAACCTATATAAGTTGGGTATCATTGTATTTGTATGGACCTACAGAATAAAGATAATTTTACTGATTAACAATCCCCCCCCTCCTTTTCTCAAATATAAAAACATAATAAAAATAAACATACATTATGTGGTATCGCCAGGTGCGTAAATGTCCGAACTATAAAAATATAAGGTTAATTAAACCGCACAGTCAATGGCGTATATGTAAAAAAAAAAAAATACCAAAGTATTTTTGGTCACTTTGTATACTCTAGAAAAAAATATTATGAAAACTGATCAAAAAGTCCCATAAAAACTAAAATGGTAGAGATGAAAACTTCAGATCATGGCGCAAAAAATGAGCCCTCATGCCACCCCGTATATGGGAAAATAAAAAAGTTATAGGGGTCAGGAGAGGACAATTTTAAACATACAAATTTTGGTGCATGTAGTTATCATTTTTTTTTTAAGCTGTAAATATAAAGAAAACCCTATATAAATTGGGTATCATTGTAACCGTATGGACCTACAGAATAAATATATGGTGTCATTTTTACCAAAAAGTGCACTGCGTAGAAACGGAAGCCCCCAAAATTTACAAAATGGCTGAAAACGTTATGATTTTTAGAAGGTTAAGAGGAAAAAAGGAAGATGCAAAAATGAAAGAACCCTGCATCCTTAAAGGGAACCACTCAGCAGATTTTAGCATATATAACGATTGACAACGCGTTTTATATGCTAAAATCATTATTATAATAAGATATTAAAGGGGTATTCCAGGAAAAAAAAATTATATATATATCAACTGGCTCCAGAAAGTTAGACAGATTTGTAAATTACTTCTATTGAAAAATCTTAATCCTTTCAGTACTTATGAGCTTCTGAAGTTAAGGTTGTTCTTTTCTGTCTAAGTGCTCTCTGATGACACCTGTCTCGGGAAACGCCCAGTTTAGAAGAGGTTTGCTGTGGGGATTTGCTTCTAAACTGGGCGTTTCCCGAGACAGGTGTCATCAGAGAGCACTTAGACAGAAAAGAACAACCTTAACTTCAGAAGCTCATAAGTAATGAAAGGATTAAGATTTTTCAATAGAAGAAATTTACAAATCTGTTTAACTTTCTGGAGCCAGTTGATATTTAAAAAAAAAAGTTTTTTCCTAGATAACCCCTTTAAGTTATAAAGTCTCCCCCAGCCGCCCTGGAAGTAGTCCCCTGGGCGGGGACTTCTACTTACCAGCTCCTGTTGCTGGATGTCGCTCCGGCTGTGGCTCCCCCCCGACGGCTTGACTGACGGCTCACGTCATCACTCTGCTCCCTAAGCAGACGGAGCAGAGCAGTGATGCGAGCTATCAATTAAGGTGAGGGGGCGGGACCACTTAACATCTTCACCCTGGGCGGGGACGTACAATTACCAGCTCCCGTCCGCTGTGGTCCCGCCCCCTCGCCTTGATTGATGGTTTACGTCACCATTCTGCTCCGTCTGCTTAAGGAACAGATTAATGATGCGATCCATCAGTCAAGCCGCCCAGGGCACTACTTGCAGGGTGGCTGGGGGAGACTTTATAACTGAATATCTTTACCATCCCTGGGGGGGAAGAAACATTCCCCGGGGATGGTGAGGATAACAATTTTAGCATATAAAATGCATTGTCAATCGTTATATATGCTAAAATCTGCTGATTGGTTCCCTTTTAAGGGGTTAAGCAATGGAATACCCTTTTAACTGTGTGGAATGGTGCAGTCCATATTTCTCAATGCAGGGCTATCCTATAACACAAGTGTTTTCCATAGTGATGAGCGGCATATGCCATATTCAAATTCGCGAATATATGGATGAATATTCATCCTATATTCCCAAAATTTGCATATTTGATATGTTCGCGGTTATCTTTGCATTTGCATATCCACATTAAATATTCGAATTGCGAATATTTGCGCTCAACACTAATTTTCCAAACAGTGTGGTGGAGATTAATCAAAACCTGTCCGGAGGAGAAGTTGCCCAGTTACCTATAGCAACCAATCAGATCGCTTCTTTCATTTTTAACAAGGCCTCTGCAAAATGAAAGAAGCAATCTGATTGGTTGCTATGGGCAACTGGGCAACTTTTCCTCTGGACAGGTTTTGATAAATCTACCCCTGTGTCTCCAGCTGTTGCAAAACTACAACTTCCAGCATGCCATGCTGGGAGTTGTCATGTTGCAACATCTGGCTTTCCAGGTACGCTTTCCAGGTACGCTTTTAATTTTACAACATGTTGTCCAGGCATGCTGGGAGTTGTAGTTGTGCAACATATGGCTGGCTGAGCATGCAGGAAGTTAGTTGTAATTTTGCAACATCTGGTTGTCCGGGTATGCTGGGAGTTGTAGTTTTGACACATCTGGCTGTCAGGGGCTTGCCAGGAGTCTATGAGGAATGTCACCCACTACAGTATATGCCTATGTAGAAGTGTCCATCAGAGGTCTGGAGAAGAAACTTCATAGTCACGTGACTGGGACTTGGCCAGTCACATGACCTTCCCCACCCACACTCGCTGCTGACACCACACAACTGTCAACAGCCGTCACGTGTGCGGCGCGCCATCTGATTGGCCGGCCTGTCTGCCGCTCCTAGCTGCAGTGCCCGCCCACCGCCAGAGACGTGACGGGGTGCTGACGCTCGCCATGTTTGTTTGCCCTGGCGGCTGAGAGGAGCCGGGTATACAGACAAGCAGAGCTGCGTCTTGTACACCGCCGACGTGCCGAAAACTTTATTAACAACATTCCAAGGACAGGTTGGTGCTTGTGCGCGTCTTCACGGTGAAGGATGTATATACAGTGCGGGCAGTGACTCCAGTCCAGAGGTCTGTGACACCTTAATACAGAAGAAGGGCAGCCATCACTATCTCACAGGTGACAGGGCTAGGCTGGAAGCATTCTGGGCTCGGATGTCCTCCACATATAGTGCTGTCTATAGGAAGCCTGATCATTGGGAACTTTCTGATACTTTGTTTCCATTCCTCTCCCCTCTATAGATCGTCCTGCAGTCAGTGTATGGAAACCTAGTTACATAAGCTGCACTGTAACTTTCCAGTGTTACCTATGGTTTTGTCTGCCTCCATACACAGACTGCACCAGCCCTCTCCTGGCCATGTACTGCTCTCCTAGATCGTGCCTTGGCTATGGACTCTCCAGTCACTGTGTTTTCCAAACAGGATGCCTTTAGTTGTTGCAAAACTACAACTCCCAGCATGCCCAGACAGCCAAAGGCTGTCTGGGCATGCTGGGAATTGTAGTTTTGCAACAGCCAGAGACACACTGTTTGGAAAAGACTGGGCTACAAATCGAGATTTTCCCACAGGGAAGGAAGAACCAAGGAAGTTATCCATAAGTAACCCTATAACTTCCTGATCCCTCTTTAATGGAGAGTAAGCTTTAGGAACAGCAGGGGGCAAGTCCTGGAAAAAGTGTGGGAACTCACCTAAGATTTCCACTCAAGGGCTGGACTCCTGATAATGGGAACAGTGTTCCTGCTGGGGAAAAGTGCAGGAACTCCGTTCCCATGTGTTCCTGCAGGACTTGAGCCCTGAGGAACAGATTATTGGAGAGAATGATTCAAATTTCTTCCATTCTTTCTCCCGTCACAAAATAACGTCCGTTATTAATAACGGGCTATGACGAGTTAAAACAGATAATGTAAAAATCCTATAGACTATAATGGGATTTTTTTTTTTTTAACCGATGATTTTTAGGGTTTTCATAATGGAACATATAAGGGATCTTTAAAAACGGAAGAATGTATAGTGTGAAAATGGGCCTAAGTGAGAGTGTACTAACACTCCAGTATGATAGGACAGGAGAGAGCACAAAGAAGTGCTAGCCCACCCTCCCTCTTATGAAGTATATTAGAAAGGTTAAAGCAGTACTCCGGCGCTTAGACATCTTATCCCCTATCCAAAGGATAGGGGATAAGATGCCTGATCATGGGGGTCCTGTCGCTGGGGACCCCCTGGATCTTGCACGCAACACCCCGCAGCAAGATGTACAACATATAAAAGGTTTTTGTATCTGACAGTGAAAAGACCTTTAAAATGAATGAATGAAGAAATTTGGTTGCTATGGGCAACGGCACCACTCTTCCTCTACACAGGTTTTGATAAATTCCCCCAATGAGTTGGTCAGTGCAGTTCTTTGTTTCCTAACCAGTGTGCCACTAGCTGTAACAAAACTACAACTCCCAGCAAGCCCGGACAGCCTTTGGCTTGTTGGGAGTTGGTGGCACACTGGACTATCTGCACTATAGGTTTTGTACAGAGTTTGTGTACAGCGGGTTGCACGGCCGTGACAAAGTTATTGTTTTCAACACAGACTGCCTCCAGTTTTCACCACTACAACTCCCAGCATGCCCTGGCAGCCAATAGATGTCAGGGCAAGCTGGGAGTTGTAGTGGTGAAACAGCTTGAGGCACCCTGTATAGATGAGCTAAGGGCGGAAGTCGGCCCCCTGCAGGCATCAGTGACGTTGCGCCTGCTGGGGAAGTCTTCCTGGTTAGTGAGCACACTACCAGGTAGACAAAAAGCCATTTCTAAGATAGTAAAAAAAATGTAAAGGCAGGGAGGGGGTTAGGGATAGATGGGCAATAGGCAGGGACAGAAAGGGAGAAAAAAAAGGATGGTGGGAGCTACTCTTTAAAGAGAACCTGGCATCACTTTCTTGCTGCCTGAACCTCAAGTCATCATGGTGGTCTCCTGTGGCTTTTCCTTGCCCCATTAGCCTTGATTCACAGATCTCTCTCTATACCCAAACAGGTAAAGATGAGTCAAGGCGTGTGAGGCAAGGAGAAGCTGCCTAGGACTGCCCCAAAGAGTTGTTATTCAGGCAGCATGAAAGCAATAGCAGGTTCCCTTTAAATCTGTCTTGGATTTATAATGGATTTGCACAGATTTGAAGTGCAGGTTTTGACTGTATGGAAAACAATTGGGGAAAATCTGCTGCCAGTTGCAGCATGTGAACATAACTTTTCAAGTTCTGTAGTGAAAGATAACTTATCCCCAATCACGGGGGTCCCAGCTGTCGGACCCCTTTAAATCTCCGAAACGGGGCTCCGGCAGTCTGCTGGAAGGGGGCGGGCCGACCCCCGCACGGAGCAGCGGCCGAAACACCCCCTCACCATGTATAAGTTATTTTTCACTGCACTACTCCTTTTAAAAGGTAAAAATGTGCTAATGTGACTTGACTGCTGCCAGGGCTAAACCACAGTGTGAGAATCAGATAATACAATGGGGGAGATTTATCAAAACTTGTGTAGAGAAAAAGTTGACCAGTTACCCTTAGCAACCAATCAGAATGCTGCTTTAAGTCTTAAATTGGCCTGTAAAAAATAAAAGAATCAATCTAATTGGTTACTATGGGTAATTGGCCAACTTTTCCGCTGCACAGGTTTTGATGAACTTGCCCCAATGTCCTCTCCCGATAGTATAGAAGATGGCAAAAAAAACTCCTTTTTGTTTTCAGAAAGCCTTAAAGGGGTCCTCCGGTGGAAAACTTTTTATGTTTTTTTTTTTTTTTTTATGAACTGGTGCCAGAAAGTTACAGATTTGTAAATTACTTCTATTAAAATAATCTTAATACTTTCAGTACTTTTTAGCAGCTGTTTGTTACAGAGGAAAATCTAAAAAGATATTCAAAAAGTAAAGAATTTCCTCTGTAGAAAACAGCTGCTAAAAAGTACTGAAAGGATTAAGATTTTTTAATAGAAGTCATTTACAAATCTGTTTAACCAGTTCATTAAAAAAAAATAATAATAATTTTCCACCGGAGTACCCCTTTAAAGGGGTACTCAACCGGCCAGCATTCAGAACATTTTAATTCTGAATGATGTTTGTGCACTGTGGGGGTCGGCCACGCCACCTCAATGCAAGTCTATGGGGGGTGTGGGCGCCCCATCCCATAGACTTGCATTGAGGGGGCATGAACTGATGTCACGAGGGGGCGTGGTCAACCCCCGCAGAGCACGCACACAGCGTTCGGAACTAAATGTTCCGAGTGCTGGCCAGTGGAGTACCCCTTTTAATATAGCCACATTTTACCATCAGCACTACTGGTGCAGGACCTGGACCTCCTATAGTTCTAACTAAGTAATGTTCTATTGACCATTGAGTTCTGTTCCAGATCTAGGACCTGTAATGCGGAAGTTTTACAGCGTTGTCAAATCCATTGTACAGTATATTCCATAACTTTTCCTGCCAAGAGTTGAATCTCAACACACTGAGCGCCATTCATATTCAGATATGAATATTGCTGCATGTAATGTTCCATGGGGTCCTCAGGTACCATTCTTGTCTGGAATACGATGGACCTGTAGCCATGCTATAGATACAACAGATCTCAAGAATAGACTGTTTCCCGTGGTGCCTATATTATCATACACAGACGTACAATGCTTTGTTCTTAGATGACAATATACTTCATGTAAAACAATATTTAGGATTATAGGGGGAGGCCGTGTGGCAGGCTTTGTTGGAATGGGGGACTTGCAGTTTTCTTTGCATTGTAGATTGTGGCTGTAGTTTGCTGAGTAACAATGGACCTTCTTTTGCACTGAACACTGTAGCTTTTGTTCTATTATTGATGCAGACGATTCCTTTTTGCATATACGTCTGTCTCTGGTCACACTTTATAGCATCTTTTCATGTTAAGAATTAAGTAAACTTGTAGCATCTTACACTATTCTAGCCCTGAAGAGGAAATGCTGCTCCTGGGTGCACCCCGCTCTGTCAGTTTGTTCTGTTTTTTGGGTAGTTTCTCTTCTGGACCCTGTTTGTTAAACCTCTGTACATCGCCAGACCCTTTAGACCAGTGGACTTCGCACTTTGGACCTCAAGATGTTACAAAACTACAACGCCCAGCATGCCTGGACAGCCAACGGCTGTCCAGGCATGCTGGTAGTTGTAGTTTTGTAACATGTGGCTGTTTAGGCATGCTGGTAGTTGTAGTTTTGTAACATCTGGCTGTTTAGGCATGCTGGTATTTGTAGTTTTGTAACATGTGGCTGTTTAGGCATGCTGGTAGTTGTAGTTTTGTAACATCTGGCTGTTTAGGCATGCTGGTATTTGTAGTTTTGTAACATGTGGCTGTTTAGGCATGCTGGTAGTTGTAGTTTTGTAACATCTGGCTGTTTAGGCATGCTGGTATTTGTAGTTTTGTAACATGTGGCTGTCCAGGCATGCTGGTAGTTGTAGTTTTGTAACATCTGGCTGTCCAGGCATGCTGGTAGTTGTAGTTTTGTAACATCTGGCTGTCCAGGCATGCTGGTAGTTGTAGTTTTGTAACATCTGGCTGTCCAGGCATGCTGGTAGTTGTAGTTTTGTAACATCTGGCTGTCCAGGCATGCTGGTAGTTGTAGTTTTGTAACATCTGGCTGTCCAGGCATGCTGGTAGTTGTAGTTTTGCAACATCTGGCTGTTTGGTCGTGCTGGTATTTGTAGTTTTGCAGCATCTAGCTGTCCAGGCATGCTAAGAGTTGTAGTTTTGTAACATCTGGAGGTCCCTAGTTTGGAAACCACTGCAGACAAATGACTAGGGGTTACACTAGGCACTGTGGCACAACAGAGGTTTTCTTGCTAATTTTGAAAAGCCTTGGCATTGCCATGGAGACGTAGCCTCAGGGTTTTTTTGTTGTTAGGTGAATTTATGGGCGGTGTGGCAGAAGATCAAGTGTGTGTCACACTGCGTTGAGGTCTGGAGTAGGGCTGCTGGTTTATAGACAAGCAAGTTGCTTCTAGCTCTTACATCTTAAGTAATAAAGGCCTAGATCTTGTGAAAGCCAAGTCACTCCTCGCTAGTCTTCTGGACTGTACTAGTTTCTATGGGGACAGAACACTTTGTAAAATTCTCTGTGACACTTGAGACAGTGTAAGTATCGGTCCATTCAGAGTGGCTGCGTTCAGGTGCCATAAGTCTCTGCCTTTATATCTTCTCACATTTATTCTGTATTGTCTGACTTAATGTGCAATAATCTTCTTTTCCTTCCCATTTCTTCTTCTTAGAGGCACATGACGTGTGATCAGAATTCATGTGAAGCGTGATCCCTCCTATTATATGGTGGCCCCATGACTTCTATTATAGACTAGACATTTTCACTGTGCATGTATTATGTCTTCATCTTACACAGTCACCTTATGCCATCTCTCTGACATTTATTAACTTATCGTAACCTGGCCTAAGGTTGTTCCTTGAAACTTTGGCCTACCATGATGTGTTTGTCTCTTCAGGCATAGAACTGTGTATTTGTCACGTACAAGTGTCGGCACTCTGTAGGTGTTTTCCCAGCTATAAGATGACTGGTAGTTTTCGTACCTGGGCACCAAGGTTGGGATGGTCATGAATTTAGCACAGGATCTTCTGGGGGCATATCTCAGGGCCTACTGGACATATTTAAGTCACCCCTTGTCGGACTCCTGTTCACCCTTACTATAATATAGTGTATTGGGTTTAGGGAGGGTGAACAAGCTGACCATTTTCCTTTAATCATGGGAACGCTTTAATATTTTGAAAGTGTATCAGAAGAACTGTGGGGTTTGAGTAAAACCTGTGCAAAATCAACAATTACCAATAAATAATACCTGCATGAAGCTTTAGAGTGACCATTGCAGTCATATGTATTAAAGGAGTGTTCCGGCTTTATACATCTTGTCCCCTATCCAAAGCATAGGGGATAAGATGTACGATCGCAGGGGTCCCACCATTGGGGACCCCCATCATCTCTGTGCAGCCCCCGGCCTTCTGTGCTTGGCACTGCCTCAGAGTCTTGCCGGGGGCTGCACAGAGATCGCGGGGGTCTCATACCATCCAGAACATAATACTGTCCAGCTGCAGCATCATCTTTGTCCCACAGACTCTGGGGAAAAAGTGCAGGAAGTGAGGACAGGACAAGCACTCCTCTGTGCTCACTGCTGTCCTGTCTATTAGACTCCTGTCTGAAAACAGAGGAGAGGGTTACAGAGTAGTCTCCAGCACAGCACAGACTCGGGGAGGAAGTAAGTGAGGAGGAGCTCAGTGCTTCCCTCAGACACACTCCTTCCTGAGCAGTGGCTTTCAGAATGAGTGAGCAGCAGAACGGAGGGATTTGTGAGCCAAATACAGAACCTAGGCACATAAATAACATGTAAAGAATCTGCATGACCTAGTGAGTAATATATAAAGGCATTATTTTTTTTCTGTGATATGACCCTAGGTACCATTGGAGACTTCAGAAGCTGCATGCACTCCAGAGTGTGATTAGGGCTTTAGAAGGTGGTAGGCGAATCACATGTTGTCCATCAATGTACAGCAGTGTTTTCCAACCAGGGTGCCTCCAGCTGTTGCAAAACTACAACTCCCAGCATGCCCCGGACAGCCTTTGGCTGTCCGGGCATGCTGTGAGTTGTAGTTTTGCAACAGCTGGAGGCACCCTGGTTGGAAAACACTGCTGTACAGAGAGAGGAGAAAACTCATGGCAGACAAGGGGGAAGGGAATTCCTCAATAACGATCACAAGGGAGAACACTTGTGAGCTATAGAAGGAGGAAGCAGTACAGTAGTGTTCTCCAATCTGTGGCTCCCCCTCTGTTGCATGACTAGGCGTTCATCATGGCTGTCAGGGCATGATGGAAGTTGTAGTTTTACAACAGCTGGAGAGGCACAGGTTGGGGTAAAGTTCTCTCCTCCTCATACATTGAGCTAGTAAAGGCAGCAGTATTCTGGACACACAAACCTCACAATACATGGTGCGGTGGGACATCCTGGTGACCTTCTAGGTAGATAGGGAGGGCTGTAGCTGGCCCGATAGGAGTCAGCGGTCACAACAATATTTTTCAGGGCCGGTAGCTCTACAATAGGAGGTTTCTGTGCGGGACCGCCCATTTAGGGTGGACACCCTGCCTAGGCTGTAGGGATCTATGACTAGCGAATTTCAGGGATAGCACAGTGTTCCTTAGAGCCCCACTATCTACCCTGTCACATCACGTAAGGATAATCCTGCGACGCCCACTCATGGGATATTTGGCGGTCTCTTGCCTACCATAACTGCTATTCCCATCCTGTAAGCTCTCCGTTGTGTCCCGGGACCTAACTTTATAATTATTTATTTTACATTTTGAAATTGTCCCTTGTTGGACGCATATACCCCCTATCCCTCCCCCTCTCCTCTTTTTTTCTCATATGTTGTACCCGCAAAATCCTGGCTTTGTAATATTCTCTCCTGGATACACCTTGGGCATCTTAAATATGCACTATTTGAATGACTATTGCCCAAGCCTCACTTAAGACACCTGCACACTCATATGCCAGTTATTTCACAATTCTGACATTCATACCTGCATACCATATGAGTTTGCTATAAACCAGAACTTTGATATAATCACTGCCATGAATGACCAGTTGCTTCTATTTGACATGCGCACAGCCGGGAAGCCGGATCGGCCCATGCCCGCCCCGAGATACGCGTCACGGAGGCGGGCACGGCTGTGTGCTTAACTTCTGCATCTGACTGGCAGTGACGTCAGATGCTGGCACCTCGCTGGAAACATCCAGCTCCCTGTGCTACAGCAGGTTGTTTTGTACCCGTCCTGGATATAGGAAGCAGTGAGTAATGTAGGGACTTGTTACTTTACAGTCCCCCCTTTTCTCTTTCAGGATGCACACTGAATGGGTCTTTTTGTGCCTGTTTTATATTTTAGGTGGATTCAGTGGTTATTCCTGTTATTGACCTGCTCACCTAAGGACAGAGCTTTCCTTTCCGGGTGCTGTGTTTTTGTCTCCCCACAGGAACCTTAGGGATAGCTTTACTTTTCACAGCTAGCCTGTTTTGTACCTATAAAATTGGAAGTCTACCCCTAATGCAGTAAAACTGCCACTGGTTGTTACCTTCAATATTTGTGGTTACCTGATATGCCATATATTCTATAATACTGAACCAATGTTTATACCTCCCTGATGACGCCATTAAAATAAATGGTAGAAACGCGTTGGGGGTTTAATTGGTGGGATCATTTGCTCTTTGGTGGCGTAATCGGGCTGGCAGAACCCACTTGCGCCATCTTGTGCATGCGAGCCACAATATTCATATATTATTTTGAATGAAATACCATTATTTGGTGATTGGTCACACAGGCACATATCATTTAGGATTTTTTAATGAATCTATTAAGTTACGTTTTAGGCACACATGGAATTGTTCTGTTATTATTGAACACCAACCTCACATCCAGAATGTAATACTGAGGGACCGCGCTCACCTGAGAATAACAAGGGGCTGATGGCAAACTGCCTATCGGGAGATCTTAAAATAAATGAAGACCACAGTCTGAAATGTAGGATTACTACAAAAATCGTTGGACAAACATGTAGTACAGTGGTCCCTCAACATACGATGGTAATCCGTTCCAAACGGACCATCGTTTGTTGAAACCATCGTATGTTGAGGGATCCGTGCAATGTAAAGTATAGGACAGTGGTCTACAACTTGCAGACCTCCAGATGTTGCAAAACTACAACACCCAGCATGCCCGGACAGCCGTTGGCTGTCCGGGCATGCTGGGTGTTGTAGTTTTGCAACATCTGGAGGTCCGCAGGTTGTAGACCACTGTTAGAGGAAATTGTACTCGCGTGTCCCCGCCGCTCCGGACCGACACCGCTGCCCTGGATGTCGCCGTCCATCGCTGTCTCCACATCCCCGGGGTGTCCCCGACGCCCCAGCAAGGACTCTGCTTCCCCTATTGGATGATGGGACGGCATGCGCAGCGACGTGATTACGACGATGGAGAGCGCCGACGATGCAGAGGATCCCGAAGAGGACGCGCCAGAGCCCCGAGGACAGGTAAGTGATCGTCAGCGGACCACACGGGACACTGTAAACTGCTATCCGGTGGATGCTGAAGCAGTCTGCGCTGCCGGAAAGCCGTTTATGCGATGGCCCCGACATACAAAAGCATCGTATGTTGATGCCGCATGTTGAAATTATCGTATGTCTGGGCCATCGTAGGTCGAGGGGTCACTGTAATTTGCTTTCTATGGCAAAAATGTCCATAGCCTTTAAAAGTTAAAGCTATTCATACTCTCTCGTGCAAATGGTTGATCAACTGTAAATCTGTCAAAATTCTGATGTTATGTTAAAATGTGGGGGTTTCTATATAATTTATCATTATTATTTATTTTTAATTTTAAATGGGGTATTATGACTGGTCAGTCGGGCTATTTCATGGCCGTTATCACTCGTTTCTCCCATAGTAATCTGCTGTATTCAGTAGTATCATTTCCTGGATACTGTCACTAATGTTTTCATGCTACAGTCATATGACACACGTGCTGCTTCAGTAAAACGGAAACAGCTTGTATGTATCTGGAGGCTCCCATACCGGTTGTCAGCTGCCTATTTGTCATGAAAAGACTATCACTAGGACTATTATCTTTCCTATTCTGTTGTTGGGGTTTGCTGCAAAACTACTTTAATATTTATTCGGAGTGAAGACTGTATTAGTTAACAAGAATTATCTGAAGAAGAAGAAAAAAAAAAAAATCTCCTGGCACATGTGCTGAACATATTGGGGGAGATTTATCAAAACCTGTGCAGAGGAAATGTTGCTGAGTTACCCATAGCAACCAATCAGATCGCTTCTTTCATTTTTAACAAGGCCTCTGCAAAATGAAAGAAGTGATCTGATTGGTTGCTATGGGCAACTCAGCAACCTTTCCTTTGCACAAGTTTTGATAAATTTCCCCCATTGTGTGTATGTATGTGTATATATAATTTTTTTATATATATATATATGCCAATCCCATGGTTGACATATCCCACTGTATTACTATACATTGACTAGGGCTGCACAGTATATCGCAATTGAATCGCGATATGGCCCTTCACAAAATTTCGTCATTATCTAACAGGGAGGACTCAAAATGGAGGGGTCGGACCACGCCACACTGGAGCACCGGCGGCACCTGTAGCCTCGGCTCCCATGCAGCACGGTCTGGCCCCTCCATTTTGAGTCTCACTGTCTCCTCTCCCAGCAGTGCCTAGTACTGGAGGGAGGTTTTAACCCTTCACAACTGGCCACCGTATGTATCCGGCGCAGCCATGCTGCTGGTCTATGGAGTGAGCTCAGGAGCTGAACTGGCTTCATACTGGCTTATACCGAACATCTGGGTGATGTCCGGCATTAACCTTTAGACACTGCAATTATTGCGGCATCTAAAATGCTGCAAACAACTGCTGGTAGCTCAGCGGAGCTGATCGGGACGCCTGCAGGGTCCCGATCAGCTGAGAGGATGGACAGAGGATCCATACCTGCCTCCTTCCCATCTGATTGGCCTTCCAATAATGCAGACAGCCTGTAGTAATGGAGTGCCAATAACACTGATCAATGCTGTGCTATGCACAGCACTGATCAGTGTCTGCAATCAAAAGATTGCAAGTAGTAGTCCCCATAAGGCAGTGTTTTCCAAACAGTGTGCCACCAGCTGTTGCAAAACTACAACTCCCAGCATGCCTGGACAGCGAAGGCTGTCCAGACATGCTGAGAGTTGTAGTTTTGCAAAAAAAAAAAAGGTAATAAATGTGAATAAGCCCCTCCCCTAATAAGTTTAAGTCACCCCCCACCCCCTTTATTTTTAAATAAAATAATTCAACAAAAATAAACATACATGGTATCGCCACGTGTGTAAATGTCTAAACTGTTCTAATATAATATTAATGAATCTGCTCGGTCAATAGCTTAACCCCTTAAGGACCAGGCCATTTTACACCTTAGGACCAGAGCATTTTTTGCACATCTGACCACTGTCACTTTAAACATTAATAACTCTGGAATGCTTTTACCTATCATTCTGATTCCGAGATTGTTTTTTCGTGACATATTCTACTTTATGTTATTGGTAAAATTTTGTCGATACTTGCATCGTTTCTTAGTAAAAAAATTCCAAAATTTGATGAAAAAATTGAAAATTTCTCATTTTTCTAACTTTGAAGCTCTCTGCTTGTAAGGAAAATGGATATTCCAAATAATTATTTTTTTTATTCACATATACAATATGTCTACTTTATGTTTGCATCATAAAATTGGCGTGTTTTTACTTTTGGAAGGCACCAGAGGGCTTCAAAGTTCAGCAGCAATTTTCCAATTTTTCACACAATTTCCAAAATCACAATTTTTCAGGGACCAGTTCAGGTTTGAAGTGGATTTGAAGGGTCTTCATATTAGAAATACCCCACAAATTACCCCATTATAAAAACTGCAGCCCCCAAAGTATTCAAAATGACATTCAGTCAGCATTTTAACCCTTTAGGTGTTTCACAGGAATAGCAGCAAAGTGAAGGAGAAAATTCACAATCTTCATTTTTTACACTCGCATGTTCTTGTAGACCCAATTTTAGAATTTTTACAAGGGGTAAAAGGAGAACATTTATATTTATATTTGTAGCCCAATGTGTCTCGAGTAAGCATATACCTCATATGTCTATGTAAAGTGTTCGGCGGGCGCAGTAGAGGGCTCAGAAGGGAAGGAGCGACAAGGGGATTTTGGAGAGTACGTTTTTCTGAAATGGTTTTTGGGGGGCATGTTGCATTTAGGAAGCCCCTATGGTGCCAGAACAGGGAAAAAAAAACACATGGCATACCATTTTGGAAACTAGACCCCTTGAGGAACGTAACAAGGAATAAAGTGAGCCTTAATACCCAACAGGTGTTTCACGACTTTTGCATATGAAAAAAAATTAAAAAGAATTTCACTAAAATGTGTTTCCCCCCAAATTTCACATTTATGCAAGGGTTAATAGCAGAAAATACCCCCAAAAATTTGTAACCCCATCTCTTCTGAGTATGGAGGTACCCCGTAAGTTGACCTGAAGTGCACTATGGGCGAACTACAATGCTCAGAAGAGAAGGAGTCATATTTGGCTTTTTGAGAGCAAATTTTGCTCGGGGGGGCATGTCACATTTAGGAAGCCCCTATGGTGCCAGGACAGCAAAATAACCCCTAAATGGCATACCATTTTGGAAACTAGACCCCTTGAGGAAGGTAACAAGGGGTACAGTGAGCATTTACCCCCCACTGGTGTCTGTCAGATCTTTGGAACAGTGGGCTGTACAAAATTTTTAATTTGCACAGCCCACTGTTCCAAAGATCTGTCAGACACCAGTGGGGGGTAAATTCTCACTGCACCCCTCATTACATTCCCTGAGGGGTGTAGTTTCCGAAATGGGGTCACATGTGGGGTTTTGTTTTTTTTGCGTTTGTCAAAACCGCTGTAACAATCAGCCACCCCTGTGCAAATCACCTCAAATGTACATGGTGCACTCTCCCTTCTGGGCCTTGTTGTGCGCCCCCAGAGCACTTTGCGCCCACATATGGGGTATCTCCGTAGTCGGGAGAAATTGCATTACAAATTTTTTCCCTTTTACCTCTTGTCAAAATGAAAAGTATGGGGCAACACCAGCATGTTAGTGTAAAAAATTTATTTTTTTACACTAACATGCTGGTGTAGACCCCAACTTCACCTTTTTATAAGGGGTGAAAGGAGAAAAAGCCCCCCAAAATTTGTTACGCAATTTCTCCCGAGTACGGCGATACCCCATATGTGACCCTAAACTGTTGCCTTGAAATACGACAGGGCTCCAAAGTGAGAGCGCCATGTGCATTTGAGGTCTGAATTAGGGATTTGCATAGGGGTATTCTACGCCAGTGATTCCCAAACAGGGTGCCTCCAGCTGTTGCAAAACTCCCAGCATGCTTGGACAGTCAACAGCTGTCCGGCAATACTGGGAGTTGTTGTTTTGCAACAGCTGGAGGCTCCATTTTGGAAACAGTGGCGTATCAGACGCTTTCATTTTTATTGGGGAGGGGAGGGGGGGCTGTGTAGGGGTATGTGTATATGTAGTGTTTTTTTACTTTTTATTTTATTTTGTGGTAGTGTAGTGTAGTGTTTTTAGGGTACAGTCACACGGGCAGGGGGGGTTACAGCGAGTTTCCCGCTGCGAGTTTGAGCTGCCGCGCAAAATTTGCTGCATCGCAAACTTGCAGCCTGATACTCACTGTAAGCCCCCTGTCCATGTGAATATACCCTGTACATTCACAGGGGGGGGGACGGGGGACCTCTAGCTGTTGCAAAACTACAACTCCCAGCATGCACAGTCTATCAGTGCATGCTGGTAGTTATAGTTTTGCAACAGCTGGAGGCACACGGGTTGGGAAACACTGAGTTAGGAAACAGACAATGTTTCCCAACCAGTGTGCCTCCTGTTGTTGCAAAACTACAACTCCCAGCATTCTCAGGCATGCTGGAAGTAGTACGGCAACATCTTTAGAGCCAGATGTTGCCGAACTACAACTCCCAGCATGCTTGGAGTTGTAGTTTTGCTAGATCTGGAGGACTACAGTTTGCAGACCACTAATACAGTGGTTCCCAATCTGTGCCATTCCAGATGTTGCAAAACTACAACTCCCAGTATGCCCAAACTGTCCAGGCATGCTGGGAGTTGTAGTTCTGCAACATCTGAAGGGCCAGATGTTACAGAGCTACAACTCCCAGCATGCCTGGACAGTAAGGGCATGCTTGAGGATGTGTAGCTTTGCAACATCTGGAAGGGCACAGTGGTCTCCAAACTGTGGACCTCCAGATGTTGCAAAACTACAACTCCCAGCATGCCCAGACGCCAAGGGCTGTCTGGGCATGCTGGGAGTTGTAGTTTACAAGGTCCCATTACAGCAATGCATGTCGCTTTACGGCGACGTGCATTGCTGTAAAGGGCCCGACCGCGGCTGAAGATCTACTCACCTGTCGCCGCAGTCTTCCTCGCCGGGATCCGGGTCTTCAGGGACGAGGTAAGTACCGGGGCCGGGCCCCAGCACTCCCCCGTCCCCCGCCGCGTCCTCCGGTCTTCCTCCCGTCCTCTCCGGACTTTCAGGGGCCGGGCAGGGCGGGAGGAAGTAACCGCCCCCCCCCCCCTCCTGCGATTGGTCGGTTAACTAACCGACAGATCGCAGGGTATAGGAGGAGGTGGCCGGTTTGCCACCTCGCTCCGATACTTCAGCATGGTCCTGGCTGTCTGCGACAGCCGGGATCATGCGAAATTACCGGGCGGTCGGGTCCCAGAGACCCGATCAGCCCGGTATCGCCGCAGATCGCAAGGGCGATTTCCCTTGCGATTTGCGGCGATCGCCGACATGGGGGGCCTACATGGCCCCCCTCGGCGTTTGCCCTGGATGCCTGCTGAAGGATTTCAGCAGGCATCCAGTTCCGATCTCTGCCCGGCGAGCGGCAGGGACCGGAAAAGGCCAGGACGTACGGGGACGTCATTGGTCCTTAAGGCCCAGGGTGCCATGACGTTCCACAACGTCATTGGTCCTTAAGAGGTTAAAGGGGTACTCCGGTGGAAAACTTTTTTTTCAGAAAGTTAAACAGATTTGTAAATGACTTCTATTAAAAAATCTTAATCCTCACAGTACTTATTAGCTGCTGAATAATACAGAGGAAATTATTTTCTTTTTGGAACACAGAGCTCTCTGCTGACATCCCTGTCCATTTTAAGAACTGTCCAGAGTAGGAGAAAATCCCCATAGCAAACATATGCTGCTCTGGACAGTTCCTAAAATGGACAGAGATATCAGCAGAGAGCACTGTGCTCCAAAAAGAAAATAATTTTCTCTGTAGTATTCAGCAGCTAATAAATACTGGAATCATCAAGATTTGTTAACAGAAGTAATTTACAAATCTGTTTAACTTCCTGGCACTAGTTGATTTCAAAAAAATATATATTTTTTTTTATTTAAAAAATTCCACGGGAGTACCCCTTTAACCCCTTAAGGACTCAGCCCATTTTGGCCTTAAGGACTCGGACAATTTAATTTTTACGTTTTCATTTTTTCCTCCTCGCCTTCTAAAAATCATAACTCTTTTATATTTTCATCCACAGACTAGTATGAGGGCTTGTTTTTTGCGCGACCAGTTGTCCTTTGTAATGACATCACTCATTATATCATAAAATGTATGGTGCAACCAAAAAACACTATTTTTGTGGGGAAATTAAAATGAAAAACGCAATTTTGCTAATTTTGGAAGGTTTTGTTTTCACGCCGTACAATTTATGGTAAAAATGACATGTGTTCTTTATTCTGAGGGTCAATATGATTAAAATTATACCCATTATTATATACTTTTATATTCTTGTTGCGCTTAAAAAAATCACAAACTTTTTAACCAAATTAGTACGTTTATTATCCCTTTATTTTGATGACCTCTAACTTTTTTATTTTTCCGTATATGCGGCGGTATGGGGGCTCATTTTTTGCGCCATGATCTGTACTTTTTTTTGATACCACATTTGCATATAAAAAAAATTAATATATTTTTTATAATTTTTTTTTTTATAAAATGTATTAAAAAAGTTGGAATTTTGGACTTTTTTAATTTTTTTTCGTTCACGCCGTTCACCGTACGGGATCATTAACATTTTATTTTAATAGTTCGGACATTTACGCACTCGGCGATACCAAATATGTCTATAGAAAATGTTTTTTACGCTTTTTGGGGGTAAAATAGGAAAAAACGGACGTTTTACTTTTTTATTGGGGGAGGGGATTTTTCACTTTTTTTTTACTTTTACATTTTTTAACATTTTTTTTTTACACTTGAATAGTCCCCATAGGGGACTATTCATAGCAATACCATGATTGCTAATACTGATCTGTTCTATCGGTCATCTTCTGCTCTGGTCTGCTCGATCACAGACACCAGAGCAGGAGACGCCGGGAGCCGCACGGAGGAAGGAGAGGGGACCTCCGTGCGGCGTTATGAATGATCGGATCCCCGCAGCAGCGCTGCGGGCGATACGATCGTTCATTTAAATCGCGAACTGCCGCAGATGCCGGGATCTGTATTGATCCCGGCACCTGAGGGGTTAATGGCGGACGCCCGCGAGATCGCGGGCGTCGGCAATTGCCGGCGGGTCCCTGGCTGCGATCAGCAGCCGGGATCAGCCGCGCATGACACGGGCATCGCTCCGATGCCCGCGGTTATGCTTAGGACGTAAATGTACGTCCTGGTGCGTTAAGTACCACCTCACCAGGACGTACATTTACGTCCTGCGTCCTCAAGGGGTTAAACATAAAAAAAATACCAGGTTTGCTAATTTTTGGTCACTTTATATACCAGAAAAAAAATTATAAAAACTGATCAAAAAGTCTAATCAAAAGAAAAATGGTACCAATTAAAATGAATCCCGGCACCAAAAAAAAAGTTATATGGGTCAGAAGACGCCAATTTTAAGCATACTGATTTTTTTAACAAAAAGATCTAAATTTGTAGGTAGTAAATTAAAACAGAATAAAGAATATAGATAATGGCCCTGATTTACTAAGAGTGGAGTGTAGTTTTCTCCTATTAGGAGAGGAGGAAAAAACAACCCCCCACCCCTTTCCAGGTCCTTAAGGGAAGTCACTTACTCCCAGCACTCCCTCCCATTCGGGTACCATAGAGCGCTCACCAACGCCAGAGAGTGTGAGGACTATACTATACCAGGGCACACGAAATACGGAGGAGGAATTAAGCTTGTTCCTCCTCATTTCATATCCAATCACACCATTTTATGTTCAGATAATGAACATTAAACGGGGGGGGGGGGGGGGGTTTGGCTATATAAAATAAGGATTTTGGACATGAAATGGGGGGATTTTACCATTTGTTTATTGCAATCGCATATCGAAATTGCAATATTTACCTCCATAATTGCAGTTGCACATTTTCCCCAATCGTGCAGTCCTAACATTGACCTTCCTAACCAGACCGAACATCTGAGCCTTCCTTTAGAGGTGTATACATTGGGAAATCTTCCCAACCTCCACTAGAAGACTCAAACACAGTCTGAATGAAGCCTGAATGGACCCACTGCACTGTAATATATCCCTATTTGTAGTTCATAGAAATTCCCTTTAAGGGGAAGGTCATACGTAGCGCATCCGCAGCGTTTTCGGCGCTGCTGATGCGCTACTGACCACCCCTAGTCAGATTCCTACTTTTCCCATGTGTCCTGCTTTTTCTGCTCATAGCAGCAATCCACCACTACGAGCAGACACAGAAGAGGGAGCTGTGAGTCGCGCGTGTGCAGTTTACTCAAGGAAATCGCGGTCGCTCCCTCTGCTATGATGTACAGGGGACAAGAATAGATCCAAACTGACATATTTTTAAATAAGTTTATGGGTATACCACTGCATATGTTTATGTACCGTATAATCGTATCTTGCATTATACTGCTGTGGTATAATGGCCAGTAACAAACAATGGATCTGCTGAGTTACTTGATCAAAAGTGCAATAAAAAGGAGTGAATTAATGTTCACAAGGATCTTGCTGGCTGCAGCATTGTGTTAATACATATGCTGGCAGGAAGATTGCATGAAGAAAGGAAATGGACATTTAGGGTAGGGTCTCACATGCCTTATTATGCGAAGTATAATGCTGAAGATTTTCTGCAGCAGATTTTGCTACACATTGAGAAAATACGCAGCTGCAAAATACGGCATGAGTAACCCTACCCTACGGGCGTATTAACACTATAGTATCCTGACCATATTTGAAATCTGCAGAAGAAAACCCTGCGCATCAATGTAAACTAAATGACTGACCAAAGCTTCAAATCCTATGCATCTAATCTTCACGGGATACTGTACTTGTGAATATACTCTTAAAGGGGTACTCCACTGGCCAGCATTTGGAAGTAAATTTTCCAAACGCTGTTTTCGCGCTGCAGGGGTCAGCCATGCCCCTCATGACATCACTGCCATGCCCCCTCAAACAGCGTTCGGAACATTTACTTCCAAATTCTGGCCAGTGGAGTACCCCTTTAAAGAAGTCCCATGCCTAGAAGTACAGAAAAACATATCCCCTCTCCACAGGTTAGGGGATAAGTTTTTTTAGATCATGGGGGGTCTGACCGCTGTGTCCCCCCTGCAATCTCCTGAACGGAGCCCCGGCTCTCCCCCAGAGCAGCATGTCACTGCCCTTCATATCTCTGAGAGAGCTGTCCGGCTATCTTCAGCTCTTCTTTAGAGTTATATGGAAGGGGGGTATGGCGGCCCCCTCTTCAGCAGAGTGTCATGGCGTGCTGCTATGGAGAGAGCCCGGGCTCTGTGCAGGAGATCGCGGTAGGGGGGGGGGGGGGCACAGTAGTCGGGACCCCTGTGATCTAAAACTTATTCCATATGCTGAGGATGGGGTATACATTTTTTTTGTACTTCTAGGCATGGGACTTCTTTAATGCATTAGATTTCTATCCTTTAACAAAATATTTTAACTATGTGTTTGTTTATTAACATGTAAAAAAGATGAAGTCTAGTCCTGCCATTAAAACTGTATATTAATAGAATGCAATTAAAAACTGCATTTATATTTATTTATATTTGTCTTTTTTCTTTTAGGTGCTAAGTGATGTCTGACAGTGAAGAAGGAAGGTAAGAATGCAGATTTACTCTTGTACTTAGTACCAAATGAGAAAACCCTTTTGGGAGATAAGTGGGATTTAGTGTAAAACAGAAGTTTCTGAAAAGTCTCTCATTGTGAACAAAATTGTGGGGAAGGTTCCTGCTACTTTCTAGCCAGAAAAAATTACTCTAAAACAAAGAGTTCAAACAACCAAAAATGTGTACGTCAAGCTTTATTAGATGTCAAAAAACATACATAAAAATACAAATAAAACCTTGGAAATACCGTATTTTCCAGCGTGTAAGACGACTTCTAAACCCCGGGTGCTGCAGTTGGCTGGGACGCCCGGGGTATGGATTTGGTGCCTATTTCGAAGATATTATCTCTATTTTTATGTTTGTTTTTTTCCATCTAATAAAGCTTAAAGGGGTACTCCGGTGGAAAACTTTTAATAAAAAAATCGACTGGTGCCAGAAAGTTAAGATTTGTTAATTACTTCTATTAAAAAATCTTAATCCTTCCTGTACTTATTAGCTGCTGAATACTACAGAGGAAATTATTTTCTTTTTGGAACACAGAGCTCTCTGCTGACATCACGAGCACAGTGCTCTCTGCTGATATCTCTGTCCATTTTAGGAACTGACCAGAGCAGCATATGTTTGCTATGGGGATTTTCCCCTGCTCTAGACAGTTTAAGAAAATAACTTCCTCTGTAGTATTCAGCAGCTAATAATTATTGGAAGGATTAAGATTTTTTAATAGAAGTAATTTACAAATACTTTCTGGCACCAGTTGATAAAAAAAAAAATTAAAAAGTTTTGCATGGGAGTACCCCTTTTAAAGGGGTTCTCCACTGCCCCAGCGTTTGGAACATTTTGTTCCGAATGTTTGGAGCAGGTGGCAGGGATCGAGACCTCATGGCCACGCCCCTTGTGACATCACATAACATAAACTTGCATTTAGGGGACGTGGTGTAATGTCACAATGGGCGGGGCTGTGAGGTCACAACCCCAACTTCTAAAGGAACACCAGTTGCGTCACAGAGATCGCTGGGACCCCAACATTTTCTCCCTTATGCTCTGGATAGGGGATAAGATGTCTAGGGGCAGAGTACCCCTTTAATTACGTTTGCATATGTATGTTGTTGAAGCTCTTTATTTTGGAGTTAATGTATTTGTCTAGCCCAACAACTTTTGTTGTGTTTCATTACCTTTTATTTCATTTGGAATAATTCTTAGCCAGAAAAAAAACTTACAATGCTCTGCTCGTGTATGGGGAATGGAGGCATAAGCTAATGCCTGTTCTGGTCCCTGGCTTGTCATTGTTGTCATGTACCTTTCATATTTAGACTGCAAGCCACTCCTTCTCCATAGACTTTAGCTGAGGCCTAAAAGAGGATACATGTGGGGAGTCTCGGTGCACTTTGGTTTTGTTATAAAATGGAAAATAACTGGGCATATACTATATAAATATAATGTGTAGCTATAAATGTTGCACAAGACTAGGGGGGTAGTCTTTTTAGATCAGCAGCCATGTATTAACTGGTTAAGAACATAATTTATCTTCATGCAAAAGGTTTTTCAGTCCCTAGTGAATTAATCTGTGTCTGTCTATGCATTCTGGCCTTTTGGCTAAGATCAAGTGTAGTATCTGTTCTCATCAGGTAGTCCACTGGTAGGAATGGATGGCTGCATGGAGGAGATGGGGTACCGGGGCTTTCCGGGGCTGGTGCTCTGTTTCCTCCAGGTCTGGCCATGAGGTTGGGGGTGTAGAGCCGAGGTACATTTGTGCCTCGGGGAGTGGTGATCCTGAGGTGCCAAACTCACTGGATGGATTCCCCACTGAGTGAACACACTGCACCGTCAACTCTTCACCTTTGGCACTCACCCTAGGTATCCCGGCCTTCTGGCTAGGATCAGGGAAATTTTTGTAGATCCGGCCGGATGACTGGGCAGTATATCTGCACACATTCACTTATTTATTTAATTTGTTTGTCACTGTGCCACTTTTACGTGTTTATTTTGTACACAGGATTTGTCAGGATGTGGTAGCCCTTCTGGATGTCCCTCCTGGCGGTCTAGGGGGAGGTGTGTGTGGCCATTTTGGTTCCTCACCTCCCTGCAACCCCTGGGCATCTTGACTTTGGTTGAGATGTCACCAGTATACGGCTCCTAGGCTGATACCTTTGTTAATGCCTAGGTTGAAGCCAGGAGCATTTTCGGCCCCTTAGTAGCTTTGGTGAAATGGGACATCGAACCTGGATCCTTGCAGGTGCCTTTTGGCCCAGAGGTGAAGGGTAGGTTTGTTGGGGGGGCCTCTCTCCTGTTGGAGAAGGGCTTAGCGATAGACGGCATCCTTTGTGCATGTTTGCACTTTTTCTTGCACTTTGGGTGATGGCGAGCACTTGCCTTGGCTCATTTAAAAAAAAAAAAAAAAGTTTTAATTTAGTTTTTGTGTTTTTTTTTCTCTCTAGAACGACATATTGAAAACATTTTATCTATTTTTTACAATGGCATCAAAGTCTTCCTTACTGAAAGTAATCCTGTTGGGAGATGGAGGTGTTGGAAAGAGTTCTTTGATGAATCGATACGTCACCAACAAGTTTGATACTCAGTTATTTCACACAATAGGTGTTGAGTTTTTGAACAAGGAGCTTGAAGTGGACAATCATATGGTCACCATGCAGATCTGGGACACTGCAGGCCAGGAACGGTTCAGGAGCTTAAGGACCCCTTTTTACAGGGGATCTGACTGTTGTCTGCTCACGTTTAGTGTAGATGACTTGCAAAGCTTTCAGAACTTAAACAACTGGAAGAAAGAATTCCTCTACTATGCTGATGTCAAAGACCCCGATAGTTTCCCATTTGTGGTTTTGGGAAACAAAGTTGATATTAGTGAACGTCAAGTGTCAATGGAAGAAGCTCAGATTTGGTGCAGAGACAATGGGAACCATCCATATTTTGAGACAAGTGCGAAAGATGCCATCAATGTGGCAGCAGCATTTGAAGAAGCTGTTAGAAATGTTTTGGCTATTGAAGAAAGATCGGACCAGCTGATCCACAATGATACAGTTAATCTGCATAGAAAACCTAAGTCCAGTTCAGCATGCTGTTGACTTTTTTTTTCCCGCAGTAACCAACACACAACAGCTATCGCACCCGATGGAGCCTTTATCACTCGAGGCCCGCTCACGATGAAGCAGACCAGTTTACCACGCTGGAGTTTCATTAATAATTCTAATAAAACCACTTTATGGAGAAGCCATAGATCTAATAAGAGGTATCACTTGTGGTGGGAGAAAATGTATCACACATGCTGTGTAGATTACTCCAAATTAATGTGTGTAATAATGTAACTAACAAGTTATACTGTACTTGCCTGAGCAAAAAGAACCCCTCCTAAAGGTTATGTCTTCTGTCCCTCTTTATTTATATGCAGCTGTAAAAGTAGGAACGTCTTTCTACTAAACTGTATTGGCTGTGTACCATTTAGGTAACGCTTAGATATTCCCCTCTATCTATCTCAATCTATATTGTTATTTCTATACTTAGTTGCTTGAACATTCTTTATCTTCTGCTTATTCTATTTCCAGCAGAATCATTTCACGATCTGGTACTTTAACCTCAAGTTATAGATGTTAATTCAAGGCTTAGTTGACCTCTTATTTTAGGCGACCTACGATTAAGGTACACTTCGGGAGGATCTCCCGACAAAAGGCTGTGATGTGCATATAGTGGGATACATTATCAGTAGGCTCCCATTGTATCCCTTGAATAGAAAAGTGTAACGCATTACACTTTCCTATGCTGTGAAAAAAAAATGCCAATAGGACACACTTTTGGCATACACTATGGTGCACAAGGACTTATCACCTATCGGATCCTACGGCCTGTCTGTGAAGCAAGCAATCCATTCTGCAGGCACAAGGATATATAATGAGATATAGATGGATAGATATAGCTGTGTGCGAAAAATTCTGAAATCTATTTAATTTTTAAAATAAAGTTTAACTCTTTGCTCTTTCTGGGCTTTGGACTCCGGCAGGTGGTTCTAGTCGGTGATGGTTACCTTTCCCTAGATGAACATGTATATAAGGTTGCTGCCAGTCACTGAGTTAGGACCTCCCACTGGACTCAGGCCCAGAATGAGCACAGATATAGATCAAAAGATTGCACTTTATACTGAATGATTCTCCACACAGCTACATATCAGTCTGTTTAGCCCCTCCTGCCTGGATTTTTTAAAGGTGAGAGATTCCATTGAAAGCTTCAGCTACACTGGGAAAACAACAAACTTTGCATCACCGTATTAACTCTTTAATTTCTGGGCTCCATAAGAAAGAAAGGGGAGTGCCTTGAAGGGGTGAAAAACAATTGGTGCCAGAACGTTAAACAGATTGGTTAATTACTTCTATTTAAAAATCTTAACCCTTCCAGTACTTATCAGCTGCTGTATGCTCCACAGGAAGTTATTTTCTTTTTGAATTTCCTTTCTGTCTGACCACAGTGCTCTCTGCTGACACTCTGGGTCTCGGGAACTGTCAAGAGAAGGAGAAAATCCGCATAGCAAACATATCCTGCTCTTGACAGTTCCTGACATGGACAGAGGTGTCAGCATAGAGCACTGTGGTCAGACAGAAAATAAATTCAAAAAAGAAAGGAACTTCCTCTGGAGCATACAGCAGCTGATAAGTACTGGAAGGATTAAGATTTTTAAATAGAAGTAATTTGTAAATCTGTTTTAAGTTCTGGCACCAGTTGATGTTTTTCTCCAGTGTACCCCTTTAAGGACTCCCTGCTACCCGGATCTATCATCTTTTAGTGAACTTATTTTTAGGCACTTTTAGGTAGATGCCAATTCTCAAAGGAACATCAGAAGTTGTGAAAGCTGAAATCATGAGTGCAAGTTCTGATTTTATTTTATTTTTATTTTTTTAACTAGTCTAAAGTTGATTACAAAACAATGGGAAAAAAAGGACTTTAACCCCCATAGATGGTCCGCCTATGGGAACATTTCCATAGCATAACCTGTCATGGGTGGGGGTTGGTGTTTATGGGATTGACACAAAAACCTCCCTCTCTTGTTTAGGTATAACATTACTAATACTATGGACTTATGAATGTTAACCAGGAAGGCTGCATATAAAGGCATGGGCCGAGGCCTTCATCGGCGTGGTACTTTATACACATTGGGTTTTAAATTGTTAAAAAACTCATTTTGATTAGCTTAAAAATTAGAGCCCATGATGTGATAATCTGCAGGTTGAATGTCAATGTAGAGTGAGTAAATCCAAGGGCTTGTTCATGCCAGTGCCTGGTTTGGTTTTTCTTTGTAACCAATTGCATTACATACTTCATGGAATTATGATGCAAACAATGAGGTCATTAATGCAGTGGCTCACCTACCTTCTGTAGTAGCATTATTTGTTGAGGGTGACCTTAGCAGGGATGTCATTCCTAAATGTATGCTCACTGGTACATATACGCTGCAGCAGATTTGCTGAAGACCTATTAAAGTCAATGGGTAACAACATAATCTGCTGTCTGAACTGTGCAGCAGAAAATCTGCAGTGAATTATGTAGATGTGAACATGCTTAGCCATTGTGATCATCTGTCTAATAAAGACTTACTGGCAGATTACCTGTGTTGGGAAAAGCCCTGTGTATTAAAAAACTGATATATGCATTATTTCTGAATACACTGTCTTAACTACAGAATAAATATGTAAACTTCTCTTACTATATATTTTAATTTTTTTTTACAAAATCTACATTCCAATTTTTGTTTACAAATATATAATTTGGCACAATGTAAAATCATTGTGAACAAAGGTCTATAAATTATACATACATGATGGCACTGATAGGGGGAATTTAGTATACATTGTACGCCATGTTTTTTGACATACAAGAGTTGCAAATTTTGGCAAAGGGTATATTTTGCGGAAAAAAATTGTACTTGCGACTTTCATCAAACTTTCCTGAAATGTTGGTGGACCTTAATGGGAAAGGTGTGGCATCCATAGATGTCCTATACTTTATGCCAAAAACCGATGTAAATTAAGGCTGAGATCTGCATAAAAATAAAGATGCACTACTTTATACACTTAAAGGGGTACTCCGGTGGAAAAAAAAAAAATTTTTTTAGATCAACTGGTGCCCGACAGTTAAACAGATGTGTAAATGACTTTTATTAAAAAATCTTAATCCTTCCAGTACTTATCAGCTTTTTTTTTCCGTCTGATCAGTGCTCTCTTCTGACACCTCTGTTCATGTCAGGAACTGTCCAAAGTACAAGCAGATGCCCATAGCAAACCCCTCCTGCTCTGGACAGTTCCTGGCATGGACAGAGGTGTCAGCCGAGAGCGCTGTGGTCAGACAGAAAAGAATTCCAGAAAGAAGTACAACTTCCTCTGTAATATACAGCAGCTGATAAGTACTGGAAGGGTTAAGATTTCTAAATAGAAATCATTTACAAATATGTTTAACTTTGTGGCACCAGTTGATTTAAAAAAATGTGTTTTTCACCAGAGTACCCCTTTAAGGCCATAGTGTGTAATGTCAATATTGGTAAATTTAGCCCCTACCATTTAGTTCAAGTATGTAGATTACCCCATGTCCTATCCACATGAGCTTGTTCAGTAGCCAATTCCAAACCATGAGCATTAAAATGTGGGCACCTTCTCCCATGTATAACAGTTTCCACTCTGGTTGGGTTGTTTACCACTAGATTTCGGCGCACTGAATTGGGGAATTCCTATCCCTTCTGCCACAAGACTAAGTGAGGCATTCATGTTGGCTAATAAGACCACGCTTTGCAGCCTGCTCCTTTTTTCCACACCATTTTCCATGCACTTTGCCTTTTGAATAGGTACAGTGCAGACAGCTAGGGGCACTGCACATGGAGGGGTGGATTCAGGGCATTAAAGGGGTATTCCAGGAAACAAACTTTTTTTCATATATCAACTGGCTCCAGAAAGTTAAACAGATTTGTAAATTACTTCTATTAAAAATCTTAATCCTGTCTGTGCTTATGAGCTGATGAAGTAGAATTGTTCTTTTCTGTCTAAGTGGTCTCTGATGACACCTGTCTCGGGAACTGTCCAGAGTAGAAGTTAATCCCCATAGCAAACCTCTTCTACTCTGTGCAGTTCCTGAGACAAGCAGAGATGTCAGCAGAGAGCACTGTTGCCAGATAGAAAAGAACAACTCAACTTCAGCAAATTAACTCTACTTCATCAAATGAGGCGCTAACTGGCACTCTGATGTCAGTACCGCCTGTTGCAGTGCCGCCCAGCTCATCAATATTCCTCCCCCCCTCCGCCATGCCTCCTCGTGACATCACGCCACGCCTCCTCCATTCATGTCTATGGTCTGATCGCTGGGCTGGTTCCTGCGGTAGTGGTTGTGACGTCATGGTCACGCTGCCTCCATTCATGTCAATGGAGGGGGCGTGTCAGTAGCCACTACCGCAGAAACCAGCCCAGCGATCAGACATCTTATCCCGCATCCTTTGGATAGGGGATAAGATGGCTAGAAGCGGAGTACCCCTTTAATGGTTTCTTCATACATTAAAGCAATGAAAGACCATGTACTAACTTTCCCCACTGACAGATTTTCCAGTCCTTGCTGCAATCTTATTTTGCCAGATTCTGATAAGGTACTGTTCTCACTAAGCCAATGACAGAGTGGTTAGTCCTGGATAGGTTCACTACATATTAAAGGTGTACTCCACTGGAAAACATTCTTTTTAAATCAACTGGTAACAGAAAGTTAAACAGATTTGCAAATTACTTCTATTAAAAAATCTTAATCCTTCCAGTACTTAGCTGCTGTATGATCCACAGGAAGTTCTTTTCTTTTTGAATGTCCTTTCTGTCTGACCACAGTGCTCTCTGCTGACACCTCTGTCCATTTTAGGAAATGTCCAGAGTAGGAGCAAATCCCCATAGAAAACCTCCTCCTCTGGACAGTTCCTTAAATGGACAGAGGTGTCAGCAGAGGGGAAAGGAAATTCCAAAAGAAAATAACTTCCTGTGATCATACAGCAGCTGATAAGTACTGGAAGGTTAAGATTTTTTTTAATAGCAGTAATTTATAAATCTGTTTTAATTTTCTGCCACCAGTTGATCAAAAAAAAAAAAAAAAAAAAAAAGTTTTCCAGTGGAGTACCCCTTTAAGGGTTAGAGATGGCATCCTATTACTTTGCTGCATCCCTGAACTTTTTACCAGAACCAACTCCACTGCTAATCTATGTCTATATTATTGTATGGCTGGATTATTTTATATACATGTCAACTGAAATACCTTTACACACATTTGAAGTGATGTCCATATATTTAGACCATTAAAACAGTATTGGCAGCTTACTAAAGAGGGTAAGGCAAAACTCACAATGGCGTAGAGGGTTTCTGTGTTATTTGACCAGCAAGTTTTGTTTGTGCATAGGATGTGTTCACAAATCGTTATAATAAAATCTGTGCTCAGGTACTGCAGCTACATCCACCGCTCTGTGTTATGTGCTCAGGTACTGCAGCTACATCCACCGCTCTGTGTTATGTGCTCAGGTACTGCAGCTACATCCACTGCCGTTATCTGTGCTCAGGTACTGCAGCTACATCCACTGGTCTGTTATCTGTGCTCAGGTACTGCAGCTACATCCACCGCTCTGTGTTAGTGCTCAGGTACTGCAGCTACATCCACCGCTCTGTGTTATGTGCTCAGGTACTGCAGCTACATCCACCGCTCTGTTATCTGTGCTCAGGTACTGCAGCTACATCCACTGCTGTTATCTGTGCTCAGGTACTGCAGCTACATCCACCGCTCTGTTATCTGTGCTCAGGTACTGCAGCTACATCCACCGCTCTGTGTTAGTGCTCAGGTACTGCAGCTACATCCACCGCTCTGTTATCTGTGCTCAGGTACTGCAGCTACATCCACCGCTCTGTGTTAGTGCTCAGGTACTGCAGCTACATCCACCGCTCTGTGTTATGTGCTCAGGTACTGCAGCTACATCCACTGCTCTGTTATCTGTGCTCAGGTACTACAGCTACATCCACAGCTCTGTTATCTGTGCTCAGGTACTGCAGCTACATCCACCGCTCTGTTATCTGTGCTCAGGTACTGCAGCTACATCCACCGCTCTGTTATCTGTGCTCAGGTACTGCAGCTACATCCACCGCTCTGTGTTAGTGCTCAGGTACTGCAGCTACATCCACCGCTCTGTGTTATGTGCTCAGGTACTGCAGCTACATCCACCGCTCTGTTATCTGTGCTCAGGTACTGCAGCTACATCCACCGCTCTGTTATCTGTGCTCAGGTACTGCAGCTACATCCACTGCTCTGTTATCTGTGCTCAGGTACTGCAGCTACATCCACTGCTCTGTTATCTGTGCTCAGGTACTGCAGCTACATCCACTGCTCTGTTATCTGTGCTCAGGTACTGCAGCTACATCCACTGCTCTGTTATCTGTGCTCAGGTACTGCAGCTACATCCACTGCTCTGTTATCTGTGCTCAGGTACTGCAGCTACATCCACTGCTCTGTTATCTGTGCTCAGGTACTGCAGCTACATCCACCGCTCTGTTATCTGTGCTCAGGTACTGCAGCTACATCCACAGCTCTGTGTGCACACATTAGTCTAAGACGGTCTGGCATCTTTAAGATGGCAGCGTCTTCTTGTGACATCACAGCTAGTGATTCTCAGTGTTGCAAAAATTCAACCTGTAGAGCTTTTCAGTCTCAGGTCTCATGTGACTTTGCAAACACTGAATCACCTACTTTCTGAACAGTGCAACTCAAATAGTCACACAACAGCAAGTTGCAGACACTTCTTGGGTTGTATATTTTGCTGTGTAGCCTTATCTGGATGTATAACTGAGAGGTAACTTTACTTTGGAGGTTGAAAAATGAATTATGACTGGATACATTTTAGTTTTCTGTTTTTATGTGCAAAATAATTTTTGTTTTTGTTTTATTGAGCATCTACCCTGCTGGTGATTATACGAAAGTGTGATAATGCTAACAATAAAGCACTAAAATGGAGACTGAGCACATGCATTTCTTTCACAGTATAAGTAGTTGTCTTTATAACCATGTAAACACTTTCACCAATCTCTTAGCCAGTGTTTTGTATAAACAGCAGAAACATTGATTCACATGCTATAGTTACATTTTCACCCAACAAGTTTAGAATGATGGTTGGACATACATATTAAGAGAAATTTATTAAGTTGAAAAACAAAATGACAAATAGGTGTAAACACAATTTTCTGACTTTCAGAAGGGTCAGTGGTTGGACCCCCCCCCCCCCTCAATCTCCTGACTGCACTACCCGGCACTCTGCATGAAAAGAACAGTGTCAACCTCAGCACAAAGCTTCGGCCAACACACCCCCTCCATGCAGCTCTATGGCAGAGCTTACAGCTCCATGGAGAGGGTGTGTAGGCCGCAGCTTTGTGCTGTGGTCGACACATCGCATTCAGAAGGAGAGCCGGGGAGCTGCTCAGTAGATCGCAGGGTGTCTCAGCAGTTGAACCCTGGAATCTGAGACTTATTCCCTATCCTTTAGGATAGAGGATATGTTTTTAAATCATGGAGTACTCCTTTAGGGGTGTGCATTTTTTTTTTTTTTCTTGAAAAATATCACATATGTCTTAACTGTATGGCATAACCATAATGTGATCATAGCCTACCAAATACCTACATAATATAAACATTTGAAAGCATATACCTCTCATGCTATGGATGATAGTCATTGCATAAGTGACATGCATTTCAGATTTGATGTCAATTTTTAGACAGTGGTGATTCTAGAGTCTATGTATTATGGTGAGTGGTGATTCTGGGGGTCTGTATTGTGGTGAGAACTGATTCTGGGGTCTGTATTGTGGTGAGAACTGATTCTGGGGTCTGTATTATGGAAGGGACTGATTCTGGGGTCTGTGTTATCGTGGGGTCTGATTCTTTGGTCTGTATTGTGGTGAGAACTGATTCTGGGGTCTGTATTATACAGGTCTGAGTCAAAATGGTTGTTCTTACTGTAAGGTCCTTACAGTGAGAACAATAAATTGGGACAATTCTGAAAAAATAAACACCCTGTGGCAAGCCACACCCACAGCAAGCCACACATACAAGTCACACCCACAAAAAGCCACACGCATATTGCCGACACGCCAAGCGACTTTGAAAAAAATTTGGTCACAGCACTACCAAAAGGTTACCTACCCCTGGGCTATACCATGACCACATATTACTACCTCCTAATAATTGAAAAATACCACAAAACACATTACTCCCATATAGGGGAAGTCAAACAGGCAATTTCTTCTTTGATTTGAGACATTCAATTTCCTTTTCCTTTTGGCCTACATGGCCATTGTTGCTCCAATAGTGCCTGTCCATAGTTGCCTCCTAACATTGAACCCTGCCCACAGTAGTTATCCCCATATACTGGAGTGCTCACACATAGTAGGTAAAACTTGGCTTTTGCAGGGAAATTTCAAATCCAACCGATGCCGTATCCCCCTCCCCCCCCCCCCCCCCCCACCCAGGCCCACGCAGCATCTCATTCATTAAAATGAGTCGACTGGAGTCAGATAGTGACTCCGGTCGACCCATTTTTGCACCACATCCGGTTTTGTTGAAGGCACCCTAAAAGAGAAACTTGGTGGCCCATAACAACCAATCACAGCGCAGCTTTCATTCCTTCTATTGCTTTCGCAAAATGAAAGCTGCAATGTGATTGGACACTCCTTTGAATGTATCTACAGCAAAAACATATGTTGGGGTTTTGTGATGGTGTGCCCATAAACCATGTGACTGCTGCAGCCAAACATTGGAAGCACATGACCACCGAGGCCTGTAATTTTCTGCAGGGCATCACATTGCCACATGACATCATATAGCCCCATGATGTCACAATGGGTCTTTGTAAGAAGATCAAACATCACTGAAGGTCCTCATACTTCACAGAGAAGCTGACCAGACCTCTACATGCTCCAAGAAGGGAGAGAAATCCACCAGGTATGGAGGATGGCGCTACACAACCGTGCTCTCCGTACTGTGGACCTCCAGTTGTTGCAAAACTACAACGCGGGGCATGCGGGCATTGTGCTTTTGCAACAGCTGGAGGTCTACAATTTGAAAACCACAGCTCTAGAGATTTCAGAATCTAGTGAAGAAGCGTCTGAACATTCTCTATGATCACAAAACAGTGTGGGAGTTTCATTGTCTTTGCACAATTCTTTTGGCTTGTTTAGAGTGTTTAATTCCAGCTAGGTGTCCTTTTTGTTTTTGCGCTGTTTTTTATTTATATTTTATTTTTTTCAGTTTGCGCTCCCTCCGGTAGTTTTGTATTTTTGAAGGGGGCTTGGCTTAGTGTGATCTAATAGATTTGTTGCATATATCATCTGTGTAAAAATACAAAGATTTGGGAAGTTCATTCTTGCATTTTTTTTTCCTCCCTCTTTGAGCATCTTTTTTTAAAATTTAAACAACTTATGTTGTGTGCACAATTTCTTAAATCGGACACAGAAAATGTTCACGCAAATGATAAATCTCCCCTATGAGACAGTTGTACTAGTGCAAATTTGCACACAAAAAACAACTGCTGTACGTGTCTCCGCACCAATTTTTGCCTGTCCCTCTGCAAGGGGTGTAGCTTAATGGCAAAGGTTGTGGCTGAGTAGGCCCAGTGAGGACAACTTGGGGTGCTCCACCCCTTGACATGTTATCCACTATCCAAAGGATAGAGGATAAAATGTCTGATTGCTGGGGGCCCGGCCGCTGGGACCCCCTGCAATCTCCATGCCGGTGCTGCAGCGTTATGGTCACGGAAGTCTGGGACTTCTGTGGTCATGATGTCACACCACGCCCCCTCCATTCATGTCTATGGGAGGGGGCGTGATGACAAATACACAGCCGTCATGCCTCCTGCCATAGACATGAATGAAGGGGGAGTGGCAGCTGTAATCCCAGTCATCCAGCACTGAGCAGAGTTTACTCTGTGCACCGGACGACTCGATGCCGCAGAGGGGATGTACACGTTAAATGGGCACTGTCATTATAACTAAGTTTTGCTATTGCACTCCTTATGGTAAATAAAAAAAATTCTAATGTACTTTGTTAAAAAAAAAAAAAATAGGAAGTTTCTATGTTTTATTTGGGTTAAAAAAATCTGCCACTAGGTGTCTTCCTATTTGTTCAGAGAGCATTTCCCCCCCATTTCTTGCAGAGACTTTGGACTCCTGCTGGCCTGGCAGAAGTCCAAAATCAGGAAATGCAGAAATGCAGTCTGGAGTACTGAGGGGGGGGTGCAGCCTTAGCCTATTATAGCTCATCTCACACTGAACTGCTCTGGGCTGTATGTAGCAGAGTGAGGGAGGAAGTTCTCCCCTGTATGGCTTCAGATGATGTCACGCCTGCTGGGTAATGCCCCTTCCCAGCCTGTGAATCTGACTGAGACTGATACATTTATTGCAAGTTATAGTTAGTATATTTTGGGGAAGAGTAATTGATCCAGGGATTAATTCTGATTACCATATTTTGAGTCAGGAGTGAATTTTTGTCCCCAAAAATTTGGAAAATGGCTTCTTCCTGCAGGGTATTAGGATAGGTTTGTAGTTTTTTTTTTTCAAGCTTTAAATGGGTTATCCAGGATAAGAAAAACAGATTTGATTTTCTTCAAAAAACAGCATCACACCTGTACTCAGCTCTAGATCTGGCTGGTAAGGGCATAGTGAGGGTCCACGTTAGGGTGCGGGGATGTGTGCAGGCTTGTATGGGCGCAGGGAGGGTTCTCGTAAGAGGGCGCTGTGTGGACTGGGGAGAGTGCAGGGAGGGACCAAGTTTGTGGGCAAGGCGGATTATGGGCTGGGAAGGCTGAAGGGAGGGTCTGCGTTGGAGGGCAGGGCGGAGTGCCTGCTGGGAAGGTCACAGGGTGGGTCAGCGTTTAGGGGATGGGCCATTTGTGGGCTTGGAATGGCACAGGGAAGGTTCGTGTTAGGAGGTAGGGTGGTGTGTAGGTAAGGGTGTATTCACACCACATTTTTTCAATACAGTTCCCGTATACGTTTTAAATTTTAAAACCGTACGGAACCATATTGAAAACCGTATCCTAAACGATGTATCGGATTGCATCCATATTGCGTCTTGTACGGTTTTGTTAATTTTTTTCCCCGTACCCAAAACTGTAGCCTACCACCGTATTGAAACCATATACATTTTTTTTTTTACATGGGAGTCAATTTGAACCGTATACAACCGTATGAGCGTTTGCACCATACGGTTCTTGGCTTTGCACAGTTTTTTTTTTTCTTTTAATTTCAATCAAACAAGTGAAACTTTATTCATAATGGAGTGAAAAGATAAAAACATATCCATTTTTTTTCTTTAAAAAATTGATGCAACCGAACATCATTTTTCAAACCGTATACGGTTTTTAACCATATACAGGTTAAAATTTGTACACTTTTTCATACCGTTTAGTCAGGTTTTGAGGAATCCGTTTTTCATGAAAAACTTGATACAGGAACTGTATTGACAGAACGTGGTGTGAATGCAGCCTAAGAAGGGCGCAGGGAAGGTCCGTGTTAGGGAGTGGGGAGGTGTGCGGGCCGGGAAGAGCACAGGGAGGGTCCCCGTTAGGGGGCAGGGCAGTATGCTGACTGGAAAGGGCACAGGGAGGGTCCTTTTAGGGGATGGGAATGTGTGCGGACTGGGAAGGGCAAGGAGGGTTCAAGTTGAGGGCGGGGTGGTGTGCAAGCTGGTAAGGCTGCAGGAATGGTCGTCAATAGGGGAGGGGTGTTGTGCGGGCTGGTATAGGCGCAGAAAGGGACTGCATTAGGGGGCGAGATTCTGTGCGGGCTGAGAAGGGCGCATGAAGGGTCCACACTGGAAGATGGGGTGGGAGGAAGGCTGGTGAAGGGAGTGTCTGCGTTAGGGGGCGGTACAGTGTGTGGGCTGGGAATGGCACAGGGGTGCGCATTAGGGGGTTGGGTAGAGGCACTTGTTAGGAGATCCAGGCATGAGCAGTCAAGCGGCAGAATCATTGATCAATGTAAAAGATCAGTGTGTGCAGTGTTATAGCCTCCTATGGGAGCTATAACATTGCAAAAAAAATAAAAGTTATAGGGGTCAGAAGATGACCATTTTAAATGGATGATTTTTTATTTTTTTTGCACATTTTGGGGAGCGTTTGTGGTCCATGCTACCAGTGACTGTTCTGTTCTGTGCTGTGTGGCCAGACCACAAACTCAGAAATGCTGATCAGAAATAATTCACTGATCAGCAATCAGCGCAGTCTATACACAGAGTACGGTACTGCCACACGGCGCAGAATAGTCGCTGGTGGCACGGACTGCGTACTCCCCCAAAAAAAAGTGCAAAAAAAAAAAACTGCATCCCATAAAAAGCTAGGGGCACACAGCAGACCAGTGGTCGCCAAAGTGTGGCCCTCCAGATGTTGCAAAACTACAACTCCCAGCATTCCCTGACAGCCGTTAGCTGTCTGCGCATGCTGGGAGTTGTAGTTTTCCAACATATGGATGGCCACAGTTTAGAGACCACTACACAGTGGTCTTTAAACTGTGGTCCTCCAGATGTTGCAAAAGTACAACTCTCAGCATGCCCAGACTGAGCATGCTGGGAGTTGTAGTTTTCCCCCCAAAATTCTAAGGGGGGAAAGCCGATTCGTTGTAGCCACCGGACCTCCGCACACCCAACGCCCCCGCCGGACACCAGCCGCACCCGCGGATCCTGTACACGATCGCTGATCGGGTTAATCAGATGGTCCCGGGGTGTCAGATGGCAGTGGCGGCAGCACAGATTTAATGAATGCCGTATATATACACAGCATTCTGCGGGGTGACCATTCCTCTCTGTTACCAAGCAACTGAAAATCCCACTTTCTTATTCACAGGCTTGGATGCTGATGTTACAAGGACTTCTTAAACAAACAACAAAGCACACTCTAGACCATGTTGTGCTATGCTGCAGATAAAAAAAAAAAAACACCACCAATCTTCACCAAAAATCGGTGGTACGACATACAAAATTTAAACTACCAACTTTAATAAAAAATTTTAAATACACAGATAACCCTACAAACAGACAGTTCACACAATAAAGAATTATGTTGCTCTCATGCACGAATTATTCCTCAGAGCAATGATAAAGCATAAGTAAGTATGGGTAAAATGTGTACTCACACACCCTATTACTCCCAACGATAGTGTAAAGGGGCATACCAGGACCATGTACTGTAAGAAGGGCACCAATGTTCATAAACATATAGGCACAACAAAAAGATACAAGAGGGCCTAGAAGGGAATAGACAATAAGGCATGTGCAGGACTATAAAGCAATGACATCACAGTAGGGTACAAAGGAAAATGAATATCCTGTTCGTACACTACCTATTAATGCCCTTGTGTGTGCAAGACCGACCCTAAGCAAATACCTGATCCTGACTGGCGGCATGTAGCTGGGGTACTCGCCCTAAAAAGGGCAACCCCCGTGCCTCAGGAACCTAGCCTCTGACCTACAATGCCCTATTCCAGTCTATGCAGGTATAAAGTGCTGTGCATATCCAAAACTAAAATGGTCACAATCAATGCAGTGTTACTCGTACACTACTACAGGAAAATACAAGACCTCTGGTCAGGGAGATATTCAGTAGAGTTGAGCAAACCTACAGTAAATTGGCTCGTAGCGAACCTTGCCGCTCAGTTGTTGATTACTTTAGTCTTCATGAATTAGTTCAGCTTTCCAAGTGCTCCAGTTACCTGAAAAAGGTGGATACAGACTTTTCCAGGCAGCCAGACCCCTTGGAAATCTGAACTAATTCATGCAGACAATCAATAACAGAGCTGCAAGGTTCGCTACAAGCCAATTTACTGTAAGTTCACTCAACTCTATTCAGAAGGATGCTGCATAAGTTTTAAACACAAAATGGCAGTGGCCACTAGAGATGAGCGAATTCTTGAAAAATTAGATTTGGCCATTTCGCCAAATTTTCAGAAAAAATTTGGTTCAGGTCAAATGTATTTGCGGTGAATCGCTATTAAAAACGGGCTTCACAATCCCTCAAATTAAAAGATGAATTTTTAAATTTAAACTGAAGATTTATGGTAGCTAGTGCTACAATAAAAATTTTTAGGTAATGTCCCAGGCTTGGCAGCATCAGTAAACCATATAGAGGCTGAATGGCACAGCCTAGAGTTGGCAGAAGCATGAGGAGACCATATAGTGGCTGAATAGCACAGCCTGGAGTTGGCAGAAGCATGAGGAGACCATATGGTGGCAGAATGAGACAGCCACGAGGTGGCGGCAGCAGCATTAGGAGTCCTGAAAGTGACCTGGTGACAGAATGGTGCGGTGGGTGGCAATACCAGTACCCAGTGACGAAGGTGGGTGAAAAAAGGTTTGATGCGGAGGAATGTTTGTAACTGGGGAGCAATTAAATCTATCTGGCACTATCCATATTTGTGAAGTGTTGGTGTGGCACCATGGTCAATCTACTCTCATGCATTAGGCATTGGTGGGTTGAAATCCTGGCTGATCCATGCCTGATTCATCTTCACAAAGTTCAGTCTCTTCACATTTTTCGTGGACAGACGAGTTCTCCTTGGGGTGACTATGGCCCCCGCCGCACTAAACACCTGCTCTGATGGCACACTACTAGCTGGGCAGGACAGCTTTTCCAAGGCAAATTCTGCCAGCGGATCTTCAAGGTTTGTTGGCATGGCCATGTCAAGGTATACCACCACCTGCTGGTTCAGGTCCTGCTCCATGTCTACCTGCTGCTGATGAGTTGCTTCACTATGCGGGTGAATAAAGGTACTCATCAGCGACTGTAGACTCAGGCTGCTGCTTATGGAGCTGGTACTGCTCCTGCCACCCCTCCCCAGCAGCCATGGCAAAGGAAGGTGAGTGCAGAGGGCCCCACGAGTCAGACCTGCAAGAGGATGGAGGATGGGGCAGACTGACTATGTAGGATGTCTCTATAGTAGGTCAGTTTGTCCTCCCTCTCAGTGGGTATAAAAAAAGGCTCCTATTTTGTGGCGGTAGCGAGGGTCCAATAACGTGGAGAGCCAGAAGTCATCTCGCTGCTGAATGGTGATAATTCAGCAGTCACTACGCAAGCAAGTTAGCATGCATCGTGCCATTTGTGCAAGTGACTCGGAGGGACTCCCTGCCTCCATCTCCACTGCATACTGCCACGGTGTGTCTGGGTCCTCTGTCTCGCCTTCCTCATAACCCTCTAGCTCCTCTGGCTGCTCCTGCTCCTCCTCTCCTGTCAGATGACTAGAAACCTATTTAGGGAAAAAAAGGAAAAATAAAGAGGACAGCGCCTCGTGTATTACCCAAGGTACCGAGGTCCCTGCAGTGGACAGGACAAGGAGGGCTCTGTAAAATGGCCGCTCACCTGGTTACAGAGAAATTGCGCATATCACCCCTATGGAGTATGAAGAAGTCTTCTGGGTTTGAACTGCTGGGCCCAAGGTGCAGATGGGATGGAAGAGGACTTCTCCCATAGTAAACGTGTAAACGATGTTTATTTAAATACCAAAGATGCGTTTGAGGAAGGAGGATTGACCCCCCGAAATGTGTCTTTTTGGTATTTAAATGAACACAGTGCTTCCTAGCACTTTAACCCTATCTTGGCTTCCATCTTGATGCTTCTGGAGTTCTGAGAAGCATTCGCTGATAAGGTTGAATTTTTTCACAAGTCTACACAGATGACTAGAAAAACTGCCCATCTCGCAAAACATAAACTGCGCTGCTCTGTGCCCCTCCATCTCCTTCTCCAGTTCAGCCACCCACAGGGCTCATGTGGACGTGAGATGTAAGCGCGACGTCTCCATTGCCCTGACCAGCCATCGTTTCCAACGCGTGTTGTAGGAGATGAAGCAGTGGAATAACGTCGTTCATCCCGTAATCCTGGCAACTTATGTATAATGTTGCTTCCTCAAAGGGCCTGAGCAAATGGCAGGTGTCACGTATGAGCTGCCACTTGTTGACATTGAAGTTACACAAGGGAGTCCCCCTTTCCACTTGGATCATCAAGAAATCTATTCGTATATTCGGTCCAACATATGGAGGGTAGAATTCCAACGTGTGGCAACGTCGCAAATCAGACTATGTTGGGGAAACCGTTCTGATGCAGCAGCTCAAAGAGGGTGTGCTTTGCGGTGTACGAGTGGCTGAAATGCATGCAGTTTCCTTCCCATTGTTAGGATGTCTTGCAAATGGGGGGGAATACTTCAGGAACCGCTTGACAACTAGATTGAACACGTGTGCCATGCAGGGCGCATTGGTTCAGACTTCCTTGTCGCAGTGCAGACAAGATGTTCTTCCCATTGTCAGTCACCATGGTTCCCATTTCCAGTAAGCCATGCTCCGATTTCTTTATGAATGACTTTTAGCAGTTCCTCCCCTATGTGACTCCATTCACCAAGGCAAACCATGAGAAGAACAGCTTGACACCGCTGTGCCCTGCACAAATGCTGGAGGGCACAGAGACTTGTCCGTGTAGTGGAGGCTGAGGACACCGTGGAGGATGAGGAGGCGGAGGCGCACACTGTCACAGGACCAACGGCCTGAGAGTGTGGAGGAGGAAGCGGCGTGACCTGTCCAAGTTGGTGTTGTGACTGTGCAGGAACCACATTCCCCCAGTGGGCCATAAAGGACATGTATTGTCCCTGACCGTAGTTACAGCTCCAGACGTCGGCACATCTGTGCACTGTGGTACACACTGACAAGCTCAAGGACTGACCCGCCTTCTCTTTCACAAAATTGTTCAGGGCTGGTACTGCCTTCTTTGCAAAGAAATGACGGCTTGGCACTCTCCACCTTGGCTCGGCACAAGCCATCAGTTCTCTGAAAGGTGCAGAATCTACCACTTGAAAAGGGAGGTACTGCAGCACCAGCAACTTGGACAGGAGCAAATTCAGCTTCTGCGCCGTTGGATGAGTGGGCACATACTGTTGTCTCTTGGACATGGCTTCGCCGATGGATTGCTGGCAGAATGACTGACTAAAAGTTGGAGCAGGACCGTCTGGAGCAACAGAAGGAGGGTATGACACACAGCCCCTTCGGCTGAGGTGGTGGAGCCTTGGCTGGCTGAAAGAGGGAGCGGCGTGCCACTGGGTGAGGCAGCATGTTGGACCACTACATCGGAGCCACGGTTCTCTCAGGCCACTTTATGGTGACGCTGCATATGTTGACGCAGGGCCGTGGTGCCAACACACTTCACCTTCTGCCGACATATCTTGCATGGGGCTATGTTACCCTCCTCCAGATGCTTGATGAAAAACTAAAACACAGCTGAGTAGCTGATTTTCCCACCAACAGTCTGCACTAATTGACTGCTACTGCCGCCCTCTCCAGGAACCCCTGTTCCACTACCTCCCAGGAAGGTAGGCTGCCGCGAAGCAGGTGGTCTCCCCGGGCATGTTTGGCTACAGACTTTCCACTTCTGCCACCATGCTGGCTGCCAACCATGCTACCACCTTGCTGGCTCAGCTGCTGCCGTACGGGCAACCTGCAACCCTCTTCTCCTGATGATGATGAAGCCCCTTCTGCACCCGGCTCCCAATTGCGATCGACTTCATCATCATCATCAACAAATGTCTACACGTCACTGATGTCCTCCTCAGGTTCCTCAACAGTGTCTGCTTCAGGATCCTGAACGCTGGAAACACCGCCTCCCACGTCACTCTCCTCATCACTACTTGCCTGCCTAGCGGAGGAAGTGATGGATGTCTCCTCCACTTCTTGGCTGAGCAGTAGCTGCTGACTGTCCTCTATTAGATTCTCGCTGGACAGTGAAGCTGAACCCACAGCATAAAATACTTCTTTAGGGGAGGGAACAGCATAGGACAGGCAAAATGGGAGGACAGGGACTGCTCCCGGGCCATGCCAACTGAGGTTTGTGTCTGTGGAGTCCACCGGCTGTTGACTGGGGGGTATATCCAGATGTCACTTGTAATGACGTGGATGACCATGTTAACCAATTGATGATGGCAGATGAATTGCTGGTCGAAACATGACCGCTAGCTGATACCGGGAGATCAGGCTTCTCACCGCGACTCCTGCTGCCACTGGCCCCTAGTCTGCTCCGACCTCTGCCACTCCTCTGTGCATGTCCTGGCACTTCTCTGCCTGAAATACTTAGTGCCTATATGAGGGGAGTACAATACTCTCAACTATGCTTAAAACAGTATTTGTCTAGAACAGCAGCAGGTGTGTAGTTTTGACTGTCCTTTCACAGTATCTAGGCCCTTGACAGATTAACAGGTACAAAATAGTACACTACTTAGATGTTGGTATGTGGTATGCACTTATGAGGGCAGAAAAATGCGCTACAGTACGCTTAAAAAACGTATTGGAGTAAAACACCAGACGGTGATTACTTTTGCCTGGCATTTCACAGTATCTAGGCCCTTGACAGATTTGCAGGTACAAAAAAAGTACACTACTTAGATTTAGGTATGTGGTATGCACTTATGAGGAAAAATGTGCTACAGTACGCTTAAAAAAAGTATTTTTGCACAACACCAGTGCTGTAGCACACAGTCACTGTGTACTAAACCCAAAATTGCACTCTCTCAAAGACTATTAGGAATGGACTGCTGGGTATTATACCGTCTACAGACTAGTATAACCATCAGACCATTTGTTGTGGAACAAAGACACAGAGTTGCGCTGAAAAATTATTTCTCTATCCTTTGTTAAGGTTTCTCAAGCTGTTCCAGCTTGTTCAGATGTATGTGGCAACACACAGCTCTCTGTCCCTCTCTGTAATACACTGCTGTAGAAAGTGACTGGGAGGTTAATGGCTGCAGTAAAAATTATTTTCTGTGAAAAATGCACTGCTCTCTGTCCACCAGAATGCTGACATGACTAGGAGGTGAAACGCTGCTGGAAAATGCTTGTCTGTGTAACACATAGCGCTGTCCTATCTCTCTGCAGTGAAAGGAAGAAGTGAAGAGCCGGAATATGGTTGCCCATTATATAGGGATGTGACATCACAGGGGTGACTGGCTGCTGATAGGCTGCATCCTGCATGTGATTAAGGGTCATCTCGCCTACCCAGAGTTCCTTGCCCCATGTCCTCACATGTGAATCTGCCATTTTAGATGCCCTGGAGCCTGGACCGTACTAAGTGGAGTTTTATGAAGCGATTTGTGCAAGAGAATCATGGCGATATTTGCATTCCTTGCAAATGAATTTTCGTGAAATTCGTAACAAATTTGGATTTTGTGAGATTCGATTCGCTCATCTCTAGTGGCCACTATGCGAGAGGAGCGAAGTTACAGAGATTCGATTGGTCACAAACTTCTCGGCTCGGCAGTTGCTGACTTTAGCCTGCATAAATTAGTTCAGTTTTCAGGTGCTCCAGTGGGCTGGAGACTCTCTCCTAGGACTGTATCCACCTTTTCCAGCCCACTGGAGCAACTGCAAGCTGAACTAATTTATGCAGGCTAAAGTCAACAACTGCCAAGCTGAGAAGTTCATGACAAATCGAATCACTCTAACTTCGCTCATCTCTAGCCACTAGCAATCATTAAAATGGTCAGGGAGGGAAGCACATGTTGGCCTTGTCAATCCCATACTGTATAAGGAGGACGGTAATAGGCAGATGATCCCAGTGATGGCGCTTCTCCAGAGTAAAAAGATTTATTCCAAGAAAAATAGCATAAAACATGTAAGATAGCACAACCAATGCGTTTCGGGTCCGAATCAGACCCTTTCTCAAGTGCGTGGTGTGTGAACACAAACCCTGACTGATCAAAACTTTTGCGTGTGGCATTCATACAGTAGGCAATATGTATGAACAAAATGTGTTTCTTTTGCGCAGTTACAAGTAAAGTATGAGGGCCCCCTGCACCCAGTATACTGCAATCTTAATTCCCTAATGCCACAGTGGATTTCTTTATTTCTTCCTTTTAACTCATTAGTGTGTTTCGCTCTCAAGGTCCCCAAGGTTTGATATGCACCCTGTACATCCATCTGTTATGTGTCACTATTGATGCTTATCTCTTACTGTTTCAGGATAAATTGACTTTCTTCATTCCCTCTTTTGGATGAATTGGAGGAAGCCATGGTATCACACCTCATGGTTTTCACAGCAGCTAATAAAATGATACAGCTGAACATCTTTCATCAGTTACTGTATGAGTTTTTTCCCTTCTGCTCATAGTCTTAGATGTAGGTCCACTTTATTTGGACATGTCCTTCAATTTATAATTTATGGACTAATAGGTTATTTCTTGAGATAAGTGAATCAAAGCTGACAAACCCGTATTCGTTCCGAATTTCAGGAAATATTCGATTCACAATTAATGCAAATATCGCCGTGATTCTATCGCGCGAATCGCTTCATTAAACTCCATTTTACAGCGTTCCAGGCTCCAGGGAATCTAAAATGGCAGATCCATATGTCAGTACATGGGGCAAGGGACGCTGGGAAGAAAAGTAGGTGGGATGACCCTGAATCACATGCAGGATGCAGCCTATCAGCAGCCAGTCACCCCTGCGATGTCACAGCCCTATATGATCTGCAGCCATATTATGGCCAGCCACTTCATTCATTACACTGCAGTGTGTGTGTTACAGCAAAGAAAAGCTCATTCCAGCAGCGTTTAACATCCTCCTAGTCACATCAGCGTTCTCGTAGATGGAGAGCATTGTTTTTTCACTGAAAAGGATTTTTAGTGCAGCTGCAGGCATTAACCTCCCAGTCACTTTCTTTGGTATAGTATTACAGAGAGGGACACAGCTATGTGTTGCCTCATACATTTCAACAAGCTGCATCAACTTCATAAACCTTAGCAGGAATAATTCAGTGTCTTTGTTACACAAAAAATCTACTGGTTATACTAATCTGTAGATGGTATAATACACAGCAGTCCATTCCTAATAGTCTGTGACAGAGTGCAATTTTGTGCTTAGTATACAGCTTTTTCTGGCTACAGCACTGTTGTGTACTGCTGGTGTACTGTAGTAAATTTTTCTGCCCTCATAAGTGCATACCGCATACGTACATCTAAGTAGTGTATTATTTTGTACCTGTTAATCTGGGCCTACATACTGTGAAAGGACAGCCAAAAGTAATCACCTCAGACACAACCCTCAGTTGGCATGGCCCGGTAGCAGCGGGTTCAGCTCCACTATTCACTGAGGATGATCTAATAGAGGACAGTCAGCAGCTACTGCCCAGCCATGAAGTGGAGGAGACATCCGCCGCTTCCTCCACTAGGCAGACAAGTAGTGATGAGGAGAGTGACGTGGGAGGCGGTGTTGCCAGGGTTCAGGGTCCTGAAGCAGACACTGTTGAGGAACCTGAGGAGGACATCAGTGACGTGCAGACACTTGTTGATAATGATGAAGCCAATCGCAATTGGGAGCCAGGAGACGGGTGCAGAAGGGGCTTCATCATCATGAGGAGAAGAGAGTTGCAGGTTGCCCGTGAGGCAACAGCTGAACCAGCAAAGCGGTAGCATGGTTGGAAGTCAGCGTGGAGGCAGAAGTGGGAATTCTGGAGCCAAACGTGCCCGGGGGAGATCACCTGCTTCGCGGCAGCCTACCTTCCCGGGAGGTAGTGGAACAGGGGTTCCTGGAGACGGCGGCAGTAGCAATTAGTGCAGATTGTTGGTGGGAAAATCAGCTACTCGGTGGTGTGACCGTTTTTCATCAAGCATCCGGAGGAGGTTCACATAGCCACATACAAGATATGTCGGCCGAAGGTGAAGCGTGGCCAGGGTCCCAATGTTGGCACCACGGCTCTGCGTCAACATATGCTTCGCCACCATAAAGTGGCCTGGGAGAACCGTGGCTCCGATGTAGTGGTCCAGCCTGCTGCATCACCCAGTGGCATGTTGCTCCCTCTTTTAGCCAGCCAAGGCTCCACCACCTCAGCCGAAGGGAGCTGTGTGTCATACCCTCCTTCTGTCGATCCAGATGCTCCTGCTCCTCCCACTTTTAGTCAGCCATTCTGCCAACAATCCACGAAGCAATGTCCAAGAGACAACAGTATGCACCCACTCATCCAACGGCGCAGAAGCTGAATGTGCTCCTGCCTAAGTTGCTGGTGCTGCAGTCCCTCCCTTTTCAAGTGGCGCACCTTTCAGAGAACTGATAGCTTGTGCCGAGCCAAGGTGGAGAGTGCCAAGCCGTCATTTCTTTGTGAAGAAGGCAGTACCAGCCCTGCACAATTTTGTGGAAGAGAAGGTGGTCCAGTCCTTGAGCCTGCCGGTGTGTACCAAAGTGCAGGGCAGCGCGTGTACCAAAGTGCATGTCCGGAGCTGTAAAAGGCTCACTAGGTGAATGTGGTTCCTGCACAGCCACAACTCCAACATGGACAGGTCTTGCCGCTTCCTCCTCCACGCTGTCAGCGCGTTGGTCCTGTGACAGTGTGCGACTCCGCCTCCTCATCCTCCACCGTGTCCTCAGCCTCCACTGCCCAGACAAGTCTCAGTGGCCCTTCAGCATACCATGAGTGCGAGTGCAGGGCACGGCGGTGTCACGCTGTTCTTCACATGGTTTGCCTTGGCGAAAAGAGTCACATGGGAGGAACTGCTAAAAGTCATTCGTAAAGAAATCAGAGCATGGCTTACTCCACAAAAACTGGAAATGGGAACCATGTTGACCGACAACAGGAAGAACATTGTGGCCGTGCTGCAACAAGGAAGGGTGACCCATGCGCCCTGCATGACACACGTGTTAAATCTGGTTGTCAAGCAGTTCCTGAAGTGTTCCCCCCATTTGCAAGACATTCTAACAATGGGAAGGAAACTTTGCATGCACTTCCGCCACTCGTACACCACAACATAGTCTAATTTTTGACGTTACCAGACGTTGGAATTTAACCTCCATAATTTGGACCAACTGGACGAACAGAGAAAAGCCATCACCGATTTCTTGATGATCCAAGCGGTTAGGGGTATTCCCCTGTGTAACTTCAATGTGAACCAGTGGAAGCTCATACGTGACACCTGCCGTTTGCTCAGGCTCTTTGAGGAAGCCACATTATTAGTAAGTTGCCAGGATTATGGGATGAATTACATCATTCCACTGCTTAATTTCTTACTAAACGTGTTGGAAACGATGGCTGGTCAGGGCACTGGAGACGTGGCGCCTACATCTCACGGCCACATGAGCCTTGTGGGGGCTGAACTTGTGGAGGAGGAGGTGGAGGGGCACAGTGGAGCACAGTTTAGGTTTTGCCAAATGAGTGTTTTTTCTAGTAATCTGACAGGAGAGGAGGAGCAGGAGCAGCCAAAGGAGCTAGAGGTTTATGAGGAAGGCAAGACAGAGAGAGGCAGTGGAGATGGAGGCAGGGAGTCCCTCCGAGTCACTTGATCAAATGGCACGATGCATGCTCAGTTGCTTGCGTAGTGACCACTGAATTGTCAACATTCGGCAGCGGGATGACTTCTGGCTCTCCACCTTATTGGACCCCCCGCTTCCGGCACAAAATGGGGGCCTTCTTTACACGAGAGTGAGGACAAAGTGACCTACTACAGAGATCCTACGCAGTCAGTTGGCCGATGCCTATCGGCGCCATCGTCCATCCACTAGCAGGTCTTACTCGGGGGGCCCTCTGCACTCACCTTCCACTGTCATGGCTGCTGGGGAGGGGTGGCAGGAGCAGTACCAGCTCCATCAGCAGCCGCCTGAGTCTACAGTCGCTGATAAGTAGCTTTCTTCACCCGCATAGTGAAGCAACTCATCAGCAGCAGGTAGACATGGAGCAGGACCTGAACCAGCAGGTGGTGGCATACCTTGACATGGCCATATCAACAAACCTTGAAGATCCGCTGGACTTCTGTGCAGCCAAACTTGATTTATGGCCGCAACTAGCAGAGTTTGCCCTGGAAAAGCTGTCATGCCCGGCCAGTAGTGTGCCATCAGAGCGGGTGTTTAGTGCAGCGGGGGCCATAGTCACCCCAAGGAGAATTCGTCTGTCCACGAAAAATGTGGAGAGACTGACCTTTGTGAAAATGAATCAGGCATAGATCAGCCAGGATTTCAAACCTCCAATGCCAGATGCATCAGAGTAGATTGACCATGGTGCTACACCAACACTTCACAAATATGGATAGTACCAAACAGATTTAAGGCACTGCTCCCCATTTACAAACATTCCAGCCACCTTCATCACCGGGTACTGGTATTGCCACCCACCGCACCACTCTGTCACCAAGTCACTTTCAGGACTCTTGATGCTGCTGTTTCATTCAGCCACTATTTTGTCTCCTTATGCTTCTGCCAACTCCAGGCTGTGCCATTCAGCCACTATATGGTCTTCTCATGCTTTGGCCACCTCCTGGCTGTACCAGACACTATATGGGCTCCATATGTTTTCCCCACCTCCAGGCTGTGGCATTAAGCCAATATATTTTTTTCTGATGCTGCTGGGACTGTCTTGGATATCACCTACAATTTATTTATGGTAGCACTAGCAAACATACATGCTCAATAGAGATTTCAACATTGATCTTTTAATGCTAGGGGTCGTGCTGCCTGATCCAGGCTGCGTGTTTCAGGAACTACTTGGCTTACTGATGCTGCTGGGCCTGTGCCTAAATTTTTTTGATGTTAGCACTAGCTAACATACATCTTCTATACAGATTTCAACATTAACCATTTAATGTTAGGGGTTGTGAAGCCCTTTTGTAAACTCATGCTGATGCCTGCTCCAGGCTGTGTTTCAGGAACTACTGTGCTTAGTGATGCTGCTGGGCTTGAGCCTCAAATTCTTTGATGATAGCTCGAGGTAACATACCTCTTCAATAGAGATTTTAACATTGATCTTTCAATCTTAGAGGTTATGAAATCCTCTTGTGTACTGCTGATGCCTGCTCCTGTCCATGTGTTTCACAAACTACTTGGCTTACTGATGCTGCTGGGCTTAGGCCTTAAATTTTGGGATGTTAGCACTAGCTTACATATATGCTTAATAGATTTAAACATTGATCTTTCAATCTTAGGTGTTATGAAACCCTCTTGTGTACTCCTGCTGCTGACTGCTCCTGTCTGTGTCATTCTGCAACTACATAGTTTAGTGATGCTGTTGGGCTTGGGCCTTAAATGTTTGGATGGTAGCACGAGCTAAAATGCATCTTCAATAGAGATTTTTAACATTCACCTTTTAATGTTAGGGGCTGTGAACCCCTTGTGTACTCATGCTGCTGCCTGCTCCTGTATGTGCCTTATAGCACTTACATGGTTTAGTGATGCTGCTGGGCCTAGGACATTACCTATATATGGTAGCACTAGGTACCATACATCTTCAATTGAAATTTCAAAATTCATCTTTTATTCTGAGAGATTGTGAAGCCCTATTGTCTCCTCATCTGCCACCAACTCCAGGCTGTCATTCAACCACTATATGGTCTCCATATATTGATTGTGTATTGTAGGAAGCATGTGGCTATCCTTGAGCATTATTGCCATGTTGATACCAGACCAGTAATAAAAGGAATATTGCCAAGGATTAGCAGAAACAGGGAACTGTGGATACTGATCACCAGCTGTTGGAATTCACTTACTATCCCAGATGGTAGATTTACAGTTTTGAAGTTTCTCAGTCCCAGTAGGCTTTAAAGGGGTACTCTGGTGCTTAGACATCTTATCCCCCATCCAAAGCATAGGGGATAAGATGCCTGATCGCGGGAGTCCCGCCACTGGGGACCCCCGTGATCTTGCACGCGGCACCCCATTTGTGACGTCACGCCTCCGCCCCTGTGTGACCTCACGCTCCGCCCCTCAATGCAAGCCTACGGGAGGGGGCGTGACAGCTATCACTCTGTGGTCGCCCGGTAATCAGACCCGGAGCGAACATGCTCCATGGACTGATTACAAACGGGGTGCCGCGTGCAAGATCACGGGGGTCCCCAGCGGCATCTTATCCCCTATCCTTTAGAACTTGGGAGTTAAAATTTCCATTTCAAAATCCTCAACTTCAATATCTTAGATTTCTATTTAAAATTCTTATATTTCAATGGTCTCATGTGTCATTCATGCAATATATGGTTTACTGATTCTGCTGGGACTGGGAATAAAAATGTTATGGTAGCACTAGCTACCCAAAATCTTTGGTTTAAATTTCAGAATTCATCTTATAATCTTAGGGATTGTGAAGGCCTAGTATCTACTCACGCTGCTGCAAAATCCTGGCTGTGTCACTCAGCCACTATATGGTCTCCTCATGCTGCCAACACCTCCACGCTGTCATTTAGCCACTATATGGTCTCCTCATGCTGCCAACACCTCCATGCTGTGTCATTCAGCCACTATATGGTCTTCTCATACTGATGCCACCTCCAGGCTCTGTCATTGTGCCGCTCTGCGGCAGCGATTCTAAAAGTGATGCCTGTAATCTGCATGTCATTCTGAATAGCAGTATTATTTCACTACCCTCCATATGCGTGTTAGAACACAGCAAAGTGTTCTACACCCCTATTGAGGCTCTCTGTAGGCCAGAAATAGCCGTTTTTAATATAGATTCACCACAAATAAATTTGGATCAAAACAATTTTTCCGTAAAATTAGGCGAATCGGCCGAATTAAATTTTTCAAAAGTTCGCTCATCTCTAGTTATTTCTTTTTCAGGCTTGGTGTTTGCCACTTTGGCTCCCTGGATGGGGAAGTCTAGTAACACTACACACCCCTTTTCCCTGTTGCAGTTCCAATATATCAAGTTTAAAACAAAATGGACAAAACAAGGTTTTATTAACAATAAATGATAACTATAGACAAACAGCATAACAAGTGAAAACGAGATACAAAACAGAATTATAATTAGTTATTGTTTCTGTGCCATGGAAGTTCCTTCAAAAAAGTAGAACAAACAAAACACCAAAACTCATTCCAATTGCAAAGGGATCCAAATGGAAAAAAAATAATATTTGAACATTAGACCCTCCCACAAGCCTTCTACACCAGTCAGTCATCTGGAACATGTTCCAACTGTGACTTAATATTCCTCTCCCATAGCTTCTGGTTGTCTGAAAATCCATGCTTTCCTTTGTTGAATGAATTTGGTCCTGCTGAAGTCGGGGTATCCCTACAATGTCAACCAAATAAACAAACATAAATTTGTAAACAGCCAATGCGATTTAGGACAATATACTACTTACTATACCACTAAAGAATAACAAATTGGACCTTTGTGAGCTATTTATAAAAATAAAATTACTTAAAATAAATTGTGTATAATGCATATAATAGATCACAAAGTAATTGCTTATTGCTAGGACTCATTGGCTGGGATTACCAGTCATTTTTAGATTTTTTTTCTTGGTTGCTCACTCACTGTGCAGGGAACAACTCCATTAACATTTAGTGATGGTAATAACCCTTTGATGCCCCATGATGTATATAGAAGTCATTAGCGGTCTAGAGCATCCTTAGTATGACACTACAGCTGGGGGCTTTCTGAAAGGTCCATGCTTGTACTCCTATTACACCATCATATGTTAAATATATATTTTTTTCATTTACAGCCATTTTACTGTTTAAACGCTTCAATCATTTAACTGTTTAAACACCAATCAATAGTGGTTGTAGCATCTAAACATTAAATGCTGTTCATCCCTGCTGGCTAGAAATGTAATCACGGGGTGCTTATGTGTTGCCAGGGAGGCCTGAGGCCTTAGGCTTCTTTCACACTGCCGTTGTAACCTGGCAGCGTGAGGTCCATCGGGGAGCCCGGGGAGAATAGCAGGAAAAAAAAATAGATATCTCATGCAACTTTTTTTCCACCCGCTACTCCTGTCAAAAATAAATAAATAAAAAAAATAAAAAAAAAATAAACGGTGCCCGACAGACCCCATATAGTAAATGGGATCTTTCAAATGTGCCTGACGGACATTTGCCGACCAACGGGGCACAACGTCAGTGTGACAGGAGCCTTACTTCTGTCTTGGGGCTTGTTAAAACCTGTTAGCAATAGATGAATGAACATAGATCAATGTATTGCTGTAACATTACATTGATCACTAAGCAACCGACTCAATGCTTATAATAAAGAATAAACTCCCTCTAATAAAAATGTAATCACCTCTCTTCACAAATAAATACTGTCCAAAAAAAAATCAAATAGTCCTTCAATAGAATATCTGGGATGGGTAATACAAGGGCGATAGTGTAGTGACTGAGTGCTCTATATTCCCAGTATTATCAGTCTAAAGAAATAAACATAGTGGATGCAAAAACATTTCTCTCTTTATATAAGATTCATCACAATACAAGAATCCAACATGATATAATCACCCAAGTGAGTCACAGTCCGCATGATGTTGTGAAGAGACTTTAAAGGCTTCTTTAGGAATCCATGTACTCCTGCACAAACACTTTCATGTCCAGCCGTCTCCATTCACTGCAGGTCTGATAACACCTCTGCAACGTTTCAAGGGCTAGGCCCTCTTTCTCGAGCATAGTGTACGTATCCCATCACCACACTACATAGACAAACAAATCTCGCAAGATTTTAGCTCTAGAATAAAACCATACAAAATATATTACAAAAGATAGAACTTGTCTCCATATGTATAAATCTGGGTAGAAGCAGCAAATAACATTACAAGAAGACGCTGAAATTACAAATCTCATTAATTGCTGCTTCTACCCGGATGTATACATATGGAGACACGTTCTATCTTTTGGAATATATTTTTTGTATGGTTTTATTCTAGAGCTAAAATTGGGCGAGATTTGTTTGTCTATGTAATGTGGTGATGGGATACGTACACTATGCTTGAGAACGAGAGTGTAGCCCTTGAAACGTTGCAGACGTGCTATCAGACCTGCAGTGAATGGAGATGGCTGCAAAGTTTTTGTGCAGGAGAGCATGGATTCCTAAGAGGCCTTTAAAGTCTCTTCACAACATCATGCGGACTGTGTGACTCACTTGGGTGATTATATCATGTTGGATCCTTGTATTGTCATGAATCTTATATAAAGAAAGAAGAAAATTTTGCATCCATTATAGTGTGTGTTTATTTCTTGGGACCATTAAAAAAAAATAAAAAAAAATAGTTAAATATACATGTATGGAATCACCCCATTTGTAATTGTCCAAAATAAAACAAATTGACCAAGTCTGTTATCTTTGGAATCATTCTGACCCATAAAATAAAGTTAGCAAGTCAGTTTTACCATATGATGAACTCCACCCAAAATTATTTGGTTAATTTTGTTTACCATTTTGCCCAACAAAATTTCTTTACTGCCTTTTTAATATATGCTGTTAATATAAAGCCCTAACAACTATGTCAGTGGACAAACAAGTTAGGTTAGGTTCCCACTGTGGAATTTCTGGGCAGAATTTCTGCCATAGATCGAGCCAACAGCACTAGGACCAAGCGGACTACATTTCCCTCTGCATAGATGGCAATGCATTTCTGAGCAGATCTCCCAAAAGATCCACCCAGAAATGCATTGCAGTCTATGGGGGCAGCAATGCAGTCTGTTCAGTCCTAGTGCCGCCGGCTCAATCTCTGGCAGAAATTCTGCCCAGAAATTCCACAGTGTGAACCCAGCCTTATGGGTCTTAGAAGGTGAGGAGGAAAAGAGCATGAGCCACAAAAAAAAAAAATTTGGTGAAGGTAGCCGTCGTGAAGGGGATATATAATTTTTTTTCCCGAATCTAAATAATATATATATATATATTTTTTTTTTTTTTTTTTTTTTAACAGTACCTTCCAATATTTTTCATCCTCATCTTTGCTTCTGGGGGCATTTCTTCAGGTTCACTCTGTAAATAATTAAGTTAGCAGCATGAAATGATGCTTTAAATGTACACAAAAAACACATTTTTACCTACAGTAAATGAGCCATCCTACATCCCAGTAATGAGAAAGCTATAGGGGATCAGAGTAGGGCAATTTTAAACATACTAATCTTGATTAAAAAGTAAGTTTTCTTTTAAAAGCAGTACAATCATAGAAAAGCATATAAACATGGGTATCGTTTAATCGTATCAACCCACAGCATAAAGAAATCATGGTTTAAAGAAGGAAAAGAACTAAATGCAAAAATGAAATTGTCTGTGTCCTTAACATCTTAACACCGTGACCCCGCATCACACCGGGTCGGTCCCGGCTGCTATTCATAGCCGGGACCCTGGGCTAACAGCACCTGGCACCGATCATTGTGCCGCGCACTATTAGCCCTTCAGACGTGGCGATCAAAGTTGACCGCCGCGTCTGGAAGTGAACACTTCCCGGCAGCTCAGTTGGGCTGATCGAGACATCACGATAAAATCGCGATGTCCCGATCAGCTAGGACGCGAGCGGAGGTCCCCTTACCTGTCTCTGCCGCGTCCGATCTGGGTTTGATTGCTCCAAGCCTGAGCTACAGGCTTGAGCAATCGAACCCCTATCTCGCTGATCCATGCAAAGCTATGGCTTTGTAGGGATCAGCATAAGAGATCAGTGTGTGCAGTGTTATAGCCGCCTATGGGAGCTATAGAACTGCAAAAAAATAATAATAATTTGGAAAAAAAAATAAAGTTAACGGTCATTTTACCCCTTCCCTAATAAAAGTTTGGATCATAAAAAAAATGGTGTAAATAAAAATAAACATATGTGGCATCGCCATGTGCGGAAGTGTCCGAACTATAAAAATATATCGTTAATTAAATCGCACGATCAATGGCGTGCGCGCAAAAAAATTCCAGTGTCCAAAATTGCGTATTTTTGGTCACTTTTTATATAATGAAAAAATTAATAAAAAGCGATCAAAAAGTCCGATCAATACAAAAATGGTACCGATACAAACTTCAGAACACGGCGCAAAAAAATTAGTCCTCATACCAGCCCATGCACGGAAAAAAGAAAAGAAAAAAAAAAGAAAAAAAGTTATAGGGGTTAGAAGATGATAATGTTTTACATAAATTTTCCTGCATGTAGTAATGTTTTTTTTCCGAAGTACGACAATATACAACCTATATAAGTAGGGTATCATTTTAACCGTATGGACCTACAGAATAAAGATATGGTATTATTGTTACCGAAATATGCACTGCGTAGAAACAGAAGCCCCCAAAAGTTACAAAATTACATTTTCTCTTCAATTTTGTCGCGCAATGAATTTTTTTTCCGTTTCGCTGTGGATTTTTGGGTAAAATGACTAATGTCACTGCAAAGTAGAATTGGTGGCGCAAAAAATAAGCCATTATATGGAATTTTATGTGCAAAATTGAAAGCGCTATGATTTTTAGAAGTTGATGAGGAAAAAATGAAAATGCAAAAACGGAAAACCCCGAGTCCTTAACCCCTTAACCCTTTCAATTTTCCACCTAAAAATCCATATTATGGCTTATTTTTTCCGTCGCCAATTCTACTTTGCAGTGACATTAGTCATTTTACCCAAAAATGCACAGCGAAACGGAAAAAAAAATCATTGTGCGACAAAATCGCAGTGCATATTTCGGTAAAAATTACACCTTATCATTATTCTGTAGGTCCATACGGTTAAAATGATACCCTACTTATATAGGTTTCATTTTGTCGCACTTCTGGAAAAAAATCATAACTACATGCAGGAAAATTTATACGTTTAAAAATGTCATCTTCTGACCCCTATAACTTTTTTATTTTTCCACGTATGGGGTGGTATGAGGACTCATTTTTTGCGCCGTGATCTGAAGTTTTTATCGGTATGATTTTTGTTTTGATCGGACTTTTTGATCACTTTTTATTCATTTTTTAATGATATAAAAAGTGACCAAAATACGCTTTTTTGGACTTTGGAATTTTTTTGCGCGTACGCCATTGACCGTACGGCTTAATTAATGATATATTTTTATAGTTCGGACATTTACGCACGCGGCGATACCACATATGTTTATTTTTTTTACACTGTTTTATTTTTTTTATGGGAAAAGGGGGGTGATTCAAACTTTTATTAGGGAAGGGGTTAAATGACCTTTATTAACACTTTTTTTTAACATTTTTTTGCAGTGTTATAGGGACCTATAACACTGCACACACTGATCTCCTATGCTGATCACTGGCGTGTATTAACACGCCTGTGATCAGCATTATCGGCGCTTGACTGCTCCTGCCTGGATCTCAGGCACGGAGCAGTCATTCGTCGATCGGACACCGAGGAGGCAGGTAAGAGCCCTCCCGGTGTCCGATCAGCTGTTCGGGACGCCGCGATTTCACCGCGGCGGTCCCGAACAGCCCGACTGAGCAGCCGGGTCACTTTCACTTTCACTTTAGAAGCGGCGGTCAGCTTTGACCGCCGCTTCTAAAGGGTTAATACCGCACATCGCCGCGATCGGCGATGTGTGGTATTAGCCGCGGGTCCCGGCCGTTGATTAGCGCCGGGACCGACGCGATATGATGCGGGATCGCGGCGCGATCCCGCTTCATATCGCGGGAGCCGGCGCAGGACGTAAATATACGTCCTGCGTCGTTAAGGGGTTAAACAAATTATACAGGCTGTGTGCTCACTACTTTACATAGTAGCCAAGTGCCATTTCTTCAGTGTTGTCACATAAAAAGATAAAAATAAATATATATTTACAAAAATGTGAGGGGTGTGAAATACGGTATAATTAAGATTGTATTACCTAATTTAGTTGTTCCATTTTATCAAAAAATATCCCAAATTTCCCTTCACTTAAATGGGCACTGTCAGACTCAAAAACATTTTATACGTTGGACATCTTGGCAAAACATTAAAGGGGTACTCCACACCCCTAGACATCTTATCCCCTATCCAAAAGGATAGGGGATAAGATGTCAGATCACCAGGGTCCCACTGCTGGGGACCCCCGGGATCTCGGCGGCAGCAGCACCCACCTGTACGACTTCCACCTCACACCGGCATTGATGGAGGCTTCGGATCCCGACCACAATGGCGGACGAGCGTGATGTCACGACTCCGCCCCGTGTGATGTCACGCCCCGCCCAAATGCAAGTCTATGGGAGGGGGCGTGACGGACCTCCCATAGACTTGCATTGAGGGGGCGGGGTGGGACGTCACATGGGGCGGAGTCGTGACATCACGCTCGTCCGCCATTGTGGTCGGGATCCGAAGCCTCCAGCAATGCCGGTGTGAGGTGGAAGTCGTACAGGTGGGTGCTGCTGCCGCCGAGATCCTGGGGGTCCCCAGCAGCGGGACCCCGGCGATCTGACATCTTATCCTCTATCCTTTGGATAGGGGATAAGATGTCTAGGGGTGTGGAGTACCCCTTTAACCTTTCTAATATACTTCATAAGAAGATTTCTATAAAAAGGAAATTAAGTTATGGCTTATAAAATCATGGCTTTGTCCAAGCTGAAGCACAGGCATGGACAAAATCCAGTAAGTAAGGGTGGGCTATCACTCCTCTGTGCTCTCTCCTGACAGGATAGAGCACAGAGGAGTCCTAACAGACAGGAGAGAGCAAAGAGGAGCCCTGTCAAACAGTAGAGAGCATAGAGGAGTGCTAGCCCACCCTCACTTACTGGACTTTGTCTATGCCTGTGCTTCAAAGATCCATTCTGTTTTAGATCACCAGAAAGCAGTTACACAGAAATTGATGTGCGATGTTATACTTACATCATCCTCATCATTAAATACTGCAGCTATTAAGCTTTTTTTTGGAACTACAGCAGGAGGTACATCCTTTGGTTTCTGCAGACAAAGAAAAAAAAATCATTCTTTCTAATAATGCGTCAACAACTACTATTCGAGAGATAAAGATATCACGGGGAGCTATAAAAGACTTGTCCAACATTATCTGGAGATGACATCTATACACCTTAGACAGCGGTGGACAGAGCACTCATTTAGCGGTATTTTCACTGACTCCAACATTAACACGCACTCTTAGCAGAGAATGCATGCTCTCACTATGACAATAGGGCAATAAACCAGTTGCAGACTTTACTAATAGATTCTTTCCTATAGGAAAAAAAAAATATCTTCCTTGTTGAAATTCTTAAAGGGGTTGTCTGGTGAAAAACAGCTGATCCCTATGCTCTACATAAAGCACTCTGGCACTCCCAGAGCGTGAGCCAACTACACTGAAAGCCAGGGTCTCATTTTGGAGATTGCAAAGTTCCCAGTGATTGGACCCCCCCTTTGTGATCAGATACTTATCCCCTACTTCGTGGATAGGGGATAAGATCATTTTTACTGGACAAATCCCTTTAAAGGGGTACTCCGCTGCTCAGCGTTTAGAACAAACTGTTCCGAACGCTGGAGCTTGTGACGTCATAGCCCCACCCCCTCATGACATCACGCCCTGCCCCTCAATGCAAGTCTATGGGAGGGGGTGTGAAAGCCATCACGCCCCCTCCCTAAGACTTGCATTGAGGGGGCGGGGCTATGACATCACAAGCTCCTGGCACTAGCGTTCGGAACAGTTTGTTCCAAAGGCTGAGCAGTGGAGTACCCCTTTAATGCCCCACCTTTCTGTCCCAGAAAGGACAACCCTTTACACAACAGATAACTGGAACAAGGCGACAAGGGACCTCTGTTGTTGTGTGTTGCTTACACAGTCACCAATTCTGTGGGTTAGTAACAACCTTGCATCTTAGGATATCCTCTTTAGGCTGTGTTTGCACCTCACAGCTTTTAGAAAACTGCTACTCCAGTTATTATGCCAAAGCCAGAAGCGGACCCAGCATAAGTCCTTCCTTTATATATCCCATTTCATTTGAATACACTTCAGGCTTTGGCTCAAGAACTGCAGTGGCAGTTTGCTAAAAGCTGTGAGGTGGAAACAAAGCCTGAAGGGGATATCCTAAGATGCAAGGTTGTTACCAGCCCACAGGATTGGTCACTGTGGAAGCACCAGACAACAACAGAGGTCCCTTGTCGCCTTGGTGAATAAAGTAGCAGTGTGCATACTTAGCTACTATTCCATTTAGGCTAGGTTCAAACTACGGAATTTCTGTATGGAATTCCACTTAGGAATTTCGGTCAGAATTTCTGGTGCTGTAGAATCCCATTGCTTGCAGTTGGATTCTGCTGCACAGTGCAGATTAAGAAATTCCAGGGGTGGATGTTCTGCCGCTGAAATTCTGTCAAAAAGAAAAGGCTTTGACCATTCTTTAGGCAGAATCCGCACTATAGACACTGCAGTCTATGGGAATAGCAACGTCCATGTGGACCACAATCGAATCTCTTGACAGATATTGCTTAGTGTGAACCTAGCTTTACTATTTATACGACTACAAGTAGAGAGCTTGGCTATCTTTGAGAGATGCATATAAAAAAAAAAAAAAAAAGTGGCAGAGCAAGTGTGGCTGCTACCCTATACAAGATAACAAGGGATCTCCATTCTCATGGGTATCAGCCCCTCACCGATCAGCTAGTTATCACCTATTCTGTGGATACATGACCACTTTGATTTTTGACAACCATTTTTACACTCCTACATGAGAAACCCTATGAGGTCATAAAAGGGGTATTACAGACCTCAGAGGGGAATCGTGTGTGTATGGGGAGGGGGGGTCCGACCCCCATGCAACCTCTAGATTGGAGCCATGACTCTCCACGGTGGACAGCACACACTCCATTCATTGTCAATGGGAGCGCTGAAGATACCCAAGTACGTTGTTTGGGTATCTTTGGCACTTAAAAACAACAAATAAAGAGGGTGTCCTCCAACAGAAAGTGAGTGCTCTGTTCTAGTGACTGTCAGCGTGCAATGGTTCACAGGATAAAGGTGTTTTTGTTTTGTTTTTTTAAAGGGCTGGAATACCTATTTATATTTGGCTGTCATTGAACAAAAGGTGCAATGTCAAAAACTAGATAAAACAAGATATATAGGATCTATCCTGGATGATCAGCATCTCTATAATCCACACTTTAGAGGAAGACTATAAAAATACCACTACAAGGTCCCTTACACACTGCCGTTGCTCCCTGTTGAGAACGGCCGTCAAAGTCTCTATCCCCCATGATGGGGAGCAACAGCAAACAACGGGTCCTGGTGGCTCCCATTTACTATTATGGGGGCCACTGGGCGGGAGAAAAATACAGCCCAAGCAATAATTTGTCTCCCGCTATTCTACCTGACTGTCACAGCAGCCTAGGAGTTATAAGTGATGGTTCCCCATTCAGGACCCTGAACGACTATTATGTGGTCGCTTGTTTACAACTGCATTGGACATAAAGGGAGATACAAGCTCATATGTGGGGGTCACAGGAGGGTCTACGGTAACCATGGTGCTAGAGTATATCAGTGTTTCCTAATCCGTATTCTGCCAGCTGTTGCCAAACTACAATTCCCAGCATGCCCGGACAGCCTACGGCTGTCCGGGCATGCTAGGAGTTGTAGTTTGGCAACAGATGGTGTCACACTGGTTGGAAAACACAGATATAAGGTTTTAACATCTCTATGTGCGACAAAAAGAGCGGATACGTACGGAAGCGCCCAGCTTAATGGATATGGCGGGTGCCTTCTTTCCAGGCTGACCTCCTAGGGCAAAGCCGATCTTGGAGACTTTGGCTGGGCAGGGCTGGGCGATGGCTTCCTCGGGGGATGGGGGGGCGGCTGGTCTCTTCTCTGCCCCCCGGCCTGAGCTTTCCCCTCCATTGCTGGAAGAAACAGGCTTAGTGTTCACTGTGTTTTCTGCGTCTTCTTCTGGTCCTGGTGAAGTTGAAACAACTTACCAAGATGAGCATTTTGTACTGAGCTGAATGATGGGAACAGCAACCACAAAAAATACCAGAATTCACCATATTAATAGTGTAGGCAGAAACCCACACCGAGCACAATGACAATGTAATCAGCACGTGACACCCTACCCTGTACAACGCGCCGCTACACTGCAGCGCTATACCACACACACACATACACTGCTAACATACGCTGCGGGGCCTCACACAAACTCACACAGTCTCCACAAACCCCGCCAAGCACTACGCGCCTATTCACACACAAGCGGTACCTAACGGACATCACAATCACACACTCCCCATATCACCTCCTTGTTGCTCCTTCTTATCCGCCATTTTTCTCAGCGATAACTAGACAGTCATGACGTCACATCTTCCACAGGCCGAACCTCCATCCAGCCGTGTAACCATAGAGCTGGTGCTTCTGTGTCTAGATAGTCGCTCGCCTACGCGCAGAGCTAGCGTCTCTATTGTGAAATTGGAGCTATTTTTTTCCCCCTTTCAAAAAGCTTTATTGTAAGCAGGCAGGGACAAACATAGCGAATGAAGACCACTGTCTGCTGCAGTGAATTACATCACAGTGAATTTCTATAACTAACCTGTGTTATGTGCTAGTGATACTCCTAGCAACCAGGTTTGGAAATGAAAGAAGTGTTTTTTTTATTGGTTGACATGGGTTTAGTTCAGCCACAGAAATGTACCCGTATTAACCCCTTTAGGGGCCAATTTTCATTTTTGAATTCTCGTTTTTTTCATCCTCCCCTTCTTTTACTCTGCCATATGAGGGTTTTTTTTTTTGAGGGACCAATTGTACTTTGTATTAAATTTTTCCATAAAATATACCATGATACTAGAATTTTTTTTTTAGATTTCAGCAAAAATCAGCGTTTTTCCCCGTAATTTTCTTTCCCATTTAGTAGATAAACAATGTGATATTCTAATAGGTTAGACAATTCTGCATTTGGCGATACCAAATATTTCATGGGAAAAGGAGGTAATTAGAATTTTTTTTAAGGTAAGGGCTTTCATTTATCTATCATTAAACATTTTTTACATTATTTTATTTACACTCTCTAAGTGTAACTATAATACACTATAACTATACTATATATACTCTCTCCATAGGTAACTATAATAAGCAATCATTAGATTGCATAGCATTGATCAGTGAGATAGCTGCTCTTCATAAGAGTATAAAGTCAGACAGGTGAACAGGGAGGGAGTGTTTTCTTGCCCCTTCCCTGTTCACCCGTCCGACTTTGACCCTTTGCACTTATTCTCTTATAGGAGGACATTTATCATCGTTGCTTTGGTAAGCAAGTTCTGTAGCCATTTTTTTCTTGCTTTTGGTTTTGCTTATGTGTGACATATTTATTATACTATCATGGTGGGTTGATACATTTGGCTTACATAAGCAAAAACCAATAAATCACTTTTGAATACCATTTTTTTTAGCACACATAAGCAAAACCCAATACATGACTTCAGAACACAGATTTGAAGCTTTGAAAAAAATGTGTGATATATATATATATATATATATATATATATCTTTTTTTTTCTTTTTTTACATTTCTTACTGTTTTTTTCCCCCTAAATGTACTAACTCATTTTTTTCTTCTCATTTCAGATCTGTGTATCTTGTGGATTACTTTAGATTCAGGGGAGTACAGTGATCAGCATTTTTTTTTTTTGTTTAATATTAATAAAATGGTTAATGAGGACTTTTGGGGGGAGTGTTTTTTTGGAATAAAATTTTTTTTAAACGTGTTTTTTTTATTTTTTTATTTACTTGACAGGCTTAGTATTGGAAGCTGTATTATAGACAGAATCCATTACTAATCCGGGGCTTAGCGTTAGCCCCCAAGACAGCTAGCGCTAACCCCCAATTATTACCCCGGTACCCACCACCACAGGGGGGCCGAGAATAGCTGGTACCAACAGGCCCGGAGCGTCAAATATGGCGCTCCTGGGCCTAAGCGGTAACAGGCTGGCGTTATTTAGGCTGGGGAGGGCCAGTATCAATTGTCCTAGCCCACCCTGGTAACGTCAGGCTGTTGCTGCTTGGTTGGTATTTGGCTAAAAATAAAAATAGGGGGAATCTTTTCTTTTTTTTTTGCATAAATAATTATTTAAAAAAAAAACAAAAAAACGCATAGGGTCCCCCCTATTTTTATTTTCAGCCAAATACCAACCAAACAGCAACAGCCTGACGTTACCAGGGTGGGCGAGGACCATTGATACTGGCCCTCTCCAGCCTAAATAACGCCAGCCTGTTACCGCCTAGGCCCAGGAGCGCCACATTTGACGCTCTGGGCCTGTTGGTACCTGCTCTTCCCGGCACCCCTATGGCGGTGGGTACCGGGGTAATAATTGGGGGTTAGTGCTAGCTGTTTTTGTGGCTAACACTAAGCCTCAGCTTACTAATGGACTCCGTCTATAAGACAGCTTCCACTACTAAGCCTGTCAAGTAAATAAAAAAAAAACACAACACGTTGCAAAAAAATTTATTCCAAAAAACACTCCCCCACAAGCCCTCATTAACCATTTTATTAACATTAAACAGATTTTAAAAAACACTGGTCATTGAAGCAGTCCACCGAATCCGAAGTAGTCCACAGGATACACGGATCTGAAATGAGAAATAAAAAAAAATAAAAATAGGTTAATACATTTATTGTCACCCGCCCATGACTACAACTCCCAGCATGCCCTTACAGTAAGGATATGCTGGGAGTTGTATTGTGGGGGGAAAACAATCTCCCGCACTACATGACTACAACTCCCAGCATATCCCCACTGTAAGGGTATGCTGGGAGTTGTAGGGGGGAGGGTGACAAGCCTGTCACCTGCCCCTTGCCGCACAACTACAACTCCCAGCATGTCCTTACAGTAAGGCCATGCTGGGAGTTGTAGGGGGGCGGGTGACAACTACAACTCCCAGAATGCCCTTACAGTAAGGATATGCTGGGAGTTGTAGTGTGGGGGGGGAAACAATCTCCCGCACCACATGACTACAACTCCCAGCATAACCCCACTGTAAGGGCATGCTGGGAGTTGTAGGGGGGGGGCGGGTGACAAGCCTGTCACCTACCCCCTGCCGCACAACTACAACTCCCAGCATGTCCTTACAGTAAGGACATGCTGGGAGTTGTGTGTGTGTGGGGTGACAATCTCTTGCACCACATGACTACAACTCCCAGCATATCCTTACTGTAAGGGCCTGTTGGGAGCTGTAGTTGTGCGGCAGGGGGCAGGTGACAAGCACCTGCCCCCACCCCCCCTACAACTCTCCCAGCATGCCCTTACTGTAAGGACATACTGGAAGTTGTATTCGTGCCAGCCAGGGAAGCAGGTGGTAATGCGCTCCGCTCCCTGGCTGCAGTGGTCAGAGAATCACTGTAATTTCATATTTCCTGCCGGGTCACGTGACACGGGACCCAGCGGGAAATATGAAATTACACCAAACTCTGCTGCGCTGTCGTAAGGAGCCCGGGCTGACATAACACTGCAGCCGGGAAGGGAGATGTGCAAAAGCTGTCCCTGCCATCTCTCGGCGTGTACCGCAGTGCTGAGGGATGGCAGGGACAGCACCTACACATCTCCCTGCTCGGCTGTGGGAGTCCCGGGGGGGGGGGGGCTGCTGAGTTATGTCAGCAGCCTTATCAGGCGCTGCTGAGATAATAGTTGATGGAGCCCGGGCAGCTGAAGTGTGGCTAGCCCGGGCTCCTTACCTTGGCGCCTCAGGATAAATGAGGATCCCGGGCAACTGAAGTGTGGCTAGCCCGGGCTCCTTACCTTGGCGCCACAGGATAAATGAGGATCCCGGGCGACTGAAGTGTGGCTAGCCCGGGCTCCTTTTAACATCTGGCGGAGCCGCCCAGACTCTGATTCTATCCCCGCTACCCTAAGATAATGATGGGGACACTGCTGTACATACCCCCACCACTCCTTGTCTTCCACCCACCCGCGCCGCACATTGTCTGCACACTACAATACTAAAACTCCCAGCATGCCCTCACTGTATGGACATGCTGGGAGTTGTAGTCTTGCAACAGGTAGCAGACAGATGGGAGATGTGCGGTGCAGGCGGGTAGTTGCTTTTTCTGCTCCATGTTTGAGCTGGAGTAAATTTAGTAAATTTTTTACCTTGTTGCGACTTTTTTTGCGCAGTTGCGACTGTTGCAGTTAATAAATACCTGACTACCCGTAGTCCATTTTAAAATTATAACTATGTAGTTAAGTTTTGGAAAACTTGCTTTTCTCATTTTCCAGTCAAAATGTTGCACGAAAAATCACGTAGTTGCAGGTGCGACATTTTTAGTAAAAAAAAATTACCTAAATCGCTTGATAAATGTCTGTCATAAAGTTTTGAATAAAGCAGTTGGTGAGTGCCCTGTTTCACTTCTCTTTGCAAAAATGATTTGTGTGGGGGGAGATTTATCAAAACCTGCGTAGGGGAAGAATGGTGCAGTTGCATGTAGCAACCAATCACATTGCTTCTTTCATTTTTCCCACGCATCTTTAAAAATGAAAGAAGCGATCTGATTGGTTGCTGTAGGCAGCTGCACCACTTTTCCTCTACATAGGAGACAGTGAGCACCACTAAGTTGTTGCTGGTAAAGCTGTTTGTTCTGGACACAGGTGGCGTCCATTTGGATTACTTGGAGTATTACAGAATACTGCAGTGCGGAGATTCGTTTCTTGCGGTTGCAGAGTTAGGGTCCTCACTACGTTTTCACTGTACGGCTGCCGAATCCGGGCTCTCCCGTATCCCAGCCGCACCGGCCCATATCTAATGCATTTCAATGAGCCGACTGGAGTTAAATGGTGACGCCGGTCGGCACATTTTTGCCCTGTATCCGGTTTTCTGACCAGACCAGATCCGGTCACAAAACCGGAAAGGGGGCAAAAATGTGCAGACCAGAGTCACCATTTGACTCTGGTCAGCTCATTGATATGCATTAGATACGGGCCAGGTCCGGCTGGGATACAGGAGCACCCGGTTTTCGCTTCCCCCAACCAGATCCGGCAGCTGTACAGTGAAAACGTAGTGTGAACCCACCCTTAGAGCTCTTTTATCTTCTAGCTGCATTGCGCAGTTCTGTGCAATGGGGGTGGAGAGCCAGTTCGCCACACTACCGTGCCTCCTCCATATTTCCATCTTGCCTGCCCCGTCATATATGCAAATGGTTTCAACCATTTCATATTTTTACAGGGGCGAGCCAGATGGGGAATATGGAGGAGGGGAGCACGGTGAGGCGGCTTCCTGCCTTTATTGCACAGAGCTGCACAATGTAGCTAGAGGCTTAAAGAGCTATAACTCTGCAACTACTGCTCAGATTGATGTAAGTAACCCCATCTAATTAAAGCTGTTTATCCACATTATAACCCAATATATTGGGTTTAGTGCAGGTTACAGCTTGTCAGTTTCTCTTTAATGGTCTATTCACATGTACAGGATCCTGCGCAGATTTGATGCACAGGATTTTCTGCTGCAGATTTCAATGTAAACTAAATGACTGAGCACAGCTTGAAATCCTGTGCATCAAATCTGCACAGAATACTGTACGTGTGAAAAGACCCAAAAGGGGTACTCCGACGGAAAACATCTTATCCCCTATCCAAAAGGATAGGGGATAAGATGTCTGATTGCGGGGGTCTTGCTGCTGGGGCACCCTATTCATCCGATGCATGGTGCAAACTCCGCTCCGTGCCGGATGACTGCCGACTACAGCCGCCACGACCCTTCCATTAATGTCTATGGGAGGAGGCATGACGGCTATGTACTAGCCATTTTGTCCCCTCCCATAGACATAAATGGAGAGACGTGGTGTGACGTCACAAACACGGAAGCTCTAAGCATCCCTGTTCCGGACGCCGCCATTGCCGGCCTGGAGATCGCCCAGCGGCGGGTCCCCCGTGATCACACATCTTATCCCCTATCCTTTTGAACGAGAACAAGATGTTTTCTGGCGGAGTACCCCTTTAAGTCCACTTTGGCTCAAACATTTATGGATGGTGTGATCTGACACTGACGTGCCTCTAATGTCTTTTGAAATTGTTCTGGTCTCTTTGGTTACCATTCGTATTATCTGTCTTTTCAATTTATCATCAATTTTTTTCTTGTGGCCACATCCAGACGGAGAATGGCTACAATCATGTGGATCTTAAACTTCTGACTTATATGTGCAAGTGTAGTCACAGGAACATCTAGCTGCTTGGAGATGTCTTCTAGCCTTTACCTTTAAAGGGGTACTCCACTGCCCGAATGTTCCGAACGATGGCTGCGGGGGTCGTGACATCATGGCCACGCCCCTCGTAACTTCACGCCATGAAATGTTCTGAGCGCTGGGGTAGTGGAGTACCCCTTTAACATGCTTGTCTATCATTTTCTCTCTAATCTCCTGAGGCAACCCTCTCCTTGGCTTTCTGCGGTCCATGTTCAGTGTGGTGCACACCATGATACCAAACAGCACAGTGACTACAGGGACCACCTTAGTTTAACATGTCCCTGTTTTCAAATTATTTATTATTATTTCCTATCATTTTTTTCAGTTCAAACCAGTTTCATTATTTTGTTTTTTAAAATGATTCTGCTAAACCACAATTTATAAGAAATGTCTGATTTTCATCATTTCATTTTTATTCATTATTACAGTTTGTCAGTTATATCAGGGAGCATTGTGGGTTGTTATTTCTTTAACAGAAGAGTACCAACAATTTTGTCCATATCTGTAGCCCCGACCAACTGTCCCCACTGTAAATACCTGTATTCTTAGTATGTGCAGAGCACTGTAATCTGCTTCCCCCCCCCCCCTAGTCAGCAGCAGTTCACTGCTGAAACAATGGCTGCTTTTGTTATTTAACCCTTTTGTTGCTGTTATCCTGCCGCTGTTTGTTTACCTCCTGCCCAAACCCCACCTTGCAAATGCAAAGAATCAATAACTTTTTCTTCTCTATAGAAATTTACTGTAAATCACCCCCAGCACAGTGCCAACTTGTTCAGTCCAGTGTACGTTCTCCAGCCTTAACTATAGACCCTTATAACAGGCTGATTATTGGTTGAATGAGTATTGAAAAAAGGAACAATTCCTATTTAAAAGAGTCAGTGATCAGCTGCCTAATGAGAAAATGCTCATTTGTCAGCTAATGAAAGTATCATTATAAGCTGCACACCACCCTGTGTGAACAACAGTTGGGTGGCTGGCATTGATGATGTTTAGGGTCACACGAATGACCGAACCTCGTGAAGGCTCAGTAAAAGAGCGATGGTAACCCAGATCTGCACTTGTTATGGAGATCAGCCTATCCAAAAAGTGCGTTTTCATGGCATATAAGAGAGTTGGGCTTGTAGATAGATCCTGTCCTGTGACTAGGAAGAGAAGGGAAAGGAAGTCACTTTGAGAGTACTGCTGGCAAACAGCCTAGTTATGGTGCTGTCCCATAAAATGGAGAGAATGAGAAATAACTCTGCATCATATGGGAGACTGTCAGCTTAAAGGGGTACTCCGGTAGAAAACTTTTTTAAATCAACTGGTGCCAGATTTGTAAATTAGGTAGCAAAAATATTTACCCAAAACCTCAAGGAGAGTGTATATAATATTTTTACTATTTATAATGACCGTTCTTCAATTAACAGTAATATTTATTATAATATCACATTAATTATAAAAATGATTAAGAAGATCCCCTCACAGGGCCCTATGGGGGGATCAGACAATAAAATAAAATACACTAAAATAATTCCTGATGCCTCTAATATAGCAGATAACATATAAAGATATCTAGCAATAAATGGTTCCCTGTAGGGGTGTGAATGTTACTTAATAATAGATCACAAAACTGTTCTTTCAATAAAGATGAATGGCAATTAATATGAATGGCAGTTGTTATGGAACAATGTTGCAATATTGTCCTTCTGATATGAAAGTGTATCAGGATTGCGGTATTCTCTGAAGGCAGAGATATTAAAAGTTCCAGCAGAGTAAGATGTAATAGAAAGTCTGTGGGCTAAAATGCAGATATTTGTCTGCGCTGGCAGGCGCTGACTAGAGATATTGCCGGTGTTAATAGCAGCTGGTCCGGACTGCACCGGACCTGTTATTTAGGCTGCCCATCTGTATGCACAGGATTATAGAAGCGCTTTAAAAGTAGAAGTTATGCGCTCACCGGTATCCGATGTTTAGGCAGTCCACGTTAGTATCCGATCTGGGACAAGAGCTGTTTGCCGGTTCTCTGATGCACTCCAGTAGTCGGCCTCGTGGAGTTGGTGTGTAACGTCACTGGGAGCTCTGCTGGAACAACGGCCTCACCGGAGTGGAGATGGAATAGGAGCCGTAGATGTTAGCCACATAAATCCTCTGCAAGGTATATTGAATTAAAACTGCAACTGCCAAGTGAAAAGCCGCACATGTAGATGGCATCCACTTCCTAGATGCGTTTCAGGGTACTTGAGTATCGACTAGGGATCGACCGATATCGTTTTTTTAGGGCCGATACCGATAATCGGTGCAGGTTAGGGCCGATAGCCGATAACTTATACCGATATTCCGGTATAAGTTATCGGCTATTTAACCCCCTGCGACACCGCTGCAGATCATTGATTTAAAGCGGGCGCTTTAAATCAATGATCTGCAGTGGCTTTTGCGGGGCCTTAGGCCGCCGCCGCCACCCGCTTCTCTCCCCCTACCTGTCAGGGTGGTCCGGGCCATCCATCCATCCTTGCTGTAGTGTCCGGGGGCGTTCCGGGTGAAGAGTGAACCGGTCCGGGCTGTCCTTCTTCTCCGGCGGTCATCTTCTCCACTCCGGGTAGGCTCCGGCCTAGTAATGCTGCATAGACGCCGCTGTGCAGTGACGCCCTTGCGCAGCGACGCACCTGACGTCACGGCGTAGCGGCGTCTTTGCAGCGTACTAGGCCGGAGCCTGCCCGGAGTGGAGAAGAGGACCCCCGGAGAAGAAGGACAGCCCGGACCGATTCACCCTTCACCGGGAACGCCCCCGGACACTACAGGAACGATGGATGGCCCGGACCACCCCCATTACGGGTAAGTTTAATTTTTTATTGACTCGGAGGGTGGGGGAGGGGCCCGGCCGGTATAGCGGTATGGGCAAAAATCCATACCGCTATACCGCCCAGCATCACGGTGGGGGGTGCGGCGGGTTGGGGGGGTGGTGATCGCAGTGCGGTGGGGGCGGGGCATTATCGGCAAGGTAATTGCCAATACAGATAATGCCCAAAATCGTGATTATCGGCCGATAATATCGGCCATGCCGATAATCGGTCGATCCCTAGTATCGACCCTTTCTTCAGAAGGGATATATCCCTTCAGTAGGGATATTTTTGCTACTGAACTTTTTCCTCTTGCACCTAGGGTATAGCTGCCTACCAAATCTAACCTCGGATTAGTGTATTAATTGTGAGCTGCACTTATCCTTTTTCTTTAAATTAGATTTGTAAATTACTTCTATTAAATCTTAATCCTTCCAGTAGTTATTAGCGGCTGTATACTACAGAGGAAATGCTTTTCTTTTTGGATTTCTCTTTGTCATAGCCACAGTGCTTTCTGCTGACCATTTTAGAAACTGTACAGAGCAGGAGAAAATCCCCATAGCAAAGATATGCTGCCCTAAACAGTTCCTAAAATGGACAGCAGAGGTCAGCAGAGAGCATTGTGGTCGTGGCAGAAGAGAAATCTAAACAGAAAAGCATTTCCTCTGTAGTATACAGCCCCTAAAAAGTACTGGAAGGATTAAGATTTTTTAATAGAAGTAATTTACAAATCTACACAAAAAGAAAAAAAAGTTGCGGAGCAGCTGACCAGATCCTAGGTCCGTGGTGTTATTTCCTCACAACTGCTACAATTAGGCTAGGATCAGATCTCCTGTCACCAAATGAACTTTTCTGCATGGAGTGGTGGTTATTTGTAATAACTTGCATAGTTTGTCAGATTCACCCATAAAAGTGGCGCCAGTGATTTAGATGTCACATCGCGGTCAGGCGGCAGAAGGATGGGGAGGCTGAGATGGTACGGGGGGAATCAGACGTCAGGGCCACAGCCGTATCGCACCATCAGGTGCTTCGTCAGGCCAATATGACCTATGAATCAGACATCATAGGGGCTTGACGAAGCACCCAACAGTGCGATACGGCTGTGGCCCTGACGTCTGATTCCCCCCCGTACCTCCTCAGCCTCCCCGTCCTTCTGCTGCCTGACCGCGATGTGACATCCGACACCACGGACCTTTAATAACAGCCTCTAAATCACTGGCGCCACTTTTATGGGTGAATCTGACAAACTATGCAAGTTATTACAAATAACCACCACTCCATGCAGAAAAGTTCATTTGGTGACAGGAGATCTGATCCTAGCCTAATTGTTGTGAGGAAATAACCCCAGACACCCTAGCACACCCTTATATTTGGTACTAGAGCATGCATTCTGCTAGAAGTGGTATGCTCACTCAGCTGTAGATATAAAACAGTGTCCCTAAGGGTCTTTTTACAAGTAGAGTATCCTGTGCATTTTTGAAGCGCAGGATTTGAAGATGTGTTCAGTCTTTAGTTTGTATTTAACTCTGCAGCTTCAAATACTGTATGTGTGAATACACCCTAAATGTGCGGAAGAGTTGTGGAAAACAGGGCTAAGGAGACCTAGAAACCCATGTGACGAGGATTCAGGTACAGTTTAACCCAGAGCTAGCGCAGCGCTCTTAACCTAAAGAGGTATACTGTAGTATATTTTTATTTTATAAATAATTATGCTAAGGCTGAAAAAAAAAAAAAATAACAAAACTAAAAAACCCACTACTATGTTCACCTTCCCTGCTCCCCTCCTGTTCTAATGGGGCCCAATCTTGCTGCACACCATTTCTTGGTGTTGGCACAAGAAATGGCTCACTGAGTGGGCAAACACCGCTGCAGCCAGTGGTTGGCTGAGCAGGAAATTCCTTGTTCTTTTAATGATACCTAGAAGCGCTCTACAGTAGGGCCGGGTTTCTTGGAATAGCCCTTTAACCCCTTAAAGATAAAGTCCATTTTGACCTTAACCCCTTAAGGACCCAGCCATTTTACACCTTAGGACCTGGCCATTTTTTGCACATTTGACCACTGTCACTTTAAACATTAATAACTCTGGAATGCTTTTACTTATCATTCTGATTCTGAGATTGTTTTTTCGTGACATATTCTACTTTAACATAGTGGTAAAATTTTGTGGTAACTTGCATCCTTTCTTGGTGAAAAATCCCAAAATTTGATGAAAAATTAGAAAATTTTGCATTTTTCTAACTTTGAAGCTCTCTGCTTGTAAGGAAAATGGATATTCCAAAAAAAAAAAATTTTTTAATTCACATATACAATATGTCTACTTTATGTTTGCATCATAAAATTTACATGTTTTTACTTTTGGAAGACACCAGAGGGCTTCAAAGTTCAGCATCAATTTTCCAATTTTTCACAAAATTTTCAAACTCACTATTTTTCAGGGACCAGTTCAGGTTTGAAGTGGATTTGAAGGGCCTTCATATTAGAAATACCCCATAAATAACCCCATTATAAAAACTGCACCGCCCAAAGTATTCAAAATGACATTCAGTCAGCGTTTTAACCCTTTAGGTGTTTCACAGGAATAGCAGCAAAGTGAAGGAGAAAATTCACAATCTTCATTTTTTACACACGCATGTTCTTGTAGACCTAATTTTTGAATTTTTACAAGGGGTAAAAGGAGAAAATGTATACTTGTGTTTGTAGCCCAATTTCTCTCGAGTAAGCACATACCTCATATGTCTATGTAAATTGTTCGGCGGGCGCAGTAGAGGGCTCAGAAGGCATGGAGCGACAAGGGGATTTTGGAGAGTACGTTTTTCTGAAATGGTTTTTGGGGGGCATGTTGCATTTAGGAAGCCCCTATGGTGCCAGAACAGCAAAAAAACTAAACAAATTGCATACCATTTTGGAATGTGTCCAGAATCTTCACTGCTGCCTCTGATGCAGACACTGCCTCCTCCAATTGACTACCCCCATTCCCAGGTATGTGCCACCGGTTCCCCCCTGCCACTGGCCCTCACAGCTCTGAGTCATCTTCCCCCGCTCTCTCTCCGTACTTCTAAGGGCGGGCAGAGCGGAGGTTCTGAACTTTCACCCCCAAGTCAGCTGGGACACTGTGATTGGTCCTCAGGGACCAATCACAGTGATCACTGACCAGGACCATTCACAGATGGTCCTGGGGTGGCTTGCAGAAGTTGTCTTCTGCCTGTTAACCCGTGCAATGTCGCTTAACTGAATGACTTATATAAACGTCAGGATGCACCAACTAGCTGCATAACCTGACGTTTATATGTCTTTCTGCGGGAAGGGGTTAAACATAATGTCTATGCCACAAAAAAAGCTAATGGATATGTAACAGAATACTGAATACACACAGAGCTTAAGCTTATAGCACTAGCAATCTAAGCGTCCCAACAATTACAGAAGTCAATAATAAGGTTAATATTTTTTTTTTTACTGCTTTACTGCACAAACCTACGTAATAATCATTTCACAAAAGGTGGTCTCTCTGGTTTACCAAAAGTATAATATGATGGTCTTTATGCTCATCTTTTTCATATATATATATATATATATATATATATATATATATATATATATAAAGTGTTTACAGTATTGTAATGTTAAATAATATGTACACTAAAAAAAACGACTCTTTCTCTTGCCATCAGTTTTATGCTGCTGCTGGGTCAAATTAGTTTGGGTCTTTTTTCGATTGCCTTTGAATTCAAAAGATTCAAGTCTTTCCCTAAATCCATCATGTTTTCTAGTTGGAACACATGACAGCGCTTTGTTCCAGTCTCCTGTATCCTTTAAAGTCATCAGAATCTCAATCACCTGGTTGAGGGTGAGATTTTTAGGGCCACAATTCCACTTCAGAAAGCTATCCAATGGCAGGCGAGCCGTGGCTAGCTGCAGCCGCTTAGCATTCCCAAAAGACACGCCGGTCTTTTGGCTTTTGTCCACGAAAGCACCAATGATGTAGATTTTATCCTGGTCAAATGTCTTCAGCACGTTTGGCGAGTCAGCGGTCAGGTAAACAAGTCGATCCTTGGGAAAGATGTCGACGTGAGATTTTTCTGTGGCTGTTATTAAGACGTTATCCCAGGCACCTTGGTAACGTTTCACTAATTCTTTATGGTAGGGCCCATTGGGCTGTAAATTACAGAAGTGGATATGAAAGGGCTCCATAGACTTTTTGTTAAAACCGTCACACATCTGAAGCTGACTCACTGTATTTTCCATTTCCCTCTCAGACATATATCGGTCATAAGCCATATCAAATACAACAGGTTGCCCGAATATCATTGCCTGGGCAATTCGCCAAGAATCAAAGTTATCCTCCATCCTCTTCCAGACCTTCAAGTAGGAACTGTGCTTTTCGGGGTTGCTCTCAGTGTCGCTCATTGACTGCTTTTTTTCCAGTTTCTTTTTTTGTCTGCTTTTCTTATATAGTTCTTTAATGTGGAGTTTTTTTAAGTATTTTTTTCGGGAAGACTTTGTAGGAAGCTGCAGAAGTTCCTGTAATTCCTCTGTACTAATGGAATCAGGCATGGCTTTTCCTGCCAGTCTCCACATGTCAACAAGCTTCTGCATACTTTCCATAGTCGCCTCTTCTTCGCTTTCTTGTTCACTTTGCTCACTTTCAGTCTTTGGCGGAGCATTTCTTAAAATATTTTTCCATGTGTCTAGATCTACCTTTTCGGAAGCACTGGGCTTCTCTTGGTTCTTAATGCGGTGGGTTAGCATCAACATTCGGCACTGCGGGTTTTGCCGAGTTATCCTCAAGGGGAATTGTCCCTTTACTCCTTCCTTTATCACACTATGGAATGATGAACATCTTACAGTTCGTAGGAATGCATTCGTGAAACCCATTTTCCAAGCCATGAGAAAATTAGGCTGAAAAGAAATAAATAAACAAAAAATAAAATAAAAAAGGGAAAATTATTTCTCCTGTAGCAAATCTTATTCTTAAAAATGAGGGCAGAAATACAAAGTGGGGGATTTATTAAAACCTGCCCAGAGGAAAAGTTGCTGAGTTGCCCATAGCAACCAATCAGATTGCTTCTTTCATTCTGCAGAGACCTTGTTAAAAAAGAAAGAAGCAATCTGATTGGTTGCCATGGGCAACTCAGCAACTTTTCCTCTGGATAGGTTTTGATAAATCTCCCCCAAAATGTGTAGGCCAGTGTTTCCCAACCAGCGTGTCTCCAGCTGCTGCAAAACTACAACTCCCAGCATGCCCGGACAGCCTTTGGCTGTCCGGGCATGCTGGGAGTTGTAGTTTTGCAACAGCTGGGAAACACTGGTGTAGACAAATACCGTAGCAAGGAAGGTCCCAATATGTGGCTGCATCAAGAAGTAAGGAGACCAACCCAGAAGTGCCCTGACCAGAGCCTTAAAGGGGTACTCCACTGTAAAACTTTTTTTTTTTTTTTAATCAACTGGTGCCAGAAAGTTAAACAGATTTGTAAATTACTTCTATTAAAAATCTTAAACATTCCAGTACTTATCAGCTGCTGTATACTACAAAGGAAATTATTTTCTTTTTTAATTTATTTTCTGTCTGACCACAGTGCTCTCTGCTGACACCTCTGTCCATGTCAGGAACTGTCCATAGCAAGAGAGGTTTGCTATGGGGATTTGCTCTTACTCTGGACAGTTCCTAAAATGGACAGAGGTGTCAGCAGAGAACACTGTGGTCAGACAGAAAGGAAATTCATAAAGAAAAGAACTTGCTGTGGAGCATACAGCAGCTGATAAGTACTGGAAGGATTAAGATTTTTAAATAAAAGTAATTTACAAATCTGTTTAACATTCTGGCACCAGTTGATTTAAAGAAAAAACATGTTTTTAATTGGAGTACCCCTTTAAGAGGTTATTTATCCTTCTTAAAGGAGAACTCCGGAATAGGAAAATTATCCTCCATACTGCCGGCAGTAAAAAAATAAATAGATACATACCTTCCTTCGCTCCTCCGGTGCCTCCGGTAACCGGCTCTGGCCTCCGCCACGATCCTCTTCCTGGTTGCCGGTGGTCGGAGAGTCATACTGCACTCAGCCAATCACCGGCCGCAGTGAAGTCCTGACTTGGCCGGCGATAGGCTGAGCAGCAGTGTGACGTTTTCAGCCCTGGCAGCAGGTGCCGGTGTAGGGAAGAATTGTGTGTCTTGAAGCATTCTCACATTACCGCTCAGCCTATCGCCAGCTGAGTCGGGACTTCGCCGTGGCCGGTGATTGGCTGAGTGCAGTATGACTCGCCGACCACCAGCAACCAGGAAGAGGATCGTGGCGGAGGCCGGAGCCGGTTACCGGAGGAGCGAAGGAAGGTATGTACCTGTTTATTTTTTTACTGCCGGCAGTATGCACGATAATTTTCCTATTCCAGAGTTCTCCTTTAAAAGGCAGTCCAGTAGACTTCAGCTGTGGCTAAAAGTGAATGTGTATCCCTAGTGCTTATTAAGATACATCAAAGGGTTAGACAACATGTCATCTGCTCTATCAGGGCATGTTTAGGGTCGTAGACATGATGTGTGGCTTTTCCACAAAAGTTGGCAAGTGGTCAGCTCTAGGACTATGTGGATTTCATTGCCGTCCCCTTAGCTGGCAATACATTTCTTAGAGGATCCGCCAGAAAAATGTACACTGGCCACCTCCGCAATTCTGGACGGAGATTCCGTCATGTCAACCTGACCTTAGGGTACTCCACACTTAGCATACATGTTGTAGATTTTCTGCACTGATGTTTCGTGCAGAAAATCTGCACCATTTTCAGTAAACCGCAAACTTTATGAGATATAGAAAAGTCAATCACACACTGCAAAAGAAATTTGTAGCATAAACAATTCGTGTTGTAGATTTACAATTTGCAGCAGGTTCATTGTTGGATCAAATCTGTTGCAAATGATCAATGAATCTCACACAATTTTTGCTGCTGATTTTCTGCTACTGACATTACTGCTAAAGAGTTTCTGCTGCGTGTGGAAGTACCTTTACACTGGAGCTACACAGCGATTTTGGCCGCAACAGGGGTCACACAACCAAAGATCACCATGTATGTGTAGTGCTGAATCGCAGCTAAGCAAAGCAAAAATGGCCGTGACAGCAACTTGACAATTATAATAAATCCGTGTGACTATCGGGTTCCATCACAGCTACTAGTAGGTCACAGTGTGCCTCCCTTTGCTCAGCCGTAGCGCAACTCACTCAGGACTACACAGCAGAATTTGTTGCCATTTTCCATTCAGGTTTTTAAGCAAAGCCAGAAGTGGATCCAGCAGGAAGGAGAAGTAGAAGTCCTATTCCGTTTAAATGTACTTCTGACTTTATCTTATAATAAAAAACTTAATAAACAACTGCCACAAAAAGCTGTGTGTGAATATGCATATGTACAAAAAGTTTACTCACTTCTCTCTAATCCTTCATCTGAATTCTTTACCTTCTAAGGGAACTGGAGTTGTTGGAACTGGAAAGTGCGGCCAAATGTCTGTAATACAACCCAAACAGAGAGGTTTATCATCATGAAGCTGATACATGTGTCCTGTATTATCAAGTTAGAATAAAAAACATGGCTGAGATTGAGATGGAATGGATCAGTACTGGATCTTTTGCGGGTCACAGAATATTTCTGATAATTAGAAATGGTCAATCCCTTAAAGGGGTACTCCGGTGAAAAGCTTTTTTCCTTTAAATCAACTGGCTCCGGAAAGTTAAACAGATTTTTACATTACTTCTATTAAAAAATCTTAATCCTTCCTGTACTTATTAGCTGCTGAATACTACAGAGGAAATTCTTTTCTTTTTGGAATGCTCTCTGATGACATCACAAGCACAATGCTCTCTGCTGACATTATTATAATGATAATAATAAGTTTTTATTTATTTATTGTTGTCCTTGGTGGGATTTGAACCCAAGGCCCCAGCACTGCAAGGCAGCAGTGCTAACCACTGAGCCACCATGCTGCCCTTAGCATACATCTGCTATGCACGGTTGCTAAAATGGACAGAGATGTCAGCAGAGAGCACTGTGCTCGTGATGTCATCAGTGTTCCAAAAAGAAAGGAATTTCCTCTGTAGCATTCAGCAGCTACCGTATTTATCGGGGTATACCACGCACCGGCCTATAACACGCACCCTCATTTTCCCAAGGATATTTGGGTAAAAAAAGTTTATCCAATATCCATGGTAAAATGAGGGTGCGTGTGTGCGCGTGTATACCCCGATACACCCTCAGGAAAGGCAGGGGGAGAGAGGCCGTCGCTGCCCGCTTCTCTCCCCCTGCCTTTCCTGGGGTCTAGAGCCCTGCTGCCGGCCCTTCTCTCCCCCTGGTTATCGGTGCCGGCGCCGATAGCCAGGGGGAGAGAAGCGGCGCCAACAGCCAGGGGGAGAGAAGGGGCAGCGGCACCCATTGCCGGCGCCGCTGCCCCGTTGCCTCCCCCCCGTGGCATAATTACCTGGGTCGGGTTCGCACTGCTGCAGTCCGCCGGCGTGCGTCCCCTGTGTTGTTGCTATGCACTGCACGGCGCACTGACGTCATGCGCCGCGCAGCGCATAGCAACGACGCCGGGGACGCACGCCGGAGGCCTGCAGCAGCGCGGACCCGACCCAGGTAATTATGTCACCGGGGATGGGGGGAGGCAACGGGGCAGCGGCGCTGGCAATGGGTGCCGCTGCCCTTTCTCTCCCCCTGGCTGTTGGCGCCGCTTCTCTCCCCCTGGCTATCGGCGCCGATAGTCAGGGGGACAGAACGAGCAGCGGCACCGATAGCCAGGGGGAGAGAAGGGCCGGCAGCAGCGCTCTAGACCCCAGGAAAGGCAGGGGGAGAGAAGCCAGCAGCGACGGCCTCTCTCCCCTGCCTTTCCTGGGGGTGTATCGGCTTATAACACGCACATAGACTTTAGGCTAAAAATTTTAGCCTAAAAAGTGCGTGTTATAGGCCGATAAATACGGTAATAAGTACTGGAAGGATTAAGATTTTTTAATAGAAGTAATTTACAAATATGTTTAACTTTCTGGCACCAGTTGATTTAAAAGAAAAAAGGTTTTCACCGGAGTACCCCTTTAAGTCACATGCTATTTAGGCTTCTTTCACACTGCCATTAGGACACGGCGGGGGAGCCAGGGAGAATAGCGGGAGAAAAAATACTGCTTGTGCCGTCTTTTTCTCCCGTTATTCCCATTTTAAAAAAAACAACGGTGTTCGATGACCCCCCCCCCCCCCCGCTAATAGTGAATGGGAGCCTTCGTGACCTATTGTGCCCCTTTACAAAAACAGCCGTTAAAGTCACAAAAAAGAAAAATAGACTTTAACGGCCGCTCTTGACGGGAAGCAATGGCAATGTGAAAGAGGCTTAGGCTACATTTACATCACGGTTCTGCAATAAGCTCCATGGGGGACATGTATCAAAGATTTTACCCCTGTTCTGTGTGTATTTTTTTGCGCAAGCCCTTTTTTTGCGCATTTTTTTGCGCACGTTTTGGTAGAGCATATACTCCAGATGTGGCTGAATCAGGGTACCTTGGAGCTGCATATATAGTACACATGGATTTATTACCTGCGTTCTTTTCCTTTGCACCAAAAGTTTTGACGCAAGTGCGTCTTTTTCCCAGCAAATATAAGCCATCTTTAACTGCATGTAGAGAAATCCTTTCTATTTCTGAAGGAAAGTTCTACTAAGGAACCACCAGAATGTTTTTACTTTCCTATCTCAATTCCTCATTTGGTTTGCTCTATATTTTTACTCCTTGGTTATTCCAAAGCACTTTTAAAATAATTTGCATATAGAATATTTGTTTACAGTTCAGTTATTCACTAGATCACTTGTATATTGGTATTATTATTTTATGATCCAACAATTTAATACATTTACATAGGAAATGTTTGATAGCTTATTTATCATTGAACAAGCGCCGTCACATTAAAATAGCTTTGTAATCCACTTAACACTGTAGATCATTCTCCATTTATTTTTACAATTTACTGCTTTCCGTTATACTTTTCCCCAGCACCCGGTAAGATGGTGGCTATCACTGATATCCAGCCATCTTACCATGTGACCACGGGGGGGTTTCATCCCCCCCCAGCGATCGCTGCTATCAGCTAGTCAGATCTGCCTTTGGCTTTCTGGGCATGCTGGGAGTTGTAGTTTTGCAACATCTGGAGGGCCACAGTTTGGAGACCACTGTATAATTGTCTCCAATCTGTGCTCTTCCAGATGTTCCAAAATTACAAATCTCAGCATGCACACTCTGTCGAGGCATGCTGGGAGTTGTAGTTCTGTAACATCTGGAAGACCACAGATTGGAGACCATTATACAGTGGTCTACAAACTGGGGACCTCCAGCTGTTGCAAAACTACAACTGCCCAAGCATGCTGGGAGTTGTAGTTCGTCAACATCTGACCCTTCAGATATTGCCGAAATACAACTTCCAGCATGTCTGGTCATGCTGGGAATTATAGTTTTGCAACAGCTGGAGGCACACTAGTTGGGAAACATTGTTCGTTTCCTAACTCTTTTTCCCAACCCGTGTGCCTCCAGCTGTGCCTCCAAACTATAACGCCCAGCATGCACTGACAGACCATGCATGCTGGGAATTGAAGTTGTGCAACAGCTGGAGGCACACTGGTTTGGAAACACTAAGTTAAGTAAAAAACTTTCAAGTGTTTTGCAACCAGTGTGCCTTCAGCTGTTGCATAACTACAACCCTCAGCATGCACGGACTGCCAAAGGGCATGCTGGGAGTTGTAGCATTATGCCTCCAGCTGTTGCATAACTACAAGTTCCAGCATGTCCTTCTGCTGTCACTGCATGCTGAGATTTGAAGTTTTTGCAACAGCTGAAGGCACACTGGTTGCGAAACACTGAGTCTGTTTCCGTGTTTCGCAACCAGTGTGCCTCCAGCTGTTGCAAAACTACAACTCCCAGCATGCACGGACAGCCAAAGGGCATGCTTGGAGTTGTAGTTTTGCAACAGCTGGATGTTTCCCCCCCCTCCTCCCCCCAATGTGAATGGACAGGGTACACTCACATGGGCGGAGGTTTACAGGGAGTGCTGCACTCCCTGTAAACCCCCGCCCCTGTGACTGTACCCTAAAAACACTACACTACACTACACTTAAATAAAATAAGTAAAAAAACACTACATATACACATACCGCTACACAGCCCCCCTCCCTCCCCAATAAATATGAACAACATCTGGTACGGCACTGTTTCCAAAATGGAGCCTCCAGCTATTGCAAAACAACAACTCCCAGTATTGCCGGACAGCCATTGACTGTCCAGGCATGTTGGGAGTTTTGCAACAGCTGGAGGCACCCTGTTTGGGAAACACTGGCATAGAATACCCCTATGTCCACCCCTATGCAAAACCCTAATTTAGGCCTCAAATGCGCAGGGCGCTCTCACTTTGGAGCCCTGTCGTATTTCAAGGCAACATTTTAGGGCCACATATGGGGTATCGCCGTACTCGGGAGAAATTGCCTTACAGATTTTGGGGGGCTTTTTCTCCTTTTACCCATTATGAAAATGAACAGTTGGAGTCTACACCAGTATGTTAGTGTATAAAAATAAAATTATTTACACTGACATGCAGGTGTTGCCGCATACTTTACATTTTCACAAGAGGTAAATGGGAAAAAAGATCCCCATGTTTTGGGACACAATTTAGCCAGAGTACGGAGATACCACATACGTGGGCGCAAAGTGCTCTGCGGGCGCACAAGGCCCATAAGGTAGAGTGCACCTTGTACATTTGAGGTGATTTGCACAGGGGTGTCACAGATGTTAAATGAAGAATAAGGACATTGGTATAATTAATGTGTTATAACTGGGTGCAAAAAGTGGTATTATTGTGAGATTAAAACTCTACATAATGAAGAAAAAAATTCTAAAACTAATAACGAGGACACACTTACTGTTTAGGTGCAGATACACTGCAGACAAAGCGCCTACTAAATAGAGCTGTGGGGTAAATTTATGCTCTGAGGAGAATTCTAAATTTAAACGTAATTCAAGAAAGTAGCTGCACAAGAATGATAAATTTAACGCAGCTGCGCCAAATTTAGACAACAGGCAGAGGGGTAAAAAACTTCTATTATACACTGGAAATGATACATGTCCCCCCATGTGTAGCTGCGAACCTATCAAAATGGGATTCCCGCTTATACATGCATGGCTTGAGCCAAATGTAGTGACAACAATAAGGACATTTCCCTTAAATAAGCACTGTCAGATACAAAAACTTTTGATATGTTGTAAAGCATGCAAAACCAATAGGTTTTGCAATTGCTTTCATTAGAGAATTTTCAGTACTTCATACTGAAAAACAACTGCCCCCCCCTGCCTGCTTGGACACATACTAGTCCTGCTGTGTCCATGCATCATCACCTATGTCATGGACACACTTCCTTGATTGACAGCTGTCATCTTGTGTCCCGCTACTGTCAGTGAGGACAAGCTGGGAGTTGTAGTTTTGCTAATGCTAGGGGAGATGTGAGCAGACAGCATACTGAGGGAGGGGGCGGAGACCTGCACAGTGAGGCCATGCCTTCTCCCTTTGAGAGGAATTCAGACTAGTGAGCTAAATTAAAAGTAAAAATATAAAAAATTTATAAGGGTGCTAGACACATAAAAATGATGTTCATGGTCAGAATAAGGTACCGAGTGATATATTTAAAAAAAAAAATATTTTGTTGGATCTGACGGGTACACTTTAACCTGTTCAGGACGTGGGGTGTATGCATACGTCCTGCATCCTGAGTCCTTAAGGACTCGGAAAGCAGGGCGCTAGCCGGTTGGGGACCGGACTGGGATGCCTGCTGGAATCATCCAGCAGGCATCCCGGCACATCGCCGAGGGGGGTCCTGAGACCCCCCCATGTCGGCGATCGCAGGAAATCGCATGTCAATTCAGACATGCGATTTTCTGTTATTCCGGGCTGATCGGGTCTCTGGTGACCTGATCACCCGGGAAATAGGGATGATCGGAGCTGTCAGAAAGGTGGCAGTAAAGTGATCTTTACTGCGGCCTTCCCAGTGGTTGCCAAACTGCAACTCCCAGCATGCCCAGACAGCCAAAGGCTGTCTGGGCATGCTGGAAGTTGTAGCTTTGCAACTCTTACAGTGGTGCCCAAACGGTAGCCCTCCAGATTTTGCCAAACTACAACTCTCAGCATGCCTAGACTGCCCAGGCATGCTGGGAGTTGTAATTCTGTAACATCTGTCCCTTCAGATTTAGCAATTTTCATGAAAATTTTGAAAATTGCTGCTCTATTTGAAGCCCCTTAATTTTTTCAAAAAGTAAAAATATGTCCATTTTATGATGCCAATATAAAGTGGACATATTGTATTTGTAAATCAATATAACATTTATTTGGAATATCCATTTTCCTTATAAGCAGAGAGCTTCAAATTTAGAAAACTGCTACATTTTCTAAATTTCCATGACATTTTGGGATTTTTCACCAAGAAAGGATGAAAGTAACGACGAAAATTTACCACCAAAATAAAGTAGAATATGTCACGAAAAAACATTCTCAGAATCAGAATATTCGGTAAAAACATCTTAGCGTTATTAATGCTTAAAGTGACGGTGGTCAGAATTGCGAAAAAGGGCTCAGGGCTGCGTCCTTAAGGGGTTAAGTATACATGTGTGCAGAACACCTATGTATACATGGAGTATAACGCAGAAGCGAGATGTGAATACTTTGGGTGTTATTATTGTAGATTTTGGCAATTTTTCAATGGCTAAAATTAAAGATTTCTGCCATAGATCCTCCTCTGCATCTTGTTTGTTAGGTGTGAACACTGACTAGGGACAGTTCTACCTATAGTAACATAGCTGTGTCCCCACGTGTATCAGCACCATAGAGGTCACTGGCAGATCACCTATAGTAAGGGGCCAGCACTGCCAGGCAACACGGACATGGCCCAAGTATATAGGCAGCCCCCGATTACTGTACACCAGGTGCCGCACGCCGCCCTCTATATACAGTACTTACCGCTCCATACATGCCGCAGCCTCAGGACTACGAGCACCCGCTTCCTGTTCCGGTGTAACCTGCTATTCCTTCCCCAGCAGACTGCGACTAGGTACCGCGGTCCCAGCATCAGCCGGTAAGCACACAATCCTCTATAGACCTGTCATGGCCTGATGGGAGTTGTAGTTTGGCAACTGCTGAAGAGCCACTGGATGGGGACATGAAGTGGAATATATTTTACCTAATTCCCATGCATTGTCTAAGGCAGTGTTTCCCAACTGAGGTGCCTCCAGCTGTTGCAAAACTACAACTTCCAGCATGGCCGGACAGCAAAAGGCTGTCCGGATATGCTGGGAGTTGTAGTTTTGCAACAGCTGGAGGCACCCTGGTTGGGAAGTACTGGTCTAAGGCAATGGCCACCTGATATTTCCTGTTTCTGTTTTGCTCTGTCATAGGAGGAACCAAATCTGTTACTTCACATTGGATGTGAATGACAGACTCCATCGATTTTATTGGGGTGCATCAGATTGCCACAGTGTCCAATATTTTACTGCCATGTATCCTGTATATTATATATATATATATATATATATATATATATATATATATATAGATATCTGTAATGCAGGTGTGCACAAAGTCTAAAGGAGTTGTCTGAGGAGTTAATAAGGTATCACCTTTCTCCGCACCTCGGCGCTTTACTCTCTGTCTCATGCCACAATGGCTCCATAGTTTACCCTGGCATGATGCCCACATGTGACTGTCATAGTTGAAAAACAATTAGGCCATGTCAGTACAGAATAGGCAGTAGAGCATCGGGAAGGACAGGTCCCCACACAACCCCTTTCAGATCTAATCACTTGGAAGCAGAATTCATCAGCTATGTCCCAGTGGTCAACTCAGAAGTCTTTGTCATGGGGTACTTGGGTTCCCCACTAACTTATCCAAACTATTCAGTTTAAAATGTTGGCACTGCTGAATCTGGCAAGATAATCCATTTAGCAGTCCGTCAGTGGTATCTCTCAGATCCTATTAATTTCAGTGGCCCAAATATTGTCACCAAGTATGCACTAGTTTAAGCAGACTCAAAAGGTGGTCTGCTGCATTATCCAGTCTACTTTAAATAGCTCATACAGCCCGAACGGAGTGCTGGGTCAGCGGGGCTGTGAAAATCCATGTCCCTGAGCAGGGCTGTGAAAATCTATGTCCCTGAGTGGGGCTGTGAAAGTCTATGTCCCTGAGTGGGGCTGTGAAAATCTATGTCCCTGAGTGGGGCTGTGAAACTCCATGTCCCTGAGTGGGGCTGTGAAAATCTATGTCCCTGAGTGGGGCTGTGAAAGTCTATGTCCCTGAGCGGGGCTGTGAAAATCCATGTCCCTGAGTGGGGCTGTGAAAGTCTATGTCCCTGAGCGGGGCTGTGAAAATCCATGTCCCTGAGTGGGGCTGTGAAAATCCATGTCCCTGAGTGGGGCTGTGAAAATCCATGTCCCTGAGTGGGGCTGTGAAAATCCATGTCCCTGAGTGGGGCTGTGAAAATCCATGTCCCTGAGTGGGGCTGTGAAAATCCATGTCCCTGAGTGGGGCTGTGAAAATCCATGTCCCTGAGCCGGACTGTGAAAATCTATGTCCCTGAGCCGGGCTGTGAAAATCTATGTCCCTGAGCCGGGCTGTGAAAATCCATGTCCCTGAGTGGGGCTGTGAAAGTCTATGTCCCTGAGTGGGGCTGTGAAAATCCATGTCCCTGAGCGGGGCTGTGAAAATCCATGTCCCTGAGTGGGGCTGTGAAAATCTATGTCCCTGAGTGGGGCTGTGAAAATCTATGTCCCTGAGTGGGGCTGTGAAAATCTATGTCCCTGAGCGGGGCTGTGAAAATCTATGTCCCTGAGTGGGACTCTGAAAATCTATGTCCCTGAGTGGGGCTGTGAAAATCTATGTCCCTGAGCCGGGCTGTGAAAATCCATGTCCCTGAGTGGGGCTGTGAAAATCCATGTCCCTGAGTGGGGCTGTGAAAATCCATGTCCCTGAGCCGGGCTGTGAAAATCCATGTCCCTGAGTGGGGCTGTGAAAATCCATGTCCCTGAGTGGGGCTGTGAAAGTCTATGTCCCTGAGTGGGGCTGTGAAAATCCATGTCCCTGAGTGGGGCTGTGAAAATCTATGTCCCTGAGCGGGGCTGTGAAAATCTATGTCCCTGAGTGGGACTCTGAAAATCTATGTCCCTGAGTGGGGCTGTGAAAATCTATGTCCCTGAGCGGGGCTGTGAAAATCTATGTTCCTGAGTGGGACTCTGAAAATCCATGTCCCTGAGTGGGGCTGTGAAAATCTGTCCCTGAGCGGGGCTGTGAAAATCTACATCCCGGAGCGGGGCTGTGAAAATTTACGTCCCTCCTCTCCTTCTGAGTGAGGTGCGAGGAGGGAACTGTGTTCGGGACTGAGGGAGGTGCAGAGCTGCGTCCTGCCCAGCTCTGCCTTCCCCTCCCCTCGCTGTAGGGTAGGGGTGAACGCAGAAGTGCATAGGACGCAGTTCTGCACCTCACACCGCCATGTGCATAGTGCAGCAGAATCCCATTGAAAACACGGGTCTCAACAGAACGTCCGCCGCTGAAATTCCGTAGTGTACACTGTGCAGCAAAATCCTTTAGACAGCAATGGGATTCTGCTGCACCTGAATTTGAGTTGAATTTCGAAGCATCATTTCCACTCATTCTGTAGTGTGAACCTAGCCTTACTGAGGAAATGATGAATTACTATTTTAGTATATCACTTGAGATGGAGAATCCCTTTTAAACCTGTAATAACAGACCACATTAGTCACTATGTTCCCTCTTCTTTCTAGTATTCATCCTGAACAAAACCTCAAAGGCCATGAGTTTTCTTCTGCCAAAACTGAGTAGTAAACGTGACGTAGATCAAGCGATAAAAACGACGGCGGAGCTGGTCTTGGTTCTCCGGTTTGGAAGAGATGATGACTCTGTCTGTCTGCAGCTCGATGATATTGTAAGTGGTTTATTTCTTCATTCCTTATACATTACACCTCTAGGCATGGCTTGGACACTCTGTAAATGCTCCTGTCTTCTCAGCTTGCCAAGACATCACAGGACCTAAGAAAAATGGCTGTCATTTATCTTGTTGACGTGGATAAAGTGCCAATCTACCGCCAGTACTTCGATATCAGCTACATCCCATCTACTGTCTTTTTCTTCAATGGGCAACATATGAAAGTGGACTATGGGTAACGTGGAGTTGGTTTGCTATTTGTTTTTCTAGGACCTACCAATGTAACAGGATTATGATAGAATACAGTTATGGAAGTTCTCCCCTGCTTGCTTGCAGTTTGCCTTTCTCATTCATCTCTGGGTGTTATCATAAAAACTTAAGAAAATAAATAAAACTTAAGTAAAGTATAGAAATGTTATGTTATAATAGTAGAGGAGTGTTATACATAGTAGGGGGAGATTTATCAAAACCTGTACAGCGGTCCCTCAAGTTACAATATTAATTGGTTCTGGGACGACCATTGCATGTTGAAACCAGAACTCTATGGAAACCTGGTAATTGGTTCTGAAGCCCCAAAATGTCATCCAAAAATAAGAAAAAAAAGGGAGGATTAAAGAAAAAATAAGTAGATAACTAATATAGATAAAGCAAATCCTTACATATAAAGGTAAGAAAGATCTGCTGGGAACTGTAAATCACTGTCTATGTCAGTGTTTCCCAAGCAGGGAGCCTCCAGCTGTTGCAAGACTACAACTCCCAGCATGCCCGGACAGCCAAAGGCTGTCCGGGCATGCTGGGAGTTGTAGTTTTGCAACAGCTGGGGCCACCCTGCTTGGGAGACACTGGTCTATGTAGAGGACAGGAGCTTCTTCAGGGTCCTGTAAGTAAAAAAAGTAATGGAGTCGCCCTCACCTGGTGTCCAAAGGAGCAGCTAACCCTGGTACAGGTAAAGTGTACGGAACATGTAATACCTCTCTGTACTGTAGGGGGCGCTACCAGACACCAGTCAGTGCATATGCTTCAGTAATACAGGGGTTTTACCAGTGAATGCCCATTTTGATTGGTCGGTTCTTCCGGCCATTGACACATTTCACAGATCTGGACTATCTGTAGCATTGTATGTTGAGTCTGGTTTCAACTTACGATGGTCCAGAAAAGACCATTGTATGTTGAAACTATTGTACGTTGAGCCCATTGTAAGTTGAGGGATCACTGTACAAAGGAAAAGTTGACCAGTTGCTCATAGCAACCAATCAGATTGTTCCTATCATTTTTAAAAAGGCCTCTGAAAGATGAAAGCAGTGATATGATTGGTTGCTGTGGGTAACTGGTCAACCTTTTTCTCTGCACAGGATTGATAAATCTACTCCAATATTTTTAGTAAAAAAATACTTTGTAGCAATTTGTCTGGCATTTTGCTAAAAAGCGTTGTGCTTTAATGTAAGCGCATACATTGCTTTGGTTACTTCATTGGCATTTTTTATTTTTTTTACAGAGAATGCCATGGGTTGGCATTTTTTATGCAATTTTTGATAATTTTTCACAATAGACCTTTGTTCTTTATTAGAAATGCAAACTCTCCAGATGGAATTTCCACCTGAATGTTGTGGTAGCTGGAGAAACACTCTTTGGAAAACCCTGCTAAAGGCTATGCTCTGTCTAGACATTAGAATGCAGTCATCTTCTCATGCCCATTTATAAAGTGGCAGACCCTAGCTGCCCAACATCATCAGTATGTCCTAGATGATCTGCTGGTGGGTCCATGTACAAAGATACCTCACAGGTCCCAAACAGCCTCATCTTATTGTTGTGTGGTTTAATACTACTTGGCAAAAGCACATGCATCTTATAGCAAATTGCTGTTTTTGGCTACACAGTTTCTACCCTTGTAACAAGGTCAAGGCACTTGTTTCACCCCTAGATGCCTCATGGTCAAAAACCACACTAAAGGTGCGTTCACACACTATTTATTTTTGCGGGTTTTCCGCTGCGTATTTGAAAGGGGGCAGGCTCTCCTCTGCCATGGAAAATCTGCTACGGACAGCCGAGAAGAGCCCGCCCACTTTCAAATACACAGCGGAAAACCCGCAAAAACAAATAGGTTGCGTTTACACACTAGTAACTCACAGCGGGAAATCCACTCCGAGTTACCCTACCGTTCATTTAAATACTTGTGAACAGCGGGGAAAAACTGCCTGAGTTCTACTGCGGATTTGCAGTTTTTGCCCCACACGACTAAAAGTTGGTTCCATGTTGAACTCATGAAAGCAGCCTAAGGCTATGTTCACAAACCCGAAAATTTTCGGAATGTCCAGCACATTTGCTTGCTTTGGCAGCACAAGGACTGCTAAGAAATGTGCCGTCTTCATAGACAGCAATGCATTTCCGAAAGGAATCCGCAGAAATATTGAACCGGTTCAATGTTTTTGTGTATGCCAGAATCTGGATTTTTCTGCCGCGGAAATCCTGCACAGTGCAACAAAATCCCATTTGAAATTAATGGGACTTTGCTGCAGAGAAATTTCTGAGCAGAATATGGAAATCCTGCTGTGGAACTACTGAGTATCTACTAGTCATGGTAATAAGTAGCATTAAATGGGCACTGTCACCCAATTTTTTTTTTTTTTTTTTTTTTTTTGGATATGTTGTAGTACTTATGTACTACAACATATCTCTAATAGAGATGAGCGAACTTACAGTAAACTCGATTCGTCACGAACTTCTCGGCTCGGCAGTTGATGCCTTATCCTGCATAAATGAGTTCAGCTTTCAGGTGCTCCGGTGGGCTGGAGACTCTCTCCTAGGACTGTATCCATCTTTTCCAGCCCACGGGAGCACCTGAAAGCTGAACTAATTTATGCAGGATAAGGCATCAACTGCCGAGCCGAGAAGTTCGTGACGAATCAAATTTACTGTAAGTTCGCTCATCTCTAATATAGATTCATTAAAAAAAATTTCATAAAAATTGTTTATTTTACATTTGAAAACCAGCCACTAGGAGTCTCCCTCCTAGTGGTCGGCTGCAGCATGCCGTGACGTCACGACTGAATAAGGACCGATGCCAGCCGGGGAATCAGTCCTAATTCAATCAGCCTGCGCTCGCTCCCTGCCTGTCAATCAGGCAGGCTGGAGCAAGTGCAGTGAACGCTGGGGCTGCGTGCATTGGCTGACTGAATTCGCGTGCAGCCTGTCCCCGCCCCCGGCATGTACAGTGGAGTGGAGATGCTCCCTTCACTAGGACTGTACAAGCCTTTCATGGGGTAAGTTTGATCTGAGGTCTTCTGTCACTTTTGGAAACAATAAAATAATATACATATTTTATCAAAGAGTGGAGTGGATATTATAGTTTGGCCATTGATATTTTAAAATAGCAATACCTGCCCTAGGAGAGTTTCCTTATATGATGCCTCTAGGTTCACAACTACAAATCCCAGCATGCCCTCACAGCCAATAGCTGTCAGGTCATGCTGAGAGTTGTAGTTGTGAAACAGCTGGAGGCACGCTGTTAGGAAAACACTCATGGCATGTGTGTGTATGTATATGTGTGTGTGTGTGTATATATACATATATATATATATATATATATATATATAATATAATATATATATATATTACACACACATGCTATGATATTTTTCCTAATAGGGCGCTAACGCTGTGTCACAACTACAGCTCCCAGCATACAGGGATAGCCAATAGCTGTCAGGTCATGCTGGGAGTTGAAGTTTTGCAGCAGCTGGAGGCACACTGTTGATTAGACATCAGTGTTTCTCAAAAAGTGTGCCTACAGCTGTTACTAAATTACAACTCAAAGCATGGCCGCCCATAAATCATTTGGCAATGCTGTGAGTTGACTTTTTTTTATTCAGCTGGAGGCTCCGCTTGGGAAACAGTGCAATACTATATTTTTAGAATTTTTATATGGGAGGGGGTCAGTGTAATGGACGGTGTGTATATGTAGTGTTTTACTCATTATTTTGTGTAGTGTTTTTAGGGTACATTCACACTGGCATGGGTTCACTGCGGCTTTCCCGCTGAGATATTGACCTGCATTGGAAAATTTGCCAAAGCTCAAACTCGAAACATGAAAATCATTTGTAAACCAGCAGCAAAGAATGTATTAGAAAGCTACACCTCAAAACATGCAATAAGATAACGGGCATGATTGGAGTTTTAGTTTAACAACAGCTGTAGGCACACTGTTGGAGAAATACTCGAGTGTGCCTCCAGCTGCTGCAAAACTACAACTCCCAGCATGCTCAGACAGCTGTTGACTGTACAGGCATGCTGAGAGTTGTAGTTTAGCAAAAGCTGTAGGCTCACTGTTTTATAAAGTATACAGGGGCATATGGGGCTACGTTGGGGGGGGGGCTTTATATATATATATATATATATATATATATATATACACACAGAGAATAAGTCAGCCTGCACTTTAGTTGATACCAAACTATTATATGGACCTGGTGCACGCTACTAGGCTAGATATACAGCAACTGCTGCATTCTTTTGTTGCTGTATATCTAGCCTAGTAGCGTGCACCTGCAGGCCAGGTCCATATAATAGTTTGGTATCAACTAAAGTGCTGGCTGACTTATTCTTTGTCTGTATTGCACATACGGGGGAGTGGCTACCTCCATGTTGGCCTTGCACCCCACCCACCTCTAGCAGGTGTGTATATAAGGTGTCTTGGATGTTCCAGACCCTGCCATGCTTACTGAATTGTTCACACAGAGGCATATTCACAGTTTAGGATCCGTCCCAATGAGGCCACCTTATCGCGGTGGGACGGTCCAAGCTATTTGACCGCCGGCGGAGACAAATTTGCGAGCTAAGTGCCTCACTATCTCATAGTTTCACATTTGCATCTATTACACCATAGCTGTATAGCTCTCCATGTTTTATCTGCATATTTATGTTTCACCTATATCCTTGTGCTGGCAGTGTGCTGCTGCATTCTTCTGTTGCTGTGTGTGTGTGTGTGTGTGTATATATATATATATATTTTTTTTATTTTATTTTATCATTAGATACAAACCATTCTATAAACTGTATCGGTCCCAGGTCTCGGCTGTGGTATATTGCACGGCAGGTCCGGCGATGCTCCTATACTCCTCCTACCTGGGTAGTACATGAACTGCTAAACAGGAAGGAGGAGACCCTGGAGCAGTCTGCCATGCGATTGGCCGCTCATCTATGCGTGCTTCCGACAGGAGCGCAGCATAGATGAGGTGAGGGCGGAAGTAGGTGCCCAGCAAGCATCAGTGACGTTGCACCTGCTGGGGAAGTCGGCTTCCGGCAGAGGTATACAGAGAAGCCCAGGATGAGCTTTTTTTATTTTTATTTTTTGAAGGCAGGAATGGGGTTAGGGATAGATTAGAAATAGGTAGGGACAGATAATTTTTTTTTTTTTTTTTTTTTTAAAGATGGTGGGAGCTACTCTTAATTCTCAGGGCACTTTAAGGAAAGAGTGAACTTACAGTGTGAAATATAGAGCTCTGTTAAGTGGAAAGTCTGGATTTCGCAACTATATTACAAGTGATAGGACTCCTACTTTGCCATAAGAAACCACACTAGGGCTCGCTTTAGTGAATTCCTCTGTAGTCTTGCATTTTCTTCATGGGGCCTGAATAGTTACTAGTAAAGGGTACAGGTGAAGTGTTATAAAGGTGGTTGTACAGATAATAATGCAGTATGGTCATTGTCTATACGAGGGCACTAATGTTACGTGTTTTCTAGGTCGCCGGATCATACCAAGTTTGTGGGAAGCTTCAAGACGAAACAGGATTTCATTGACCTCATTGAAGTGATTTACAGGGGAGCAATGCGTGGAAAACTCATTGTACGAAGTCCTATAGACCCTAAGAACATTCCAAAATATGACCTTTTATATCAGGAAGTTTAGAATGGCCAAGGGCATCATCACACAATGAAGAGAAAATGTCTATTATTTATGTTACTATATCAACAAATGAAATGGTCCGAAAATTGGGTGAAGACGACTCTGGAATCCTGAGAAAAGTGGGGTGCCATCGCCATCTTTTCTTTATGCACTTTGAACCTTTGATGCTTTCATTTCTGGGAAGAACTACTTATAGACAAAGGGTGATGTTGTATATAGGGTAGCTTTCATTTTATTTAACTGTTTTTAGTAATAAAGCTTATATACTACAAATTTTGTTTCTTTTAAAGCCAACATTATACTGATGTAGCAGGATATACCGTAGAAGGAATGATAATGTTTTAATAATGTTTTTGTTTCTCGTTTCTTCAGTAGAAATCCTTGAGTCACATGATGAAAAAAAAATCCCATGACTTGTCATTATAAAAAACGCAAGGGAAAACGCCAACACTAAAACTGACGTTTTTTGTTTTTACCACATTACAAAAAAACTGCATCTTGGGAGTGCAACATCACAGGGCAGTTATTGTGGTGTTTTTGGGTAAAAAAATGCCAGGAAAAAAGTAAGTGGAAACTTGGTATGTTCACACTGAGTAATTGGGGAGGAATTTACTTGGGTAATTCCTCTTGAATTCTCCGTTCCAAATTAATGAACATCTCCTCTACCCATTGACTTTAATGTATTTTACGCTGTCCTATTCACACTGAGGAGATTCCGCTAGCGGAATTCCGATACCGAATTCCTTTCCGCTTGAAGAACATGTTTATTCTTCAAGTGGAATCCGCAAGCAGAATCCAATTGAAGTCTGCGTGAAACCATTTACAACTCCTCCTCCATTATCGAAATATGCGAAAATTCTGCACGAAATCATGAGACTTTTTTTTTTTTACGGTTGGAAACTTTTCTTCTTGAATTACTCAGTGTGAACGTACCCTTAGGCTTAAGCAAGGAAATTCCTTACTGAATTTCCATAGTGTGCATGGGCCATGAAACTTCACTAGTTTGAACATATAGGGGGAGATTTATCAAAACCTGTCCAGAGGGAAAGTTGCTGAGTTGCCCATAGCAACCAATCAGATCACTTCTTTAATTTTCAAAGAGGCCTGTGAAAAATGAAAGAAGCAATCTAATTGGTTGCTATTGGCAACTGTACCACTCTTTCTTTTACACTGGTTGTCATAAATCTCCCCCATGGTCAGTATTTGTTCCCCATTTCGGTCAGTACAGTGATCCCTCAACTTACAATGGTCTCAACATAGAGCTGGGCGGTATGAACAAAAATGTGTATCACGGTATTTTTGTAAGTTATGGTGTTTCCACGGTATTTAACAGGGAGGGGCCCAACCAGTATTGCGGCATGGGAAAAATTCATATCGTGCAGGGAAAAAAATTCGGTATGAACCGGTATACCGCCCAGCACTACCTCAGCGTACAATAGTTTTAACATCAACAGTCCAGATCTGTGAAACGTGTCAATGGCTGGAAGAACTGACTAATCAGAATGGGCATTTCACTGGTAAAACCCCTGTATTACTGAAGTGCATGCACTGAATTCCTGTCTGGTAGCGCCCCCTACAGTACAGGGAAGTATTACATGTGCTATACTACTCTTTACCTGTGCCACGTTTAACTGCTCCTTTGAACACCAAGTAAGGGCGGCTCCATTTAACTTTTTTTTTTATTTTTTTTTACACATTGTGTGTACTGTAAAGGACCCTGAAGAAGCTCCTGTCCTCTACATAGACAGTGATTTACAGCTCCCAGCAGCTCTGTATTACTTTTATATGTAAGGACTTGCTTTATCTGTATTATCTACTTTTTTTTTTTTTTTTAAACCTCACCTTTTTAATTTTTAGGGCTTCAAAACCAATTACCAGGTTTCCATAGAGTTATGGTTTCAATATACAATGGTCGCCCTAGAACCGATTATCGTAACTTAAGAGACCACTGTATTTCCTGGTTTTGGCTAAAAATATTGCCCAACATTAGGACAAATATTGCCCAAAAAACTGTGGCACCCACTATAAGGGTGGACACTCCAGGGGTACTATCCTGAGACCTGCGGATAAGATGCCCCAGGGTTAGTAGGCTGCTTAGGGCAACTTAAAGGAGTACTCCGCTGCTCAGCATTTGGAACATACTGTTCCGAAAGCTGGAGCAGGGAACTCGTGACATCATAGCCCCACCCCCTCCATGCAAGTCTATGGGAGGGGGTGTGACAGCCGTTGTGCCCCCTCTGTTAGATGGGGTGGGGCTATGACGCCACGAGCTCCCGCATTCAGAACAGTTTGTTCCAAATACAGAGCAGCAGAGTACCCCTTTAAGTACCCAGAATGTATCTATGGTGTTCCACACACTTATTTAGATCATGTAGAAGAGTATTATTGTTGGTATAATTCAAAGCTGGAAAAATATTTATTCTTCATATGATTGTAGTCCCCCTTTATTACACACACTCACACACTGGCTTCATATATTCTTCCACATACACATGATAGACACTTTTTTTCGTCTGCAATGCAATGTATTTCTGCCTTTCTCACACAGCAGACATCAGTGAGAGCCCGGCAGCAGTCTTTTTGCCCCTCCCCATGAGTCTGCAGTGTGTACAGCCCCTCCCCCTCCAAAACGTTAAGGACGAAGCAGTGTAGCGAGAAGGACTGAATGCATTCCAGAAGGCAGGGGGGCAGTTCTTTGACTGGCTTTTTCAGTATGAAATGCTGAAAAATTTCTAAGGAAAGCAATTGCAAAACCTATTGGTTTTACATGCTTTAAAACATATCAAAAGTTTTTATATCTGACAGTGCCCATTTAATAAAACACCAGGCCAGATGCTGGAAAACTACACTAAAACTGACTGCAGTCATAAATCATGCTCTCCATTGGAACAGGCATTTTGGTAGTCTTTTAGGTTTATATCACCTAGAATGTTTTTTGGAAGGCTGGAATACCTCTTTAACTATCTGGACCGTGAATGTTTAAAATATTTAAGTATTTAAAATATAATTGTGGTAATGATTATACAAATATTTGATGTAGGGATTAGTGCACTGAAATACATTATAATCCAGGCATTCACAAAAGGCAGATATATATATATATATTGATACCCATATTTCCCATAATAGGGTGGAAACTTTTGAATCCCCAATGTCAAACTTCTGTTGTAAAAATAAATCCGGATTTTCTCCAAATAAAGTATATAGACATAGTAAACATTTATTTATGTGATTTCTATGTAGACGTGTATTTAGAATACATGACTGGATACAGTTTAGAGAACAGATGCACCATGTGTCCTCTGTAACATATTGTGTTTTCCATGTACACAGACATTCTATAGCTCCCACCAATATTCCTTTCTGTGCCATTTTGGCGACATGCTTTTACACAGACTTCCTTGAAGAACTTCTAGTTACCATCGTGCGCATAGGGGGAACTGAATTCCGTCGACTCTTTGAAGATCGATTCAGAAATCGGAAAATAGATTGAAGAGCAGAAGAAGGTGCAAGTTCATGGTTTTGTGTTCCAGTAGATACCTTGGGGCAATCCAGCTTTCTTAATGACCCAGTGGGTCTGTCTAGAGGTTTGGTACTGAGTACCCAGCTTCTGCAGTGTAAACGTATCCAGGTCTGGATGTCTGGGTCAGTTCTTGCCTGATGCTGGGCATGATGCCTTGAATCTATGAATGCTACAGCACTCACTTTACTCCTGACTTCTTGGCTTTTCTTACAAAGCAAATCCATAAACACTAACCCACCATACCCATGTGCAATGAAGAACACATTCTTAGCGGTGGTCTTTGATATAAAGTGGTCCCAGACATAGCTGGTGTGTTCTTCTGGAGAACTGCAGCATCTTTTAGGAAGAATAAGTTTCTGCTCAGTTGAGATTAAATCACAAGCTTCTCTGGGTTCTACAGCTGTCGCATCATCTTCTTTCTTGACCAGAGTTTGGGGCTCTTCTTTCATTTCTGCAAAATTGTCATTGGGATTTAAGACAATGACTGAGCTATTGTCTCTTAAGGCAGTGTTAATATATGGGATCTGGGTTCCTTTGTCCAGAGATTGATGGACTATCACTTTTTGGCTCCACTGTCCCGCTCGGATCACCCCACTATCCTGAAGCAAAACAAACAAGTTTGTCTGCTTAGTCAATGGTTCCTTACTCATGAAAAAGAATGACTTTGGTTCTTCTTCACTGGCATCAAGAGGAATGGTAATTCTTTCAAGATTGCATTCTTTCTCGAGTAGTTCATAGACATGAAGTGTGATCATATCTCCGAGAATTTTGTAACGTTTGTGATTTCTTACATGTTCATTTTTGTAGTAATTGTAGACAAATGGCTCCTTGGTGACCAAGTGCCTGAGCTCTCCTCGCTGATTGAAAGAATACTGCAGGTCATCGAGACAATGGGGAACTTCAAGACAGGATACAAATCTCATCAATCCTTCCATCACTTCTAAGGAAAAACAAAAAGAAGGATCAACTACATTGACATACGAACATTACAGCGTCAGCAGTCCAAAAGGAGGCACATTGAACTATTAGATGCAGAGTTCTATTATTCGTATGCATTATTCTAGATCAGTACAGCTCTGTGAACATCAGCACGCCTTGGCTGTTTCTCAATAGTGTGTCTGTGGTTAAGACAGTCTCTAAGATCAGGAATGGCGCTGTCTTGCATTCATAAAAAGGGATTTGTTCCAATACAGGACTGGCAAGTCTCTGACCGAAAAGTTCCCAAAGACTCAATCTGGGTTCTTTAAGGAAGATTTGTCTATGTTAAGTCTAGCTTCATACATAAGAGTCCATGCATTATTAAAGGGGTACTCCGCTGCTCAGCGTTTGGAACAAACTGTTCCGAACGCTGGAGTCGAAAGCTTGTGACTTCATAGCCCGCCCCCTCGTGATGTCACGCCCCCTCCCATAGACTTGCATTGAAGGGGTGGTGTGTGACGCCATGAGGGGGCGGGGCAATGACGTCACGAGCTCCCGGCTCAGGTGTTCGGAACAGTTTGTTCCAAGAGCTGAGTAGCGGAGTACCCCTTTAAGACACAGGAGTCTTTTGTTTTGGAACGTTTCCTTTCAGATAAAGTGAGGACGTTGCAAAGAGTGGCCGGTGCTCCTGAGAACCACAAATGACATATTCCCATTATTATCCCACTTAAAGGGGTACTCCGGGGGAAAAAAAAAGTTTTTAAAAATCAACTGGTGCCACAAAGTTAAACAGATATGTAAATTACTTCTATTTAAAAATCTTAATCCTTCCAGTATTTATCAGCTGCTGTATGCTTTACATGAAGTTGTTTTTGTTTCTGTAGTTCTTTTCAGTCTTACCAAAGTGCTCTCTACTGACACCTCTGTCCTTATAAGGAACTGTACAGAGCAGGCTAGGTTTGCCTGTACTCTGGACGGTTCCTGACATGGACAGAGGTGTCAGCAGAGAGCACTGTGATCAGACTGAAAATAATTCCATAAAGAAATACAACTTCCTGTGGAGCATACAGCAGCTGATAAGTACTAGAAGGATTAAGACATTTTAAATAGAAGTAATTTACAAATCTGTTTAACTTTCTGGCACCAGTTGATTAAAAAAAACTTGTTTTCCATTGGAGTACCCCTTCAACACAATATGGGAGGGGGCGTCACGCCCGTCCCCATAGACTTGCATTGAGGGGACGGGCGTGACGTCACACGGGGGAGGAGTCCTGACATCACAGACTTCCGTTCCCGGAGTCGCGACTCAGACCCTCCAGCGGTTCCGGTGAAAAACCAGGTGGGTGCCGCATGCAATAATAGGGGTCAGAGTAGGGTCAGCTACATAGACCTTTCCCCTGGCCCCACCTGTGAACATCCATATGTGCCATTTTTTTGGCACTATATTCATACATTTGAATTGTGTGCATTCACTCACTTGGTGTACTTGGGGTCGAATTTATTATTATTTACATTTTTATCTTACTTTATTAAAAGTTAAGTTTTATATGCTTTTCTCATACTATATATACACATATACTTATATACAGCAAAAAAAAAAAAATACACATTTTACGGTGAATTTCTGCAATTACTCAGCGGAATTTCCGCAGCTGAAAGAATGATCTCTGTCATTCTTTATGCATAATCCGCCTGCAATACACTGCTACACTGCACAGTCTATGGGGACAGAAATATTTACACGGTCCTAGCGCCAACTGATTTGGCAGAGGCCCTCTCAAAATCTTCTAACAAAATGTTTCCATCCGGAATACCGTCTGGAAGAAGCGCTGTGAGAGCGTGAAACAGTCTGTCCCGGTTACATCCCCGCCTCCACCACCACACCTGCTTGTCATGCCTGGAACATCTTAATAAAGCTTTGTTGAATGGTGAGTGCAGTCTTGCCTTCTTTATTATTACAGTACAAACTTACTGTTTTTAAAGAGTAGCTCCCACCATCAGTTTTTTGTTCTTTCTGTCCCTACCTATTGGTAATCTATCCCTAACCCCCTCCCTGCCTTTAAAAAAAATTGTTATACCTTACAAATGGGTCTTCTTGGGCTCTTCTGCTTTCCTCTGCCAGAAGCCGACTTCCCCAGCAGGCGCGACGTCACTGACGCCTGCTGGGCGCCGACTTCCGCCCTCACTTCATCTATGCTGCGCTCCTGTCGGGAGCACGCATAGATGAGCAGCGAATAGCACGGCAGGCTTCTCGGGGGTCTCCTCCTCCCTGTTTAGCAGTACATGTGTTATCTAGGGAGGTGGAGTATAGGAGTAGCCTGCCGTGCAATATACAACTGCTGAGACCCGGGACCGTACTAATGGAGCCTCAGCGCAGCACTGATATAGTGCGGGGACAGGAACAGGGAGCCAATGCGCCCAGCCCCGGCCTTCACTGCGCTCGCTCCCGCCTGTCGCAGGGAGCGAGCGCAGGCTGACTGAATTAGGACCGATTGCCCGGCCGGCATCGGTCCTAATTCACTCATGACATGACGTCACGGCAGGCTGCAGCCGGCCACTAGGAGGGAAACAAATGTATTCAAATGTAAATTAAATCATTTTAAGCCAAAAAAATAAATAATGAATCTATATTAGAGATATGTTGTAGTACATAAGTACTACAACATATCAAAAAAAAATGTTGATGACAGTGCCCATTTAAGCAATATAACTGAAATCCCTGTTCAGTTCTCCTCCCTCCTGGATCTGATCACTTCCTGTGACCCTGCTGTTACCAGACAACAGGGCACACACTTTCCCACAATCCCCCTTGGTTGCATACAAAGGTGCTACTAACTGCTATAACTCCTGGGACAGGAGTCTCAGACAGTCAGACTTTCTCAGTGGATGCCCTAAGATGGTCGTTACCAAGGGCAACAGTGAAAAACATAGCAGGCACAGAAAAGGAGGAGTAAGTATGTTTTTCCCAGCACATTATTTTACACCGTCTTTGGCGCTCTCATACATGGAGCAGGTGCCGACACACTGCTCCATGCACAAGGAGAAAGTGGGTCTTGTTCTGGAGATCATGTGGGGTCCCAGAGGTCAGACACCTCGATCATCAGACACTTATCCCCTGTTCTGCTAATAGGGGACAAATTTTAGAGTAGTGCAGTACGGCTGTAAAATAATCCTAAAATCTTGCAATTTCCACTATGCCTAAAACTAGGCTGAGATTATTTCCCAGTAAAGCCTTTCTCAGAGCAGACAATTAGGAGAGTGAAAGGCGACATCAGTACAGTGGTGTGGGTGGGTTGCGATCCACTATGGATGTAGCCGGGTGGACCTGTATTTGATTGAGCTTGCCTTGAGCATGCTGAATCAAATGAGCACAAATCAATGGAGTTCAATAGAACTGCATTGATCTGTATGATGAATCTAATGATTCCTTCAAAAAGTGTTTAAAAAAAAAAAAGAAAAAAAAAAGTTTAATAACATTTTAAAGAACACACATTAACCCCTTCCATATTAAAAGTTCACACTCCCCCCCCCTCCTTTCCCATTTTCCATACAAAAAACATGTGAACATATTAAAAAATAAACATATTTGGTATTGGCGCTTTATTGTCCCAACTATGAAAATATAACATTATATATCCTGTACAGTCAATGGCGTTAACATAAAAAAAATATCACACCATAGAATTGCGTTTTTTTTTATAACATCATATTCAGAAAAAGGTCAAAAGCAATCAAAAAGTCAGATCAATACTAAAATTGTACCTATAAAAACAGAAGATTATGGTGCAAAAAGTCAGATCAATACTAAAATTGTACCTATAAAAACAGGAGATTATGGTGCAAAATACATACAGCCCGGTATAAAGAAAAATTTTAAATGTTATAGGGGTCAGAAAATTGCAATAATAAAAAAAAATGTTTTTTTTTTTTTTTAAACATGACGGAAAATAAACAAACTTGGTATCGTTGTAATCAGGATGACCTAAAGTATCAAAGTACCAAATCAGACACAAGGTGAATGGTGTAAAAAAAATAAAAACCCCTAAATTTGAAACATTGCTTTATTTATTTATTTTTCAATTTCACCTCACAAATAATATTTTTTATTTGGAGCATATGTTAAGGAAAAATTAAAGGTGTCATTACAATGTACAATAGGTCCCACACAAAACAAGCCTCATATGGGTCTGATGGGTCTGTATATGGGAAAAGAGGAGTTATAGCTATTATAGGGTGAGGAGGAAAAAAAACGAAAGTGCAAAATCTAAATAAATAGACTAAGACCTTTTTTGCTAATTATTTTGGTTAAAATTATTTTGGGTACTAGGACAAGTGGATCATCATGTAAATTTTGCTCCATTTTAGTCCCTTGGACAAGTAGTTTTTTTTAAATAAAAATTTCCACACCTCTGTAAATAATTATTATATTATTATTATTAAAATGTAGGTTGCTCATTATCTTTAATCAGTCTAGGCCGGGACACCCGACAGACCCCATTCATGTCAATGGGATCCGGTGGTGTCAGATGTGCTCTGACCCAATCAGGGGCCATTCAGCTCTTTTTGTTTTTGCGCCTAACGGACCCTGAAGCACAGGGGCTACATGAACATAGCCTCACACGCATTATTATATAAAATAGATATTTACTAATATCAAGATAAAAGATATAAATACTTCCGGATCACAGAGAAAAAAAAATGGCCAAAATTTTTTTTTAAAAACAATAAAAATGTAAAATCCTCCTGTACCAAGAAAAAGAAAAGTCTGATCTTGAAGTGGAGGAGTGGACCTGATCTGGAAGTGGTTAAATAGCATCTTTCTCAACGTTTAAAGACACTGCCACGAAAAAACCGCATCATGTGAACATGTACGGCATACATTTTATGACATCGTCAGTCGTAACTCTGTCTCGCGTCAGGCGAAACAGCCTCCTCCCTCACACCAATCGCTGTCATCCTTCAGTCACAACTCCCTCCTCCGAAACTCCCTCGTCCAAAACGCCGCCATCCCTCAAATGATTCTCCTTCAGACGAAGCTTCCTGCCGCATAGCAGAGCCGACGCTGCACAGCATGTATAGGAGTCGAAACTGTGAAACGTGCATGTGTGCTACAGACACTACATGTGCTATAGAGCCTGTATAGCTGACACTGAAGAGCATGTACAGCAGAACCTGTATAGCAGAGAGCAGACACTGACTCGGCTCTGCTACACAGCAGGAAAGTTTTTTGTCTGAGGGATGACGGAGTTCCAGATGAGGGAGTTTCGAATGACGGAGGAGGGAGTTTCGGCTGACGCCTGACGGAGATTGGGAGGAGGGGGGATGCTGTTTTGCCTGACGTGGGACCTAAAATGGACACCGTAAACACGGCCTAGTTCTCTGCTTTGTTTACCAAAATAATCCTATAAATGACATCTGCTATGGTGGAATGACTGGTGAGGTGCCCCGCAATGTCTAGGACATGGGTCTCCAAACTGTGGACCTGCAGATGTTGCAAAACGACAACTCCCAGCAAGCTGTGAGTTGTAGTTTTGCACTAGCTGGAGGCACCATGTTGGTAAACACTGTTCTAGGAATAAGTGGCCACATTCAACCTCCTTACCCGGGGATACATTAGATTTTTTGGCATCAGTCTTGTGTTGTAAAGCAATCCTTCCCATACTGTGGCTGTCTAGCATGCTGGGAGTTGTAGTTACGCACTAGCTGGAGGCACCATGTTGGTAAACACTGTTCTAGCAGTAAGAGGCCACAGTCCACCTCCTTACCCGGGGATACATTAGATTTTTAGGCATCAGTCTTGTGTTATAAAGCAGTCCTTCCTATACTGTGGCTGTCTAGCATGCTGGGAGTTGTAGTTTTGCACTAGCTGGAGGCACCATGTTGGTAAACACTGTTCTAGGAGTAAGTGGCCACATTCCACCTCCTTACCCGGGGATACATTAGATTTTTGGGCATCAGTCTTGTGTTGTAAAGTAGTCCTTCCTATACTGTGGCTATCTAGCATGCTGGGAGTTGTAGTTACGCACTAGCTGGAGGCACCATGTTGGTAAACACTGTTCTAGGAGTAAGTGGCCACATTCCACCTCCTTACCCGGGGATACATTAGATTTTTTTGGCATCAGTCTTGTGTTGTAAAGCAATCCTTCCCATACTGTGGCTGTCTAGCATGCTGGGAGTTGTAGTTACGCACTAGCTGGAGGCACCATGTTGGTAAACACTGTTCTAGCAGTAAGAGGCCACAGTCCACCTCCTTACCCGGGGATACATTAGATTTTTGGGCATCAGTCTTGTGTTGTAAAGTAGTCCTTCCTATACTGTGGCTATCTAGCATGCTGGGAGTTGTAGTTACGCACTAGCTGGAGGCACCATGTTGGTAAACACTGTTCTAGGAGTAAGTGGCCACATTCCACCTCCTTACCCGGGGATACATTAGATTTTTTTGGCATCAGTCTTGTGTTGTAAAGCAATCCTTCCCATACTGTGGCTGTCTAGCATGCTGGGAGTTGTAGTTACGCACTAGCTGGAGGCACCATGTTGGTAAACACTGTTCTAGCAGTAAGTGGCCACAGTCCACCTCCTTACCCGGGGATACATTAGATTTTTAGGCATTAGTCTTGTGTTATAAAGCAGTCCTTCCTATACTGTGGCTGTCTAGCATGCTGGGAGTTGTAGTTTTGCACTAGCTGGAGGCACCATGTTGGTAAACACTGTTCTAGGAGTAAGTGGCCACATTCCACCTCCTTACCCGGGGATACATTAGATTTTTGGGCATCAGTCTTGTGTTGTAAAGTAGTCCTTCCTATACTGTTGCTATCTAGCATGCTGGGAGTTGTAGTTACGCACTAGCTGGAGGCACCATGTTGGTAAACACTGTTCTAGGAGTAAGTGGCCACATTCCACCTCCTTACCCGGGGATACATTAGATTTTTTGGCATCAGTCTTGTGTTGTAAAGTAGTCCTTCCTATACTGTGGCTATCTAGCATGCTGGGAGTTGTAGTTACGCACTAGCTGGAGGCACCATGTTGGTAAACACTGTTCTAGCAGTAAGTGGCCACAGTCCACCTCCTTACCCGGGGATACATTAGATTTTTTTGGCATCAGTCTTGTGTTATAAAGTAGTCCTTCCTATACTGTGGCTGTCTAGCATGCTGGGAGTTGTAGTTTTGCCCTAGCTGGAGGCACCATGTTGGTAAACACTGTTCTAGGAGTAAGTGGCCACATTCCACCTCCTTACCCGGGGATACATTAGATTTTTTGGCATCAGTCTTGTGTTGTAAAGCAATCCTTCCCATACTGTGGCTGTCTAGCATGCTGGGAGTTGTAGTTACGCACTAGCTGGAGGCACCATGTTGGTAAACACTGTTCTAGCAGTAAGAGGCCACAGTCCACCTCCTTACCCGGGGATACATTAGATTTTTAGGCATCAGTCTTGTGTTATAAAGCAGTCCTTCCTATACTGTGGCTGTCTAGCATGCTGGGAGTTGTAGTTTTGCACTAGCTGGAGGCACCATGTTGGTAAACACTGTTCTAGGAGTAAGTGGCCACATTCCACCTCCTTACCCGGGGATACATTAGATTTTTGGGCATCAGTCTTGTGTTGTAAAGTAGTCCTTCCTATACTGTGGCTATCTAGCATGCTGGGAGTTGTAGTTACGCACTAGCTGGAGGCACCATGTTGGTAAACACTGTTCTAGGAGTAAGTGGCCACATTCCACCTCCTTACCCGGGGATACATTAGATTTTTTTGGCATCAGTCTTGTGTTGTAAAGCAATCCTTCCCATACTGTGGCTGTCTAGCATGCTGGGAGTTGTAGTTACGCACTAGCTGGAGGCACCATGTTGGTAAACACTGTTCTAGCAGTAAGAGGCCACAGTCCACCTCCTTACCCGGGGATACATTAGATTTTTGGGCATCAGTCTTGTGTTGTAAAGTAGTCCTTCCTATACTGTGGCTATCTAGCATGCTGGGAGTTGTAGTTACGCACTAGCTGGAGGCACCATGTTGGTAAACACTGTTCTAGGAGTAAGTGGCCACATTCCACCTCCTTACCCGGGGATACATTAGATTTTTTTGGCATCAGTCTTGTGTTGTAAAGCAATCCTTCCCATACTGTGGCTGTCTAGCATGCTGGGAGTTGTAGTTACGCACTAGCTGGAGGCACCATGTTGGTAAACACTGTTCTAGCAGTAAGTGGCCACAGTCCACCTCCTTACCCGGGGATACATTAGATTTTTAGGCATTAGTCTTGTGTTATAAAGCAGTCCTTCCTATACTGTGGCTGTCTAGCATGCTGGGAGTTGTAGTTTTGCACTAGCTGGAGGCACCATGTTGGTAAACACTGTTCTAGGAGTAAGTGGCCACATTCCACCTCCTTACCCGGGGATACATTAGATTTTTTGGCATCAGTCTTGTGTTGTAAAGTAGTCCTTCCTATACTGTGGCTATCTAGCATGCTGGGAGTTGTAGTTACGCACTAGCTGGAGGCACCATGTTGGTAAACACTGTTCTAGCAGTAAGTGGCCACAGTCCACCTCCTTACCCGGGGATACATTAGATTTTTTTGGCATCAGTCTTGTGTTATAAAGTAGTCCTTCCTATACTGTGGCTGTCTAGCATGCTGGGAGTTGTAGTTTTGCCCTAGCTGGAGGCACCATGTTGGTAAACACTGTTCTAGGAGTAAGTGGCCACATTCCACCTCCTTACCCGGGGATACATTAGATTTTTTGGCATCAGTCTTGTGTTGTAAAGCAATCCTTCCCATACTGTGGCTGTCTAGCATGCTGGGAGTTGTAGTTACGCACTAGCTGGAGGCACCATGTTGGTAAACACTGTTCTAGCAGTAAGAGGCCACAGTCCACCTCCTTACCCGGGGATACATTAGATTTTTAGGCATCAGTCTTGTGTTATAAAGCAGTCCTTCCTATACTGTGGCTGTCTAGCATGCTGGGAGTTGTAGTTTTGCACTAGCTGGAGGCACCATGTTGGTAAACACTGTTCTAGGAGTAAGTGGCCACATTCCACCTCCTTACCCGGGGATACATTAGATTTTTAGGCATTAGTCTTGTGTTATAAAGCAGTCCTTCCAATACTGTGGCTGTCTGGCATGCTGGGAGTTGTAGTTTTGCACTAGCTGGAGGCACCATGTTGGTAAACACTGTTCTAGGAGTAAGTGGCCACATTCCACCTCCTTACCCGGGGATACATTAGATTTTTGGGCATCAGTCTTGTGTTGTAAAGTAGTCCTTCCTATACTGTGGCTATCTAGCATGCTGGGAGTTGTAGTTACGCACTAGCTGGAGGCACCATGTTGGTAAACACTGTTCTAGGAGTAAGTGGCCACATTCCACCTCCTTACCCGGGGATACATTAGATTTTTTGGCATCAGTCTTGTGTTGTAAAGTAGTCCTTCCTATACTGTGGCTATCTAGCATGCTGGGAGTTGTAGTTACGCACTAGCTGGAGGCACCATGTTGGTAAACACTGTTCTAGCAGTAAGTGGCCACAGTCCACCTCCTTACCCGGGGATACATTAGATTTTTTTGGCATCAGTCTTGTGTTATAAAGTAGTCCTTCCTATACTGTGGCTGTCTAGCATGCTGGGAGTTGTAGTTTTGCCCTAGCTGGAGGCACCATGTTGGTAAACACTGTTCTAGGAGTAAGTGGCCATATTCCACCTCCTTACCCGGGGATACATTAGATTTTTTTGGCATCAGTCTTGTGTTGTAAAGTAGTCCTTCCTATACTGTGGCTGTCTAGCATGCTGGGAGTTGTAGTTACGCACTAGCTGGAGGCACCATGTTGGTAAACACTGTTCTAGCAGTAAGAGGCCACATTCCACCTCCTTACTTGGGGATACATTAGATTTTTTTGGCATCAGTCTTGTGTTATAAAGTAGTCCTTCCTATACTGTGGCTGTCTAGCATGCTGGGAGTTGTAGTTTTGCCCTAGCTGGAGGCACCATGTTGGTAAACACTGTTCTAGGAGTAAGTGGCCACATTCCACCTCCTTACCCGGGGATACATTAGATTTTTTTGGCATCAGTCTTGTGTTGTAAAGTAGTCCTTCCTATACTGTGGCTGTCTAGCATGCTGGGAGTTGTAGTTACGCACTAGCTGGAGGCACCATGTTGGTAAACACTGTTCTAGCAGTAAGAGGCCACATTCCATCTCCTTACCCGGGGATACATTAGATTTTTAGGCATCAGTCTTGTGTTATAAAGCAGTCCTTCCTATACTGTGGCTGTCTAGCATGCTGGGAGTTGTAGTTTTGCACTAGCTGGAGGCACCATGTTGGTAAACACTGTTCTAGGAATATGTGGCCACATTCCACCTCCTTGCCTGGGGATACATTAGATTTTTTGGCATCAGTCTTGTGTTGTGTTGTAAAGCAATCCTTCCTATACTGTGGCTGTCTAGCATGCTGGGAGTTGTAGTTTTGCACTAGCTGGAGGCACCATGTTGGTAAACACTGTTCTAGGAATATGTGGCCACATTCCACCTCCTTGCCTGGGGATACATTAGATTTTTTGGCATCAGTCTTGTGTTGTGTTGTAAAGCAATCCTTCCTATACTGTGGCTGTCTAGCATGCTGGGAGTTGTAGTTACGCACTAGCTGGAGGCACCATGTTGGTAAACACTGTTCTAGCAGTAAGTGGCCACATTCCACCTCCTTACCCGGGGATACATTAGATTTTTTGGCATCAGTCTTGTGTTGTAAAGCAGTCCTTCCTATACTGTGGCTGTCTAGCATGCTGGGAGTTGTAGTTTTGCACTAGCTGGAGGGACCATGTTGGTAAACACTGTTCTAGGAATATGTGGCCACATTCCATTTCCTTACCCGGGGATACATTAGATTTTTAGGCATCAGTCTTGTGTTGTAAAGCAGTCCTTCCTATACTGTGGCTATCTAGCATGCTGGGAGTTGTAGTTTTGCACTAGCTGGAGGCACCATGTTGGTAAACACTGTTCTAGCAGTAAGTGGCCACATTCCACCTCCTTACCCGGGGATACATTAGATTTTTGGGCATCAGTCTTGTGTTGTAAAGCAGTCCTTCCTATACTGTGGCTATCTAGCATGCTGGGAGTTGTAGTTTTGCACTAGCTGGAGGCACCATGTTGGTAAACACTGTTCTAGCAGTAAGTGGCCACATTCCACCTCCTTACCCGGGGATACATTAGATTTTTGGGCATCAGTCTTGTGTTGTAAAGTAGTCCTTCCTATACTGTTGCTATCTAGCATGCTGGGAGTTGTAGTTACGCACTAGCTGGAGGCACCATGTTGGTAAACACTGTTCTAGGAGTAAGTGGCCACATTCCACCTCCTTACCCGGGGATACATTAGATTTTTTGGCATCAGTCTTGTGTTGTAAAGTAGTCCTTCCTATACTGTGGCTATCTAGCATGCTGGGAGTTGTAGTTACGCACTAGCTGGAGGCACCATGTTGGTAAACACTGTTCTAGCAGTAAGTGGCCACAGTCCACCTCCTTACCCGGGGATACATTAGATTTTTTTGGCATCAGTCTTGTGTTATAAAGTAGTCCTTCCTATACTGTGGCTGTCTAGCATGCTGGGAGTTGTAGTTTTGCCCTAGCTGGAGGCACCATGTTGGTAAACACTGTTCTAGGAGTAAGTGGCCACATTCCACCTCCTTACCCGGGGATACATTAGATTTTTTGGCATCAGTCTTGTGTTGTAAAGCAATCCTTCCCATACTGTGGCTGTCTAGCATGCTGGGAGTTGTAGTTACGCACTAGCTGGAGGCACCATGTTGGTAAACACTGTTCTAGCAGTAAGAGGCCACAGTCCACCTCCTTACCCGGGGATACATTAGATTTTTAGGCATCAGTCTTGTGTTATAAAGCAGTCCTTCCTATACTGTGGCTGTCTAGCATGCTGGGAGTTGTAGTTTTGCACTAGCTGGAGGCACCATGTTGGTAAACACTGTTCTAGGAGTAAGTGGCCACATTCCACCTCCTTACCCGGGGATACATTAGATTTTTGGGCATCAGTCTTGTGTTGTAAAGTAGTCCTTCCTATACTGTGGCTATCTAGCATGCTGGGAGTTGTAGTTACGCACTAGCTGGAGGCACCATGTTGGTAAACACTGTTCTAGGAGTAAGTGGCCACATTCCACCTCCTTACCCGGGGATACATTAGATTTTTTTGGCATCAGTCTTGTGTTGTAAAGCAATCCTTCCCATACTGTGGCTGTCTAGCATGCTGGGAGTTGTAGTTACGCACTAGCTGGAGGCACCATGTTGGTAAACACTGTTCTAGCAGTAAGAGGCCACAGTCCACCTCCTTACCCGGGGATACATTAGATTTTTGGGCATCAGTCTTGTGTTGTAAAGTAGTCCTTCCTATACTGTGGCTATCTAGCATGCTGGGAGTTGTAGTTACGCACTAGCTGGAGGCACCATGTTGGTAAACACTGTTCTAGGAGTAAGTGGCCACATTCCACCTCCTTACCCGGGGATACATTAGATTTTTTTGGCATCAGTCTTGTGTTGTAAAGCAATCCTTCCCATACTGTGGCTGTCTAGCATGCTGGGAGTTGTAGTTACGCACTAGCTGGAGGCACCATGTTGGTAAACACTGTTCTAGCAGTAAGTGGCCACAGTCCACCTCCTTACCCGGGGATACATTAGATTTTTAGGCATTAGTCTTGTGTTATAAAGCAGTCCTTCCTATACTGTGGCTGTCTAGCATGCTGGGAGTTGTAGTTTTGCACTAGCTGGAGGCACCATGTTGGTAAACACTGTTCTAGGAGTAAGTGGCCACATTCCACCTCCTTACCCGGGGATACATTAGATTTTTGGGCATCAGTCTTGTGTTGTAAAGTAGTCCTTCCTATACTGTGGCTATCTAGCATGCTGGGAGTTGTAGTTACGCACTAGCTGGAGGCACCATGTTGGTAAACACTGTTCTAGGAGTAAGTGGCCACATTCCACCTCCTTACCCGGGGATACATTAGATTTTTTTGGCATCAGTCTTGTGTTGTAAAGCAATCCTTCCCATACTGTGGCTGTCTAGCATGCTGGGAGTTGTAGTTACGCACTAGCTGGAGGCACCATGTTGGTAAACACTGTTCTAGCAGTAAGAGGCCACAGTCCACCTCCTTACCCGGGGATACATTAGATTTTTGGGCATCAGTCTTGTGTTGTAAAGTAGTCCTTCCTATACTGTGGCTATCTAGCATGCTGGGAGTTGTAGTTACGCACTAGCTGGAGGCACCATGTTGGTAAACACTGTTCTAGGAGTAAGTGGCCACATTCCACCTCCTTACCCGGGGATACATTAGATTTTTGGGCATCAGTCTTGTGTTGTAAAGTAGTCCTTCCTATACTGTGGCTATCTAGCATGCTGGGAGTTGTAGTTACGCACTAGCTGGAGGCACCATGTTGGTAAACACTGTTCTAGGAGTAAGTGGCCACATTCCACCTCCTTACCCGGGGATACATTAGATTTTTTGGCATCAGTCTTGTGTTGTAAAGTAGTCCTTCCTATACTGTGGCTATCTAGCATGCTGGGAGTTGTAGTTACGCACTAGCTGGAGGCACCATGTTGGTAAACACTGTTCTAGCAGTAAGTGGCCACAGTCCACCTCCTTACCCGGGGATACATTAGATTTTTTTGGCATCAGTCTTGTGTTATAAAGTAGTCCTTCCTATACTGTGGCTGTCTAGCATGCTGGGAGTTGTAGTTTTGCCCTAGCTGGAGGCACCATGTTGGTAAACACTGTTCTAGGAGTAAGTGGCCACATTCCACCTCCTTACCCGGGGATACATTAGATTTTTTTGGCATCAGTCTTGTGTTGTAAAGTAGTCCTTCCTATACTGTGGCTGTCTAGCATGCTGGGAGTTGTAGTTACGCACTAGCTGGAGGCACCATGTTGGTAAACACTGTTCTAGCAGTAAGAGGCCACATTCCATCTCCTTACCCGGGGATACATTAGATTTTTAGGCATCAGTCTTGTGTTATAAAGCAGTCCTTCCTATACTGTGGCTGTCTAGCATGCTGGGAGTTGTAGTTTTGCACTAGCTGGAGGCACCATGTTGGTAAACACTGTTCTAGGAATATGTGGCCACATTCCACCTCCTTGCCTGGGGATACATTAGATTTTTTGGCATCAGTCTTGTGTTATAAAGTAGTCCTTCCTATACTGTGGCTGTCTAGCATGCTGGGAGTTGTAGTTTTGCACTAGCTGGAGGGACCATGTTGGTAAACACTGTTCTAGGAATATGTGGCCACATTCCATTTCCTTACCCGGGGATACATTAGATTTTTAGGCATCAGTCTTGTGTTGTAAAGCAGTCCTTCCTATACTGTGGCTATCTAGCATGCTGGGAGTTGTAGTTTTGCACTAGCTGGAGGCACCATGTTGGTAAACACTGTTCTAGCAGTAAGTGGCCACATTCCACCTCCTTACCCGGGGATACATTAGATTTTTGGGCATCAGTCTTGTGTTGTAAAGTAGTCCTTCCTATACTGTGGCTGTCTAGCATTCTGGGAGTTGTAGTTTTGCACTAGCTGGAGGCACCATGTTGGTAAACACTGTTCTAGGAGTAAGTGGCCACATTCCACCTCCTTACCCGGGGATACATTAGATTTTTAGGCATCAGTCTTGTGTTGTAAAGTAGTCCTTCCTATACTGTGGCTGTCTAGCATTCTGGGAGTTGTAGTTTTGCACTAGCTGGAGGCACCATGTTGGTAAACACTGTTCTAGCAGTAAGTGGCCACAGTCCACCTCCTTACCCGGGGATACATTAGATTTTTAGGCATTAGTCTTGTGTTATAAAGCAGTCCTTCCTATACTGTGGCTGTCTAGCATGCTGGGAGTTGTAGTTTTGCACTAGCTGGAGGCACCATGTTGGTAAACACTGTTCTAGGAGTAAGTGGCCACATTCCACCTCCTTACCCGGGGATACATTAGATTTTTGGGCATCAGTCTTGTGTTGTAAAGTAGTCCTTCCTATACTGTGGCTATCTAGCATGCTGGGAGTTGTAGTTACGCACTAGCTGGAGGCACCATGTTGGTAAACACTGTTCTAGGAGTAAGTGGCCACATTCCACCTCCTTACCCGGGGATACATTAGATTTTTTGGCATCAGTCTTGTGTTGTAAAGTAGTCCTTCCTATACTGTGGCTATCTAGCATGCTGGGAGTTGTAGTTACGCACTAGCTGGAGGCACCATGTTGGTAAACACTGTTCTAGCAGTAAGTGGCCACAGTCCACCTCCTTACCCGGGGATACATTAGATTTTTTTGGCATCAGTCTTGTGTTATAAAGTAGTCCTTCCTATACTGTGGCTGTCTAGCATGCTGGGAGTTGTAGTTTTGCCCTAGCTGGAGGCACCATGTTGGTAAACACTGTTCTAGGAGTAAGTGGCCACATTCCACCTCCTTACCCGGGGATACATTAGATTTTTTTGGCATCAGTCTTGTGTTGTAAAGTAGTCCTTCCTATACTGTGGCTGTCTAGCATGCTGGGAGTTGTAGTTACGCACTAGCTGGAGGCACCATGTTGGTAAACACTGTTCTAGCAGTAAGAGGCCACATTCCATCTCCTTACCCGGGGATACATTAGATTTTTAGGCATCAGTCTTGTGTTATAAAGCAGTCCTTCCTATACTGTGGCTGTCTAGCATGCTGGGAGTTGTAGTTTTGCACTAGCTGGAGGCACCATGTTGGTAAACACTGTTCTAGGAGTAAGTGGCCACATTCCACCTCCTTACCCGGGGATACATTAGATTTGTTGGCATCAGTCTTGTGTTATAAAGCATTGCTTCCTATACTGTGGATGTCTAGCATGCTGGGAGTTGTAGTTTTGCACTAGCTGGAGGCACCATGTTGGTAAACACTGTTCTAGGAGTAAGTGGCCACATTCCACCTCCTTACCCGGGGATACATTAGATTTTTTTGGCATCAGTCTTGTGTTGTAAAGTAGTCCTTCCTATACTGTGGCTGTCTAGCATGCTGGGAGTTGTAGTTACGCACTAGCTGGAGGCACCATGTTGGTAAACACTGTTCTAGCAGTAAGAGGCCACATTCCATCTCCTTACCCGGGGATACATTAGATTTTTAGGCATCAGTCTTGTGTTGTAAAGCAGTCCTTCCTATACTGTGGCTGTCTAGCATGCTGGGAGTTGTAGTTTTGCACTAGCTGGAGGCACCATGTTGGTAAACACTGTTCTAGCAGTAAGTGGCCACATTCCACCTCCTTACCCGGGGATACATTAGATTTGTTGGCATCAGTCTTGTGTTATAAAGCATTGCTTCCTATACTGTGGATGTCTAGCATGCTGGGAGTTGTAGTTTTGCACTAGCTGGAGGCACCATGTTGGTAAACACTGTTCTAGGAGTAAGTGGCCACAGTCCATCTCCTTACCCGGGGATACATTAGATTTTTAGGCATCAGTCTTGTGTTATAAAGCAGTCCTTCCTATACTGTGGCTGTCTAGCATTCTGGGAGTTGTAGTTTTGCACTAGCTGGAGGCACCATGTTGGTAAACACTGTTCTAGCAGTAAGTGGCCACATTCCACCTCCTTACCCGGGGATACATTAGATTTTTAGGCATCAGTCTTGTGTTATAAAGCAGTCCTTCCTATACTGTGGCTGTCTAGCATGCTGGGAGTTGTAGTTACACACTAGCTGGAGGCACCATGTTGGTAAACACTGTTCTAGGAGTAAGTGGCCACATTCCACCTCCTTACCCGGGGATACATTAGATTTTTTGGCATCAGTCTTGTGTTATAAAGTAGTCCTTCCTATACTGTGGCTGTCTAGCATGCTGGGAGTTGTAGTTTTACACTAGCTGGAGGGACCATGTTGGTAAACACTGTTCTAGGAGTAAGTGGCCACAGTCCACCTCCTTACCCGGGGATACATTAGATTTTTTGGCATCAGTCTTGTGTTGTAAAGTAGTCCTTCCTATACTGTGGCTGTCTAGCATGCTGGGAGTTGTAGTTATGCCACAGGCTGGCAGCACTGCTATAAAGAATAAGGGGCACCAAGTGGTGCTGCTTGTTCTATTCCCTAATATATGTACACAAGTAATATTAAAGTCTTGCTGGGAACAGTCATACACCCCAATGAGCATCCAGCACTGTACATCTCCTTCCATACAGTGCAGATCACCATAACCGCCACTAGATGGTACAACTCACGTCAGCGGCGGCCAGAAGTGCAGTCACGTGACAAGGGTCACGGGATTCGTTTAATGACGTAACCCTTCCTACGTCACTTCCGCAAACACAGCGGATTGTGGAGAGTTGCGGCTGAGTGTTGGGGGAGGGGATTGGAGGGCTTTGGGCAGTGACATGTTATGGGCACTGTACGGCGCGATCAGGTCTGGACACCGCTGACAGCTTGTGATGTGAACAGGGCTGAGCTGCTAATAAAGCTGTGTATGTATCCTGACTTGCTTGCTGTGTAGAGGATGCGGATTGTAAGCGAGGGGGAAGCGTAGTTACTACGTGTGAGAGAAAAAACGGTGACATGTCCGTGTTCTAGACTTTTCTCTTGCTGTGGTCGTCCCTTTAAATGTCCCACTATTTTGACAGGTCTGTCCCCGGTTGGCATGGCTCTAAGCATGTGGAGAATGTAGCTTGTAGCAGAAGAGTCTAGGCTGGGTTCACACTATGCGTTTTGTTGCATTTTTAACATTTTTAGTTGTTATTGGTAAACATATTGAGGTATAAGAGTACACCAATCAAAACAGAAAATGCATGCTAAAACACAACATAAAGACAGTGTGAACAAAGCCTTATAGTCCAAATCCTTTACCCTGACTTCTGATGTACATAGAACAGTATTTTGCAACCAGTGTGCCTTCAGCTGTTTCAAAACTACAACTCCCAGCATGCCCAGACAGCTGAAGGCTGTGAACACGGCCTAGTTCAGGGCTTTGTTAGTGTTTGCCTCAATAATCGGTGACATCTGCAATGTCTATGGTGTCTGACTGGTGCGGATACCACTGTCCTAAACATTGGGGGGGCGCCCCACCAGTCAGACACCATAGACATTGCAGATGTCACCGATTATTGAGGCAAAACACTAACAAAGCCCTGAACTAGGCTGTGTTCACAGCCTTCAGCTGTCTGGGCATGCTGGGAGTTGTAGTTTTGCAACAGCTGGAGACACACCGGTTGGGAAACAAAGCCCTATGGTGTCTGACTGGTGGGGCGCCCCCCCAATGTTTAGGACAGTGGTATCCACACTGTGGATACCAAGGTCCTAAACATTGGCGGGCGCCCCACCAGTCAGACACCATAGGGCATTGTTTCCCAACTGGTCTGTCTCCAGCTGTTGCAAAACTACAACTCCCAGCATGCCCAGACAGCCTTCGGCTGTCTGGGCATGCTGGGAATTGTAGTTTTGCAACAGCTGGAGACACACCGGTTGGGAAACAATGCCCTTAATACATCCATATGATCAAGATGTCTCTGGTAGGGATGATCTAGTAACAGAGTAAGGAAACAACATGGCCTTGAGGTAATATATACATTACAAGAATGCTGTCTGATACAATTCCTCCTGCCTGCTCATGCTTGTAGGAAGCTGTATACGTTATAAGAATATATGTGTGTTCAATATACCTCTCGAGGATTTCTGCCCTGCAGCTCTTCATGTAAAGCAGTATTTGAGAATTTTGTCTGTATGAATAACATTTTATTCTATCTATATTTCAGTGATCGGGTAACCATGAGGGATAAACAGAAAAAAGAGTCTCCGCCGTTCACACCACCAATGAGTAAAAATAATGGGGTATGTATTGTACAGGCAGATGTATGGCCTAACGGCTTCTGTCAGTAAGTTTACACATCATGCATGACATCTGCTAGTGTTTAGGGTCCCTGGGACCCCCACCGATCACAAGAATGGAGGACAACTGTCCCTTGAATGATTGGAGTGCATGGCTAGCCTTACATTCTCTATGGGCTTCTGAACATTGCCTGATTCAGCAGTGCTCGCAATGATCAGCTTGTTTTCTCTAATATTGTGCAATGGGGCTAAAATTGCATGTTGGGAATACCCCTCTAAAGGGGTACTCCGGTGGAAAAAAAAGTTTTTAAATCAACAGGTGCCAAAACGTTAGACAGGTTTGTAAATGAATTCTATTTAAAAATCCTAAGCCTTCCAGTACTTCTTAAAGGGGTATTCCAGTAAAAAACATTTTTGTTATCATATCTACTGGCTCCAGAAAGTTAAACAGATTTGTGAATTACTTCTATTAAAAATATTAATCCTTCCAGTACTTATCAGCTGCTGAAGTTGAGTTTTTCTTTTCTGGCTGACAACAGTGCTCTCTGCTGACATCTCTGTCTGTCTCAGGAGCTGTCCAGAGCAGGAGAGGTTTGCTATGGGGATTTGCTCCTACTCTGGACAGTTTCTGAGACAGACAGAGATGTCAGCAGAGAGCACTGTTGTCAGACAGAAAAGAACAACTCAACTTCAGCAGCTGATAAGTACTGGAAGGATTAAGATATTTTAATAGAAGTAATTTACAAATCTGTTTAACTTTCTGCAGCCAGTTGATATGAAAAAAAAAAAGTTTTTCACTGAAATATCCCTTTAAGCTCCAGATAAAGTTATGTAGTTCTTTTCAGTCTGACCAAAGTGCTCTCTGCTGCCACCTCTGTCCCTGTCAGGAACTTTCCAGAGCAGGAGAGGATTGCTATGAGGATTTGCTCCTGCTCTGGACAGGACAGTTCTCTGGACAGTAGTCCTTTTGAGTGTTTTAGAAGCAAACACCTGTATTAGTTGGGAAGAGGAGGCATTTGGTAACAATCAAAATTCATGCAGAAAGGCCCTTGTCTGCCTCCTCCTTTAGTTGGAACAAGAACCAGAGACATCGAAAGCATGTTCGATTTTGTCCCCATAACAATGTGACAGCACAGGTAGGGCATGAAAATCTGGCTCCAGTGATGTATGATTGAATCTGACCACTGCAGCAATTCAGAGAATCACTGATGAAGCCATCTGGAAACAGGGCTTCAAATCATCAGAGCAGTTCTCAGCAGCTTCTTATTCTGTCGGGCCTGGTTCATAGGGAAAAATATAAAGAAAATTTGTCATCCGTATCACCCGCACTAACCTTTCATACAGGCTTGTAGTGTGGGTGACACTGATCAGCATACCGATCGGTCGCTTTTTATGCAAATTACTTGTTTGGGGCATGGGTGGAGCTACCAGCCATGCTCTGGGCACCTTCGTGGGGCGGGTGCTTTGCCAGGCTCATCCATATTCATAATCTCCCTCCCTACTCGCTCAGCCCATTTTACTGTATGCCGCTTCCTGGGTACAATATACCTGCAGAAAGCACACAGGAAGCGGCACATGTGCCGTACATTAACACGGGCCAAGTGAGCAGGGAGGGGGATTAGGAATATGGATGAGCGGAGCGCCCGCCTGGGGAAGATTACGTCACAGTGCCCGGAGCAGGGTTCGTAGCTCCACCCATGCCCCATGCTCCTACCTCTCTATATTTTTTTTCTATTTGTATCACACACACTGTTTTGTCTTCCCTGATGACATTGCAAATAAAGAGCGACAGAAACACGTAGGGAGTGCAGTGTTATAATAGAATATTTGAAGACTAAATTGATTAATTATTGTAACCTAAGGCCGAATGATTCCCATGGCAGGTATGTTAACCTTTGATACTATCTTCTCAGTTTAAGATTCCAAAGAAAAAACCAGATGACTGGTGTGAAGAAATTCATACAAGTTCACCTTTAACAAGACTCAGTCCTGAGTTCAAAAATGTCACTCTTCGGAAGGTAAAGTATAGCGTGTACAAAATTTCTTTTGTAGAAGTTGGACAATATTCTATGGTTCTACTCACAGCGTATTGATGCATGTTTAACTGGTTAGGTATAAGATGAACCAATCACTGAAATAGGGATCACAAATCCAATTTAGCTCATTAATATAAAAAACCAACCAAGAATTTAGCTAAAATGATCAACCTTTATTTAAACCACTTAAAATCTATATAAAAAATATTGTAAAATGAATACAGATTCATAGGTCTCAATCTAAGGAGACTCTTCTTAGGGACAATCCCCTACAATTCACCCTTTTGACACCCGACGTGTTTCCCCGTACATTAAAGGTTTCTACGGTTCATCAGGGGTTACTATTTTAGCCCAGGATAAACGGTGGAAGAATTTCGATAATAACTTATTCCATTCTATATATGATAAGCAAAGAACAGACAAACATCACATAGCAAGCAAGGTTAATGAGTACACAATGTAGAATCTGTGGGTTTCTTCTTTGTGGGAGGCCTCCAATAAAATGTTGACATCCAATGAAATGCTTGATAGTTGTAGATCCTAAAATGCAAAAGCAAAAAAGCGGGAGACAACAACGGGACATACAGTTATCAACATATAAAGCATAACAGACAAACTAAAGCCAAGCGAAAAAGGCCACATACATTTATAGTATACATTAACCCCTTAAGGACCAGGCCATTTTACACCTTAAGGACCAGAGCGTTTTTTGCAATTCTGACCACTGTCACTTTAAACATTAATAACTCTGGAATGCTTTTAGTTATCATTCTGATTCCGAGATTGTTTTTTCGTGACATATTCTACTTTAACTTAGTGGTAAAATTTTATGGTAACTTGCATCCTTTCTTGGTGAAAAATCCCAAAATTTGATGAAAAAAATGAAAATTTTGCATTTTTCTAACTTTGAAGCTCTCTGATTGTAAGGAAAATGGATATTCAAAATAAAACATTTTTGGGTTCACATATACAATATGTCTACTTTATGTTTGCATCATAAAATTTATGAGTTTTTACTTTTGGAAGACACCAGAGGGCTTCAAAGTTCAGCAGCAATTTGGAAATTTTTCACAAAATTTTCAAACTCCCTATTTTTCATGGACCAGTTCAGGTTTGAAGTGGATTTGAAGGGTCTTCATATTAGAAATACCCCATAAATGACCCCATTATAAAAACTACACCCCCCAAAGTATTCAAAATGACATTCAATAAGTGTATTAACCCTTTAGGTGTTTCACAGGAATAGCAGAAAAGTGAAGGAGAAAATTCACAATCTTCATTTTTTACACTCGCATGTTCTTGTAAACCCAATTTTTGAATTTTTGCAAGGGGTAAAAAGGAGAAAATTTTTACTTGTATTTGTAGCCCAATTTCTCTCGAGTAAGCACATACCTCATATGTCTATGTTAATTGTTCAGCGGGCGCAGTAGAGGGCTCAGAAGGGAAGGAGCGACAAATGGTTTTTGGGGGGCATGTCACCTTTAGGAAGCCCCTATGGTGCCAGGACAGCAAAAAAAAACCACATGGCATACCATTTTGGAAACTAGACCCCTCGGGGAACATAACAAGGGGTAAAGTGAACCTTAATACCCCACAGGTGATTCACGACTTTTGCATATGTAAAAAATAAAAAAAAATGTTTTACCTAAAATGCTTGGTTTCCCAAAAATGTTACATTTTTAAAAAGGATAATAGCAGAAAATACCCCCCAAAATTTGAAGCCCAATTTCTCCCGATTCAGAAAACACCCCATATGGGGGTGAAAAGTGCTCTGCTGGCGCACTACAGGTCTCAGAAGAGAAGGAGTCACATTTGGCTTTTTGAAAGCAAATTTTGCTCTGGGGGCATGCCGCATTTAGGAAGCCCCTATGGTGCCAGAACCGCAAAAAAAACCCACATGGCATACCATTTTGGAAACCAGACCCCTCGGGGAACGTAAAAAGGGGTAAAGTGAACCTTAATACCCTACAGGTGTTTCACGACTTTTGCATCTGTTAAAAAAAAAAAAAAATTCTTACCTAAAATGCTTGGTTTCCCAAAATTTTTACATTTTTAAAAAGGGTAATAGCAGAAAATACCCCCCAAAATTTGAAGCCCAATTTCTCCCGCTTCAGAAAACACCCCATATGGGGGTGAGAAGTGCTCTGCTGGCGCACTACAGGTCTCAGAAGAGAAGGAGTCACATTTGGCTTTTTGAAAGCAAATTTTGCTCTGGGGGCATGCCGCATTTAGGAAGCCCCTATGGTGCCAGGACAGCAAAAAAAAACACATGGCATACCATTTTGGAAACTAGACCCCTTGGGGAACGTAACAAGGGGTAATGTGAACCTTAATACCCCACAGGTGATTCACAACTTTTGCATATGTAAAAAAAAAAAAAAAAATTTTTACCTAAAATGTTGGTTTCCCAAAAATTTTAGATTTTTAAAAAGGGTAATAGCAGAAAATACCCCCCATAATTTGTAACACAATTTCTCCCGAGTACGGCGATACCCCATATGTGACCCTAAACTGTTGCCTTGAAATACGACAGGGCTCCAAAGTGAGAGCGCCATGCGCATTTGAGGCCTAAATTAGGGATTGCATAGGGGTGGACATAGGGGTATTCTACACCAGTGATTCCCAAATAGGGTGCCTCCAGCTGTTGTAAAAGTCCCAGCATGCCTGAACAGTCAGTGGCTATCTGGTAATACTGGGAGTAGTTGTTTTGCAACAGCTGGAGGCTCCGTTTTGGAAACAGTGGCGTACCAGACGTTTTTCATTTTTATTGGGGAGGGGAGGGGGGCTGTGTAGGGGTATGTGTATATGTAGTGTTTTTTACTTTTTATTTTATTTTTTGTGGTAGTGTAGTGTTTTTAGGGTACAGTCGCACGGGCGGGGGGTTCACAGTAGTTTCTCGCTGGCAGTTTGAGCAGCGGCAGAAAATTTGCCTCAGCTCAAACTTGCAGCCGAATACTTACTGTAATCCTCCGCCCATGTGAGTGTACCCTGTACATTCACATTGGGGGGGGGGAACATCCAGCTGTTGCAAAACTACAACTCCCAGCATGTACGGTCTATCAGTGCATGTTGGGAGTTGTAGTTTTGCAACAGCTGGAGGCTCCGTTTTGGAAACGGTGGCGTACCAGACGTTTTTAATTTTCATTGTAGGGGTATGTGTATATGTAGTGTTTTTTTACTTTTTATTTTATTGTGTGGTAGTGTAGTGTTTTTAGGGTACAGTCGCACGGGCGGGGGGTTCACAGTAGTTTCTCGCTGGCAGCTTGAGCTGCAGCAGAAAATTTGCTGCAGCTCAAACTTGCAGCCGGATACTTACTGTAATCCTCCGCCCATGTGAGTGTACCCTGTACATTCACATTGGGGGGGGGGGGGGGAACATCCAGCTGTTGCAAAACTACAACTCCCAGCATGTACGGTCTATCAGTGCATGCTGGGAGTTGTAGTTTTGCAACAGCTGGAGACACACAGGTTGTGAAACACTGAGTTTGGCAACAAACTCAGTCTTTTGCAACCAGTGTGCCTTCAGCTGTTGCAAAAGCTACAACCCCCAGCATGTACGGACAGCGGAAGGGCATGCTGGGTGTTGTAGTTATGCAACAGCGGGAGGCATACTACTTTGGCTGGGGATGCTGGCGATTGTAGTTATGCAACAGCTGGAGACACACTGGTTTGCTACTTAACTCAGTGTGCCTTCAGCTGTTGCAAAACTACAACTCTCAGCAGTCACCGACAGCCAACGGGCATGCTGGGAGTTGTAGTTATGCAACCACCAGATGCACCACTACAACTCCCAGCATGCACTTAAGCTGTTTGTGCAAGCTGGGAGTTGTAGTTACACAACAGCTGAAGGTACATTTTTCCATAGAAAGAATGTGCCTCCAGCTGTTGCAAAACCATAAGTCCCAGCATGCCCATAAGTGCATGCTGGGAGTTGTGGTGGTCTGCCTCCTCCTGTTGCATAACTACAGCTCCCAGCATGCCCTTTTTGCATGCTGGGAGCTGTTGCTAAGCAACAGCAGGAGGCTGTCACTCACCTCCTGCTGCTGCTTGGTCGCCGCACAGGTCAGTCCCGCTGCCGCCGCCGTCGTCGCTCCTGGGGCCCCGATCCCAACATTAACGCCGGGGATCGGGGTCCCCAGCACCAGGGGTGCACGTCCCGCACCCGCTCACGTCCTCCGGAAGAGGGGCGGAGCGGGTTGCGGGAGTGACACCCGCAGCAGGCGCCCTGATTCGTCGGCCGGTAATCCGGCCGACGAATCAGGGCGCTCGCGAGGTGGCACAAGTGCCACCTCACCCCTGCAGGCTCTGGCTGTTCGGGGCCGTCTCTGACGGCCCCGATCAGCCAGTAATTCCGGGTCACCGGGTCACTGGAGACCCGATTGACCCGGAATCGCCGCAGATCGCTGGACTGAATTGTCCAGCGATCTGCGGCCATCGCCGACATGGGGGGGCATAATGACCCCCCTGGGCGATATGCCGCGATGCCTGCTGAACGATTTCAGCAGGCATCGGGCACCGGCTCCCCTCCGGCTAGCGGCAGGGGGCCGGGAAAGGACAGGACGTACTCCTACGTCCTCGGTCCTTAAGGACTCGTAAACGGGGGCGTAGGAGTACGTCCATTGTCCTTAAGGGGTTAAAGCACATTAATACAAAACAAAGACCACTATTGTGAATAGAATGGAATAGTTATAAGTACCTGGATGGCAGATTAGATTACATCAGACTTTGCCCATGCTATAAGATGGTTTCATCAGGTATAAGACGGTTTCATCATGAATGGCAGCTTTGTGGATTGTTGAGGGACACAGCTTTGATAGTATAAAGACATTTATTTTACATGCAGTAGTGAGCTGGTGGAGCCCTTCATGTAGGATGAACAGGACATGCTTTTCAACAGTCTTCATTGAGACAGTGTCATAAGCAACTGGTGCATCTTGGTCGACCCTACTCCATTGCTAGATTGACATTAAAAAGGGTTTCAAATGATTAGTCTGTAAATAAGGTAAAAAAAAAAGAATACTCACCCCATCCCTGTGCTCTAGTTTGCCTGCTGGAAGTGTTGTGAAGATATCACACACATGGTGCTAATTTGTGGCAACAATAACAGCACTTTTATCAGGAGAACACTGGAGTGGCAGCAAAATAAGGGGCGAGTAAATGTTTTTTTTATCTCAGTCTCAGCCAGTTTTCCTCAGGCACATTTTCTACAGCACCAGAGGGAAGAGATGCCATACATTTATAAATGAGGCCTAAGAAGCTGAAGAAAAAAACTGCACCAAAATTGCACTGCATGAACTTTGCCTTTGGTATCTTGCCTATTTTTTAAATAAGATGTAATATTATTAACTGGCTCTCATGATAAGGGGCCACACACCAATACTACCTGGACAAGTTAAAGGGGCACTCCGGGATGGAAAAACTTATTCCCCTATCCTTAGGATAAGGGATAAGTGTCAGATCGCAGGGGGTCTGACCGCTGGGTCCCCCTGCGATCTTCCACACAGCACCCTGGCTTTCCTTCTAAATGGCGTGTTGAGCACCACACAAAGTTGTGGCAAACACGCCCCCTCCATGCAGCTCTATGGGAGGGCCGAAGATTCCTGAGTGCAGCGCTCCAGCTCTCTCATAGAGATGCATTAAAAGATTGTGGCGGCCATCGCTTTGTGCAGTGGTTGACATGCCCCATTCAGGTGGAGAGCCGGGACCCAATACAGGACATCGGGAGTGCTCCCAGACTAAAATACCTCATAGTGTTTATACTACCACTAAGGTTGTCTACAATGTGGCTTTGTTTTTACCATTGTCTATCTTCCTCCTGGTGCCCTTAACCTCTTGGGGACACAGGGCCCTGCATCCCCAATCCTTAAGGACTCAAGGCGTACCTGTACGCCCTGGTCCGGTATAATGGGTTTAAACTGTTCTCACCGGCAGAGAACGGGTCAAACCCATTGGGTCCCGGTTGCTACGGGAAGCCAGGACCCACGGTTAATGCCCGGCATGTTCCCTTTAGACGCCTCAATCAAAGTCTAAAGTGAAAGTAAAAGAATCTTGGCAGCTCAAAAAAAAAAGTGTAAAAAATAAAAATAAAAAAAATTCATTAACCCCTCTTAAAAGTTTAAATCGCCCCCTTTTCTCATTTTTTAAATAAAATGTAACGAAGAATATAAATAATCATATGTGGTACCGCAGCGTGCGTAAATGTCCGAACTATTAAAATATTAGGTTAGCTAAAGCACACGGTCGATGGCGTACATGTAAAAAAATACCAAAGTCCAAAATTGTACATTTTTGGTCACCTCTTATACCATTAAAATATTAATAAAAGCGATCAAAAAGTCCCATCAAAACAAAAATGATACCGATAAAAACTACAGATGACAGTGCTAAAAATTTGCCCTCATACCGCCCGTACACTGAAAAATAAAGTTATAGGGGTCATAAGATGCCAATTTTAAACTAACTAATTTTGGTGCATGTAGCTTATCATTTTTTATGTATTAAAAATATAAATTAGGTATCGTTGTAACCATATGGACCTACAGAATAAAGATAAGGTGTCATTTTTACCAAATATTGCACTGCGTAGAAACGGGAGCCCCCAAAAGTTACAAAATGGCGTTTTTTGTTTTTTTTTGTATTTCATCCCACCAAAAATTTTTTTTTTGTTTCGCAGCAGGTTATATTATAAAATAAGTGAGGTAATTGCAAAGTACAATTTATGACACAAAAAAAAACAAGCCCTAATATGGGTCTGTAGGTGCAAAATTGAAAGAGTTATGATTTTTAGAAGGTGAGGAGGAAAAAGCTAAAATGCAAAAACGAAAATTTGCTGCGTCCTTAAGGTGAAATTAGTCTGAGTCCCTAAGGGGTTAACATAGTTCTCCACTGTTTGCAGTCCTAAGAGAATCAGACCATGTCCATTTCCTTGCCTTGCTAGGACACCACCCACGCCCTTGTATCAGGCACTGACATAGTATAATGCATATAAGACCACAGTAAGTGGAGAATCACCAGTAAAGGAGCCCAAATGGGAGACAGATGAATCAAGATGATGGTGATGTCAACAGACAGGAGAGGAGAGAGCATTACAGGTCAAGAGTGTGGAGACGTAATGATAATGGGAACTCTATCTGTAAAATACTTTGAGGGGTAAAGATCAGAGCTCACCAAGTGGTCTTCCCATATTGGTGATCCAGATCTGCAGTCCTATATGTTAGGTCTCATGGCCGTCCATAACTCCACCCCTAGTGCACAGTTAAAATAAATTCATTGGCGTATTGTCCATAAAGCTACTTACGCGTTTAAATGGAGAGGTTCCCCACCCCCTCCTCCCTTCCTTATACATTGCCCCTTATGTCAGTTATCAGGGGCGGACCTGTGGCATTGTATGTGGGAATGCCCGCAGGATTCTCACATGTGGTCCGAAATACATACTTTAGTATGGACTATTTGGAACTACCACCTTCCTGGTACGCCGGAACCTTATTTATTTCATTACATCCCTGCTAAAGAGTCCAATCCCCCTGATAGACGTAAACTAAACAAGAGTATACATCTTTTCGCTAAACTGTGTCTTTTACGTCATTGGCTTCAACCAACTATTCCAACTGTTTTGGAAATCCTCCGGGAATTCCACTTAGTACTCCATAAAAAAATGTTATTGTCCACTAGAAACTCAGAATTACATGCTAAATCCTTCTTCCGTAAGTGGAAACATTTACCAGACACTGCTGAGAGGCATAGGATAGTTGCTCATTTTAAACATACAACATGGTACAGTGTTGAGGCTGGCACTTTGGAGAATTTGGAATTGCCACCTTAATTAAGACTGCTGTCTCCTGGCAGACTGTGAATTATACTGTAGTCTAAATAATACTTGACTGCACGATCTTGCAGTTAGAGGTTGCGTAACGAGCGATCTCATAATCTCCTTATACGACAGGTATCCTGTGATCCTCAGGAGAGTTTTACTGTTCTTTCACGGTTTTATTTTGGTTATATTATCTATTATGTAAAAGCAGGATTTGGATGTATGCAAATGATTCTTGATGTCACTAGAATTCCAGTATTTTATATACTGTGACACCCCCCCCCCCTTTTTTTTTATTTATTTATTTATTTATTTATTTTTACATCTGTATGATGTCTTTTCAACTTTCTGTCATGTCAGATTCCGTGAATAAAGTTTTTTACATATATATATATATATTTTTTTTTTAAATAGAAAGATCTGAGAATTACTTTAGTTATATTAGGGGGCTGCTTATGATAACTAATATGAGAGGTCATGCCCTGTGCACAGGCAGGGTTACATGTTCAGAATGTAAAAAGAGCCAGCATTATCCAAGCCCCGTCACCACTTCCAGTGTACCCTCTTGGTCTCGCTGCCACCAGAGACGGAATTCTCCTAACAGGCAGTGGACAAGTTTATAAAATAAAGTGATTTACAAATTTTGTTATTTATGACATTAGCTATGGAAGAACGAACAGTGACCATTGAAGGCATATTTTTTATCTTTCAGAGGCCATATTCTTCTTATGAATCTTTTAATGTTCCACGAAATATGGAAACCCATTCATATTATAAATCACCTGGTCATTACCGGCTTATGAGGTAATTTGGCTTTTAATTTCCTTAATAAATTACCAAATCTAAAAAGGAACAGTTGGTTGGCTGTGGTTTGTGCTTTGTGGCTCAACTTTGTGGCATTGCATTTATATGTGTATCATACTAAAAAAAAGCCTATTGTCCATACACTGCAGAATGTTTTGTTTATATACAATGAAGTGACACTTGTGCAATATTTTATCTGCTTTGTAAAATTGATGCAACCTTTCTGGCTTTGTTGCACTTGCCATTATTTAGTAAATTGGCTACAGATACTTAGCTTCCGATGATTGTATTTTACAATGCACATTGCCATATAAATCCCTGGCATTCATTTTATGGCTGTTTTTGTTAGTGATTTGGCAAGTTCTTGCTGGCTGGCCACTAAAAATATTTTTGGCCAGAAATGCCTTCAAAAGTCTGTAGTAATGTAATCAATCTTGATCTAAATAATTAAATGTTATATATATATATATATATATATATATCTATACTCAGAATTTTTTGTTAGAATAAAAGACACTAGTAGCAAACACTACCTGTATTTACTACTATTTACTAACACCTGGAATGGTAACCCAGCCTCAAGTATATTCAGTATGTCTGATGTCTCTTATAGTGAACAGCCCATCAGATGGCCAAATGCATAACACAGTCACAATCCAGTGCCCACCAGAATGTAGAAGTGTGGGGCAGTTGGCTATAGGAACCAATTAGATTGCTTCCTTCAAGCAATCTTATTTGGTTGCTATGGGAAACTGCACCACACTTCCTCTACATAGGTTCTTTGATAAATCTCCCCCAATATTGTGGTTTATGTCTATATAGTCAGGAAAATCTGTCTCATGTAAATTCACATCTGTGTATCCTGTGGATTATTTTAGATTAAAAGAAGCACAATGACCAGTGGTTTTTTGGTTTAATGTTCATAAAATGGTTAATGAGGGCTTGTAGGGGATTTTTTTTAAACGTGTTGTGTTTTTTTTTAAATTTACTTGACAGGTTTAGTAGTGGAAGCCATCTTAGCGTTAGCCACAAATACAGTTAGCGCTAACTCCCAATTATTACCCCAGTAACCACCGCCACAGGGGTGCTAGGAAGAGTCGGTACCAACAGGCCCAGAGTGTCAAAAAAATGTGCTCCTGGGCCTAGGTGGTAACAGCTGCTGGAGAGGACCAGTAACAATGGTCCACGCCCACTATAGTAATGTCAGGCTGTTGCTGCTTGGTTGGTATTTGGCTGAGAATAAAAATATGGGGAACCACACACTTTTTTTGCATAACTAAATATTTAAAAAATGCATAGGGTTCCCCCTATTTTTATTCTTAGCCAAATACCAACCAAGCAGCAACAGCATGATGTTACCAGGGTGGGTGAGGACCATTGTTACTGGCCCTCCCCAGCCTAAATAGCGCACGCCTGTTACCACCTAGGCCCAGGATCACCATTTTTGACACTCCGGTCCTGTTGGTACCGACTCTTCCCGGCACCCCTGTGGCGGTGGGTACCGGGGTAATAATTGAAGGTTAGCGCTAGCTGTTTTTGTGGCTAACTCTAAGCCGGCTTAGTAATGGACTCGGTCTATTAGACAGCTTTCACTACGAAGCCTTTCAAGTAAATTAAAAAAAAAAAATGTATGTATTCCAAAAAAATAAAAACTTCCCCACAAGCCCTCATTAACCATTGTATTAACAGTGGGAAAAAAAGGCTGGTCATCGACATAGTCTACAGGAAACACGGCTCTAAAATGAGAAAAAAAAAAATAGGTTAGTACATTTGTCACCTGCCCGCACATCTCCCATGCTGCACGAGTACAACTCCCAACTCCCATGACACGGAACCCAGCGGGAGATTTGAAATTACTGTAAACTCTGCAGCGCTGTATCAAAGGGAACCCGGGCTGACATAACACTGCAGCCACCTGGTACTCCTGCAGCCTGGCCGGGAGATGCGCTGTAGCCATCCCTGCCATCCCTCAGTGTGTACTGCAGCGCTGAGGGATGGCAGGGACAGCTCCTGCACATCTCTGGGCCCGACTGCAGGAGTCCCGGGTGGCCGCAGACCAATGCCAGCCCGGGCTCCTTTTAACATAGGATACCCTGCTGTAATGTCAAATTTCCTGCCGGGTCCAGTGTTTGGCTGCTCGGTCCCGGCCAATCACGGGACCCGGCGGGAAATGTGAATTACATAGGGAAGAAACTCGCCGGTGCCATGGTATATTAAAAAGAAGCCCAGGCTGGCATCATTCTGCAGCTGCCCCGGCTCAGTCATATTCTATCCTGCCTATGACTGGGACACTGATTTACATCCCCCACTTGTCTCCCACCCAAGCCTGCGCCGCATGCTAGGTGGGAAGGGCATGCTGGGAGTTGTAGTCTTACAACAGGAGATGTGCAGCGTAGGCGGGTGGGAGACAAGGGGGATGTAAATCCGTGTACCGCGTCGTTAAGTTAGGGTAGCGGGGATAGAATATGACAGAGCCCGGGCAGCTGCAGAGTGATGCCAGCCCTGGGCTCTGTTGTACAGTTTCTTTACCACTGGTGCTGTGATCAAGGTTGCCAGTGGGAAATATGAAATTGCTCTCCAAAGCAGTTTTGTAAGTCAGCTCCGGGCTAGCTTACATTTACAGTGTTTTTGAGGGATTTCACTCTTGATAAATCCCTGACCACTGCAAAGGGAAAAATGAAATTCACTTTCGTAAGCTTTTTTGTAGCTTTTTACTTACAGCCAAAAGTCGCACAAATTTTTTCACAATACTCCGGCCCCATAGTTGTGACCTGGCAGACTCCTATCCTACAGAACTGCGCGCAGCTCCCAGAGGTGGGTGCTGCATGCGAGATAGCAAGCGGGGGTCTCCAGCGGCAGGACCCTCGCGATCAGACATCTTATCCCCTATCCTTTGGTTTGGGGATAAGATTTCTTAGGGCTGGAGTACCCCTTTAACCTGTTGGGGACCACGGGCGTATGGGTACGCCCTTGCGTCCTTGTACTTAAGGACCAAGGGCGTACCTCTATGCCCATGGGAATTTTGATCCCCACCGCTAGCTGGATGGGGATCGGAACGGGATGCCTGCTGAAATCATTCAGCAGGCATCCCGTGCAAATGACTGCTGAATGATTGCCTCAAATCGACAATAAATTCAGAACGGCGATTCCGGGCTGATCGGGTCTCTGGTGACCTGATAGCCCGGAAAAAAGGGATGATCGGAGCTATCAGAGACAGCCCCGATCATCCTAAAGGATAGCAGCGAGGGGGCAGGGGTGCCACCTCCTCCTATACCCTGCGACTGGCCAATCACGACTGATCGGCGAATCGCAGGGGCGGGGGGTGAACATTAATTTCCCCCGCTATGCCCACCCCTGGATGTCGGGGCAGAGCGGGGGAAGATGGCGGCGATGTGCGGGGTCCGTGGATGCGGCGGAGACTGCTGGCGCCGGTTACCTGGGTTTACGCAGGGACCAGGGACCGACGGGTGACAGAAGGCGGCAGGCAAATGGCGGTGGCGGTATCCCAGATGCAGCAGTGAAGATTCCCGTAAAGTGATCTTCACTGCTGCTTCTAGGAGTTTCAAAACTACAACTCCCAGCATGCCCAGACAGCCTTTGGCTGTCTGGGCATGCTGGGAGTTGTAGTTTTGCAACATCTGGAGGGCCACAGTTTTGAGACCACTTTTCTTCCAGATGTTGCAAAACTACAACTCTCAGCATGCCCAGACTGTCCAGGCATGCTGAGAGTTGTAGTTCTGTAACATCTGGCCCTTCAGATGTTGCAGAACTACAACTTCCAGCATGCCTAGACAGTCTCAGCATGCTGGGAGTTGTAGTTTTGCAACATCTGGAAGGGCACTGTTTGGTGACCACTTTACAGTGGTGTCCAAACTGTAGTGCTCCAGATGTCAAGTCAAAGCATGCCAAAACTGTCCAGGCATGCTGGGAGTTGTAGTTCGGCAACATCTGGCCCTTCAGATGTTGCCGAACTACAACTCCCAGAATGCCTGGGCAGTCTGGGCATGCTTGGAGTTGAAGTCTTGCAACACAGTGGTCTCTAAATTGTTCTCCTCCAGTTGTTGCATAACTACAAATCCCAACATGCCCTCCGGCTGTCTGGGCATGCTGAGAGTTGTAGTATTGCAACAACTGGAGGCACACTGGTTGGGAAACATTGTCTGTTTCCTAACTCAGTATTTCCCAACCAGTGTGCCTCCTTCTGTTGCCTAACTCAGTGTTTCCAAACCAGTGTGCCTCCTGCTGTTGCAAAACTATAACTCCCAGCATGCACTGACAGAACATGCATGCTGGTAGTTGTAGTTTTTCAACAGCTGGAGGCACATGGGTTGGGAAACACTGAGCTAGGAAACAATGCGGTAGTCCGTTTCTTAACTCAGTGTTTCCCAATCCCAACCAGTGTGCCTCTAGCTGTTGCATAACTATAACTCCCAGCATGCACGGTCTGTCAGTGTATGTTGGGAGTTTAGCAACAGCTGGGGAGGCACCCTGTTTGGGGAAAGCTGACGTACAGTATTTTTGGTGGAGGAGGCAAGTGAAACGCTTGCATCCGCGTATACCCCTATTAAAATCCCTTATTTAGGCCTCAAGTGTGCATGGTGCTCTCTCACTTCAGAGCCCTGTCGTATTTCAAGGAAACAGTTTAGGGCCACATACGGGGTATTTCCGTAATCGGGAGAAATTGCACTACAAATTTTGGGGGGATTTTACCCCTTATGAAAAGGTAAAGCTGGGGTCTACACCAGCATGTTAGTGTAAAAAAAATTGAATTTTTTACACTAACATGCTGGTGTTGCCCCATACTTTTCATTTCATAAGAGGTAAAACGAAAAAAAGACCCTAACACAATTTCTCCTGAGTACAGAAATACCCCATATGTGGGCGTAAAATGCTCTGCGGACGCACAACAAGGCTCAGGAGTGAGAGCGCACTATGTATATTTGAGGCCTAAATTGGTGATTTGCACAGGGGTGGCTGATTTTACAGCGGTTCTGGCATAAATGCAAAAAAAATAACCACATGTGACCCCATTTTGTAAACTACACCCCTCACGGAACGTAATAAGGGGTATAGTGAGCCTTAACATCCCACAGGTGACAGATATTTGGAACAGTGGTCCATGAAAATGAAAATTGTAATTTTTAATTTGCACAGCCCACTGTTACAAAGATCTGTTTAATGCCTGTGGGGTGTTAAGGCTCACTGTACTCCTTGTTACTTTCCTTGAGGGGTGTAGTTTCCCAAATAATATGCCATGTGGGGTGTTTTTTCACTGTTCTGGCACCATGGGGCTTCCTAAATGGGACATGCCCCCCAAAAACCATTTCAGTAAAATTCACTCTCCAAATTCCCATTGTCGCTCCTTCTCTACTGCGCCCACCGAACACTTCACATATGAGGTATTTCTTTACTCAAGAGAAATTGGGTCACACATTTTGGGGGGCTTTTTCTCCTTTTACGCCTTGTAAAAATAAGAAATATGGGTCTACAAGAACAGGTTAGTGTAAAAAATTAAGATTTAGAATTTTCGCCTCCACTTTGCTGCTATTCCTGTGAAACACCTAAAGGGTTAACACACTTACTGAATGTCATTTTGAATACGTTGAAGGGTGCAGTTTTCAAAATGGGGTCCATTATGGGGTATTTCTAACATAAAGACCCTCAAATTCACTTCAAAACTGAACTGGTCCCTGAACAATTCAGATTTGGAAATTTACTTGAAAAATTGGGAGTTTGCTGCTGAGCTTTGAAGCCCTCTGGTGTCTTCCAAAAGTAAAAACATGTCAATTTTATGATGCACCTATAAAGTATACTATGTGAATCAATATATAATTTATTTGATATATCTATTTTCCTTACAAGCAGAGGGCTTCAAAGTTAGAAAAATGCTAAATTTTCAAATTTTTCATGAAATTTGGGAATTTTTCACAAAGAAACGATGCAAGTATCGATGAAAATTTACCACGAACATTAAGTAAAATATGTCACGAAAAACTATCTCTGAATCAAATTCATAAGTAAAAGCATCCCAGAGTTATTAATGTTTAAAATGACAGTGGTCAGATGTGCAGAAAATACTCCCCTGATTGGTGAGGGCCCTACAAGTGATGTGTTGGCTTACAGATTCAGTATACCCTAAAGACTGCTTACAGTGCTGTATAAAGACATTACATTTCATGTTGGACTTCTTTATGTTGTACCTTTTGGCTTTTGCTCTACGCCCTTTTCATCAATGTTGCAATAAGCTTTTAGTGATTGGCTTTGCAAGCTTTGTGAATGTGTCAGGTGCTGGCTGGTAGGTTGCTTGCAGCATGCAGGTCATGAAATCAGAAAATACGTGTATGATACTTGCACCTGAAGGAAAACATTTTAATAGAAACTGTTTACCGTATTTTTCGCCGTATAAGACGCACTTTTTCTTCCCCAAAACTGGGGGGAAAAAGTCGGTGCTTCTTATACGGGCGAATACACCCCTATCGCAGCGGTCCCTGCGGCCATCAATGGCCGGGACCCGCGGCTAATACAGGACATCACTGATCGCGGTGATGCCCTGTATTAACCCTTCAGACGCGGCGATCAAAGCTGACCGCTGCGTCTGAAGGGAAAGTGACACTAACCCGGCTGTTCAGTCGGGCTGTTCGGGACTGCCGCGATTTCACCGCCTGACTGAATAGCCGGGTTAGTGCTTACAGGACACCGGGAGGGACCTTACCTGCCTCTTCGGTGTCTTCTCCATTCAGGGATCCCCTGTATGGCCGGCGCTCTCCTTCCTCGTCATCACGTCGTCGCGTATGTGCGTCGGCGTGCGTAACGACGTGATGACGGCGACGGAGAGCGAGGGTACCCGGCTGGCAGCAGAGACGTTCAGCAGCAGGACGGCAGCAGAGCGACGGGAACACGGCGACAGCGATGGAGCGACATCCAGGGCAGCGGTGACGGGTCCGGAGCAGCAGGGACACGTGAGTATTACCTCCTATGCAGTGGCCTTCAATCTGCGGACCTCCAGATGTTGCAAAACTACAACTCCCTGCTGAGAGTTGTAGTTTTGCAACATCTGGAGGTCCGCAGGTTGAAGACCACTATTGGGTTCAAAATCTTAAATTTTTTTGATTTTGCACCTAAAAATAGGGTGCGTCTTATACGCCGGTGCGTCCTATAGGGCGTAAAATACGGTATATGTATCTGTTATATCTAAACATGCAATCCAAAGTTATCCTGAGGGATATCCTAAGGTCTGGTTCAGGAAGACAGTCTTCACAAAATAATATAGCAGGCTCAAATTTTTGTATTGATTTTTCTACGTACTGTGAGAAGAGTCAGGGATCGCCCTTTTGCTGAGGGAAAGGGACACGTGTCTGTCTTTATCCAAATCAGGCAAACAGCAACAAGTTCATGCAATCTAACTCTTGGTCAGGTTTATTAGAAAGGTTGCAAGCCAAATAAAAATAATACAGGAACAAAAGAAAACCTTGCCTTTCCGGCACTAACTATACAAGTGATGACCCTCACTACCAGCTGGAGAGCTTCTCTCTGCTAACAAAAAATACTTTCAGCAACCTTACTCACATGAGTCTCTCCACAGACAGGCGTTCTGTGACCTCCTGGCTTCTCTTTTATATCCGCCCCTCACATTCACCTTAACCAATCACCTGGCAGGTGAGAGGCTCTGGAGTTACCTCACATAGGAAAGGAGGAGAAATATACCTGCCTTCTACCACCAAACCTGCACGAGGGTCACATATCCCCCCTCTGCTCAGGCCACTGGGAATGAGCACTTGTAACCAAAAGGCAGTGAACACGTTTCCCTGCAGCCGACCAGACCTAAGCTCTGTAGGTCTGCAGAGCTAGAAACCATCTTGTTACCCTGCTATTTTTCTCTTTACTTAGGTACATCCACTTCAGAGGGGCATGGTCAGTGACTAACCTAAACTTTCTTCCCAACAAATATTTGAGGGACTCAAGGGCCCACTTCTCTACAATTGCATAATTTCTCTCATGCTTATTCAGCTTGCTGCTTAAATAAAGCACAGGATGTTCCTCTCCATTCCTGATTAGTGACAGGAGAGCTCCTATTCCTGTCTCATGTGTCCGTCTGCACCACAAACTCCTTTTTTAAAGGAGTAGTCTGGTGCACACTTTTTTCATTTTATCGCGTCCGGGCTGCAAAATATAAGAAAACACACTTTCTCTTACCTGCCAACGAGCCCCCGGAGCTCCGGTACAGGTGTTTGGTCCCCGTGCTGTATTCTTCTTACTTCCTGTTAGCTCGGCACGTCACACGGAGCTTCAGCCTATCACCGGCCGCAGCGATGTCCCGCCTCGGCCAGTGATAGGCTGAAGCTCCGTGTGACGTGCCGGGCTAACAGGAAGTAAGAAGAATACAGCCCGGGGACCGAACACCTGTACCGGAGCTCCAGGGGCTCGTTGGCAGGTAAGATAAAGTGTTTTTTCTTTTATTTTGCAGCCCGGACGGGATAAAATGAAAAAAGTGTGCACCGGAGTACTCCTTTAATATCGTGCTTGATCAAGACTGGCTGGGAACGAAGGGCCAATTTCAATCTTTGGAATGCTTTTTCTGCTTCAGGGTTCCACCTTAACATTACTGAGTCTTTTCCCTTGGTGAGATCAGACAGGGGATTAGCTATGGGTGCAAAATTGGGTATGAACGGTCTATAATAACCTGTAATTCCCAGGAATGCCCTCACCTGTTTTTTTTATTCAGAGGTTGGGACCACTTCTGGATTGATTCGATCTGGGGCTTGATTGTACCTCTTCCGATTATGTAACCCAAATATTTGGCTTCTTCTACACCAATGCAACATTTTCCTTGGTTAGCTGTCAGACTTGCTACCTGTAAACTGTCAATTACTGCCTGTACGTCCGATGGTGATACATAGCCCTGACTGGGAGACTCACCTATGTTGTCAAGATAGGCAGAAGCATATTTCCTATGTGGTTTTAACACTATCCATTAACCTTTGGAAGGTCGCGGGAGCCCCATGTAAGCCGAAGGGCATATCTACATACTGAAACAAACAGTCAGGTGTGGAAAATGCTGTCTTCTTTGGCAGATTGAGTCATAGGAATCTACCAATAACCTTTCATCAGATCTAGTTATGTGATTTAGTGAGCTGTGCCCAGCCGGTCTATAAGCTCATCTACCCTTGGCATAGGATATGCATAAAACTTAGACACAGAATTTAACTTTCTAAAGTTGTTACAAAATCTTATAGTACCATCCGGTTTTAGAGTTAACACGATTGGGCTGAACCACTCACTATGAGATTCCTCAATCACCCCCAATTCCAGCATCTCTTTGACCTCCTTAGATACTGCCTCTCGCCTAGCCTCAGGGATTCTATAGGGCCCTACATGTACCCTTACTCCAGGTTCCGTTACAATGTCATGTTTTATGAGAGGGATCCTGGTCTGCCAGAAAAGTAGTCTTTGTTATGAATCACCAATTGTCTAGCTTTTCAGACAGAGACTCTACTATATTAACAGTAGGTATTACAGTACCATCACAGGCTGGCAAAATGACAGTCGTAGCCAGAGCTTGCCTGTCTTTCCAAGACTTGATCAGATTAACATGGTAAATCTGCTCAGGTTCTCTTTTATCTGGTTGGTGAACTCTATAATTCACCTTGCCTACTCTTTCTATAATAGAGTAAGGACCCTGCCATTTGGCCCGAAACTTACTCTCTACAGTAGGAATAAGTGCTAACACCCGTGTAGCATAATCCATTATGACTAAATATGTTAGTGACCACGGGCTGACCTTACCAGGGGACCAACTAAATCCATCCCAACCCATTCAAATGGTACCTCAATGATTGGTAAGGGAACTAGGGGGCTGTGAAAATGAGGCCTAGGGGCAGAAATCTGACACTCTGGGCATGATTCACAATACTCTTATATCATGATGTACACCAGGCCAGAAGAATCTAAGCAAAATTCTCTCTGTAGTTTTCTGGACCCCCAGATGGCCCCCTACAATGTGCCTGTTTGCCAGATCTAAAACTGTTCTCCTAAAAGCCTTTAGAACCACTAGCTGCTTTACGGTATCCTCCTTTTTTTAATCAATCTGGTACAGTAAATCATTTTCCAGGAACATATATGGGAAAGCAAGCCTAGCCCCGAGATCCACATGTACACCATTTATTACTTTTACATTTTCTCTGGCTCGAGCTAGAGAACTGCTCACTTTGAAAGTCCTCATTTCTGACCTCTAAATCAGGTATACATTGCTGAGGGATCCCTTGAGTTTCTTCTCTAGTAGTTGTTCTCCTAAATCCCCTGTCATAGCAGAAAAGGGAAAGGTTAAACGCCTTTCTGAAGACACCCCAACTACATCCTCCACTGGGGAAATCTCAAGTGGCTCAGGGCTTAAGTCAGGTGTTGCGGGCCTATCAGGTGTGCCCTCTTTAACCCCTTAAGGACGCAGCTTATTTTCACCTTAACCCCTTAAGGACTCAGCTTATTTTGGCCTTAAAGACAATTAAATTTTTACGTTTTCATTTTTTCCTCCTCGCCTTCTAAAAATCATAACTCTTTCATATTTTCATCCACAGACTAGTATGAGGGCTTGTTTTTTGCGCGACCAGTTGTCCTTTGTAATGACATAACTCATTATATCATAAAATGTATGACGCAACCAAAAAACACTATTTCTGTGGGGAAATTAAAACGAAAAACGCAATTTTGCTAATTTTGGAAGGTTTCGTTTTCACGCCGTACAATTTATGGTACAAATGACGTGTGTTCTTTATTCTGAGGGTCAATACGATTAAAATGATACCCATTATTACATACTTTTATATTATTGTTGCGCTTAAAAAAAATCACAAACTTTTTAACCAAATTAGTACGTTTATAATCCCTTTATTTTGATGACCTATAACTTTTTTATTTTTCCGTATAAGCGGCGGTATGGGGGCTCATTTTTTGCGCCATGATCTGTACATTTTTTTGATACCACATTTGCATATAAAAAACTTTTAATACATTTTTTTATAATTTTTTTTTAATAAAATGTATTAAAAAAGTAGGAATTTTGTACTTTTTTTTTTTTTCGTTCACGCCGTTAACCGTACAGGATCATTAACATTTTATTTTAATAGTTCTGACATTTACGCACGCGGCGATACCAAATATGTCTATAAAAAAAATAATTTTACGCTTTTTGGGGGTAAAATAGGAAAAAACGGACGTTTTACTTTTTTATTGGGGGAGGGGATTTTTCACTTTTTTTTACTTTTACTTTTACATTTTTTTACATTTTTTTTTACACTTGAATAGTCCCCAGAAAGTTAAACAGATTTGAAAATTACTTCTATAAAAAAATCTTAAGCCTTCCAGTACTTTTTAGGGGCTGTATACTAAAGAGAAATCCAAAAAAGAAATGCATTTCCTCTGATGTCATGACCACAGTGCTCTCTGCTGACCTCTGCTGTCCATTTTAGGAACTGTCCAGAGCAGCATATTTATATATATATATATATATATATATATATATATATATATATACACATACATATTCTACTTTAACATAGTGGTAAATTTTCTTCATTACTTGCATCCTTTCTTGGTGAAAAATCCCAAAGTTTTATGAAAATTTTGCATTTTTTCTAACTTTGAAACTCAGCTTTTAAGGAAAATGGATATTCCAAATAAATTATATATTGATTCACATATACAATACGTCTACATTTATGTTGGCATCATAAAGTTGACATTTTTTACTTTTTGAAGACATTAGAGGGCGTCAAAGTTCAACAGCAATTTTCAAATTTTTCACGAAAATTTTTAAATCGGAATTTTTCAAGGACCAGTTCTGTTTAAAGTGGATTTGAGGGGCTTTCATGTTAGAAATACCCCATAAATTACCCCATTATAAACTGCACCCATCAAAGTTTTCAAAATGACATTCAGAAAGTTTAACCCTTTAGGTGTTTCACAGGAATAGAAGCAAAGTGAAGGAGAAAATTCTAAATCTTCATATTTTTTTACACTCGCATGTTCTTGTAGAGCCATTTTTTGAATTTTTACATGGGGTAAAATGAGAGAAATCCCTGCAATATTGGTAACCACATTTCTCTGGAGTAAGGAAATACCTCATATGTGGATGTAAAGTGCTCCGTGAGTGCACTAGAGGGCTCAGAAGGGAAGGAGAGACCATGGGATTTTGGAGAGGGAATTTTGCTGAAATGGTTTTTGGGGGGGCATGTCACCTTTAGGAAGCCCCTTTGGTGCCAGAACAGCGAAGAAAAAAACAACCCACATGGCACACTATTTTGGAAACTACACCCCTCAAGGAACGTAACAAGGGGTACAGTGAGCCTTTAACACCCCAGCAGGCGATTTGTATGCTGCTGCTCTCTGGTAGCCTCTTGCTGCGCAGCAACAGACTGCACCAAGGCCTTTACTAAGTCATCCATTATTTGTCACTTTAACACAGTTCGCTCCTGCTGTGGGAGACTGTTCAGAACCCTCTGCTGTGGTGACAGCTGCTTGCTGTCCAAATCTGTGGGTCCCAGCAACAACTTCACCTTAAAGTGTTGCCCGCATCCTCCACCAATTGTGAGAAGTGTCAGGGATCGCCCTTTTGCTGAGGGAAAGGGACACATGTCTGTCTTTATCCAAATCAGGCAAACAGCAGCAAGTTCATGCAATCTGACTCTTGGTCAGGTTTATTAGAAAGATTGCAAGCCAAATAAAAAAAACAATACAGGAACAAAAGAAAAACCTTGCCTGTCCGGCACTAACTATACAAGTGATGACCCTCACTACCAGCTGGAGAGCTTCTCTGCCAGCTAAAGCTTTCAGCAACCTTTACTCACGTGAGTCACTTCACAGACAGGCGTTCTGTGTCCTCAGACAGAGAGATCTGACCTCCTGGCTTCTCTTTTATATCCGCCCCTCACATTCACCTAATCAATCACCTGGCAGGTGAGAGGCTCTGGAGTTACCTCCCATAGTAAAGGAACCTGGGAGAAATATACCTGCCTTCTACCACCAAACCTTCATGAGTGTCGCAGTACCTTATAAATTCCATTTCATCACCCATCTCTAACAGCACATCAGCAAACCAAATTTTGCAAGGTTCTTCAGAAAGCCTATGCTTGTCCAGGTATAGTGTGGTATACACATTTAGGTGACCTAGTGTGAATATTGTTGTCCTATAAAACTGTTCTGCACGGCTGAGCTAACCATAAAGCATCACTATCATTTGGAAAAACTTGACATTTTGCTCAAACATGTGAAAAGTTTAGATTGCATTGGGTCTCAGTCCTGGGTTACACGAGTTACAGACGGGTGATGTGCGCAACAGCACACCTCAATCCCTGGCTGTCAATCAAACCCAACTCCTTTACCATTAATTCTAATGCAGTGAATACGTAGAATCTGCCAGCCAGCTGGAGAGCAAAGAGCACTGCTGCACACTTTACATGTTATAACTCATGATTGCAGATGGTCTCAGGACTGAGATCCAGAGCTATCCAAACTTTTGACATGTCTGTGCAACATGTTAACAGGTTTTACATAGAACAGTGACACTTAAATTTTTATCTGGGGAACTGTACCGGTTAAATTACATATGATCTAGTTTTGTTTTACATAAATATATCTGAAGGCAAGGGTCTCGCACCCTTAGGTTTCAATGTAACCGATTTTGCAATAGTTTCATAGGAAATTTTCATTAATTCTTAGATTAGTTATGGTAATAGTAAATTGATGTGAAACAAAGGGACTACATTCAGTCAGTCTCTCGAATGTATGTTGTTTCTGAGCTAGACTCTAATATGGTAGATCCATGTTCCACACAGAAATACGTTCAGGAAACCTAACACAGGCTGAACATAGTTTAATAGAACTATTGAATTCACAGGGCTTACTAGGGACACAGGCTATACATTGAGATACCTTTTTGACAGGTTGCCTACGTATAGCTTGATGGGAGACAAAAACCATGATATGAATTCTGTCTAAATGTCTGTCTCTGTGTAGGCCTAAATATGTTCACAAAATAATAGCCTAAAGGTGCCATCCACAGGACCCTCGTAAAATAACTGCAACAAGGCAAACATAAAAAAAAAAAAAAAAATTGGGATTTGGAATAGTACACATCCCATGGTGGGTATTGTGCCTATTGGTGCTTCTTGGATGGATCAGCCCTCAACCATTCCTCAACTGCATGGAGTACATAGAAGATGGATTTCAGCCTGGTATTTCAGCAGAGTTCCCCCTCTGCCTCTCCAGCTACACCCCCTCCTGCAGGGTTATTCTCGTATGCCATAACCTTTGCCCCGTACCATTCTCCTAAAGTATTTGCCTGCCAATGATGTGACACATGCCAGTTTTCATGTGTACCATCTCCAGCGATCGTGAAATGGTTTCACATCCCATATATGTAGGACAAAAGTTGTTTAGTTTACTTATTTAGTGCTGGAAATATTACAAATAATGTTTGCCATGGCCACTGGTTGCCTTGTTAGGCGGTGTGTATTATTACTTTCCTTCTTGATGGAGATGTACATGTCGTGCATGAGAATTGTACATTGTACTCTTCACTGCAGAATGAGCCCTGTAAAAACAGGCAGATGTAGCGAACACATTAAGAAGGCAGTTCTGTCAGTCCTACTACCTTTTTTTTTTTTTAAACAAGTTTTATTTATTTTCAAATTAAAACAGTGTACAAAAAGGAAACATAGTCAGTAGAAACCAACTGCAAAAAGAATACAAAACGCAATACAGCATCCATATATCAGTGCAAAGAAAAGAAAAGAATAGCCTACCCGTACGTGTCATACATAATGAGTAGGTGAGTGTCTACGATGAAAACTCCAGAATGACAAAAGGTACTAAAGTGCATGGAAAGATAGTTCTTGTCAGATATTCCGACCCTATGTGCTAATATGATGGAAGACGCAAAGCCCCTAGAGTGTCCCCCAGTGCCCCCCTGCAGTACCATTCGGTATGACTAAAAGGTCTCACTATGTCCTCAATTTCCGTTGAGTAAGCAGTTGTAATAAATATCTCCCATTTTGCAAAGAATTTCTGTGTGAGTGTAGTTTTGTGTCTTTCAGTGTCTAATATGTCAATATTACAGAACAGTTTTAACTGGGATAGTAGCATATTATGGGTAAGAGTCGAAGATGATAGCCAGGATGCAAAAATGCACCGCAGTGCAACCAGTAAGACTATGTGTACCAATGGGGGCACCTTTGGGAGGGGAGGTAAATTCCTTCAGGTGGTCGAAATTGGTGGAATAATAAGGATCGAGGCGTGAAGGGAAGAGTAATGTGCCATGTCTCGTGAATATAGTCAAGGACTATGTGCCAGTAATCCTGCGTGAGAGGGCAGGTCCATACTCCATGCCAAGTGTCAGTCAGTGGTGCTGAACATTTTGGGCAGGCTGTGATCCTGTTGGGGAAATTCGGAGTTGGAAGTATACTAAAGCCATACAATGCCCTGTGGGCCAATTTAAAATAGGTTTCGCGCCACCTTTCATTGATGACATACTTGCGTACCTTATGCCAACCCTGTAATATACACTCCGATATATCCTCACCAGGTATCCACTTGTTCCAGGAAGAGAAGAGGGTGTCGGGGTTAACTTTCAACAGGGCTTTTTTCAATGTCGGATATATGGTAGAAATCGATAATTTTCTGGGGCTATTACCGATGAGCGTGTCCACTTCGTTTATTGGGGCTTCTTTGTGAAGGAGACGCAGTCTATGTTTACAGAATGAATAAACTTTGATAAAAGGGAATAGGTGAGCTGGTGGGAGCTGGTAGGTAGTCAATAATGTAGATGGAGGAATCCAGCAGTTCGCAGTACGATCCATAAGATCGCCAGCTCTACTCAGGCCCCTTTCACCCCACTGGTTCAGTGTGTCCTGGGAAATACCCATAGGAAGAAGAGGGTGCCCAGAAAGGGGAAAATGTTTAGACATTAGGAACGGGAGCTGAAACAATTTGCGGACCTCCTTCCATGCCACCACCGTGTCCTTTAATATGACCGATCGCCTCACCACAGGGGGCAATTCAGCATAAGGTGTATGCAACAAAGCCGATAACTTCCATGGAGAAGTCAACGCTCCCTCAAGTTACGTAATGGCATGCCAGGAAGTCCCATGGATCCAGTCCGCCACAAACCTAAAGAGACATTGCTAGATTATATCATCTCAGATTTGGGAAGTTGAGGCCCCCCTCTAATTTACCTAGCATAAGTTTTTGAAGCGATATGCGTGGACAGGAGTGGTAAAGTTTATAAGGGATAAAGGAGGCGGGAAATGCTGACCATCTTGATCAAGTGACAACGGCCCATAAATGTTATAGGCAAACCCATCCATCTCCTTAATTCCGTCATTATTTTGTTAAAAAGGGGAGGGTAGTTCAACCTGTAGAGGGTATTGGGGGTCTTACCCACTAAGATGCCTAGATAAGTTACCGAGGATGAAGCAATTTTGACCCCCAAATCAGCTACCAAGGGCAACCATCTTGGGGGAGAATTTCCCAGCGGAAGCAGTTCCGATTTGTGTACATTGGTTTTTGTATCCTGAAAAACTAAAAAAAATAATCCAGAAAATTTAGGACCCTCTCTAATGAACGGTCCGGGGTATTCATGAACAATAATATGTCGTCCGCAAACATAGTCAATTTAACCGTGCGGTTTCCCACTTGGATACCGTCATATAAAGTAGTAGATGATATAAGGTGTTTGGCGAGTGGTTCAATAGCTAGATCAAATAGGAGCGGTGAGAACGGGCATCCCTGTCTAGTGCCCTTACTGAGTGCAAAAGGCGCTGAGAGGATGCCTGGCGTATGCACCCTCGCCATGGGCAACCTATATATCCCCGTTATGTATTCCCAAAATGCCCCTCTGGTGCCAAAACGATCCAGCACTAGTCCCAGCCAGTCCCACCTTACATTATCACAAGCCTTCTCTGCATCTAGGGCTAGAAGAGCCGGTCGATCTCCTGGCAGGGGCTGGTGCTGTAACCTGTCCAGCACTGACCTCACCGTTCGTATGTTCATAGTGGCGGAGCGGTTTCTAATGAAACCCACTTGATGACATCCCACTAAACTTGGCATAAGGTTAGATAATCTGTCAGCCAGGATCTTAGATAGTAATTTAATATCTTGGTTTATCAGGGATATTGGCCTATAAGAGCCAGGGTCATAGGGATCTTTGCCAGGCTTGGGTAGAACTTTAATATAGGCCAATGATGACTCCGTGGACACCCTGCCCGACATCATGTAGATAGAGCAGTGTTTCCCAACCTTTTTCGGGTCGGGGCACACCTCGGAAATTTTTGTTTCCACGGGGCACCGCTACCGAGGTTGACGAGCAAGAAAAAGGAAAAAACGGTAAAAAACGCAATGCACTATATCTATTTATCAGTGGGTATGTAGTTTAAAGTGCTGCTTTATACAGCAACTCACCAATGACGTCTTCTCTAATTTGCATCGTTGCCTTCTCTTCTCCATCTGGTCTGCGCCATCATCATGATTTCTTCCACACACAATTCTTCACCGTTAAACCTGCAAAACAAACCTATTAGGCGCCAAGCTTTTTTTTCTTTTTTTTTTACATGGGTGACAGAGGGGTGGACATGGATGACAGTGGTTTAGAGGAGTGTACATGGGTGACAGTGGTGTAGAGGAGCGTACATGGGTGACAGGGGTATAGAGGAGCGTACATGGGTGACAGGGGTGTAGAAGAGCGTACATGGGTGACAGTGGTGTAGAGGAGCGTACATGGGTGACAGGGGTATAGAGGAGTGTACATGGGTGACGGAGGGGTATAGAGGAGTGTACATGAGTGACAGAGGGGTATAGAGGAGTGTACATGGGTGACAGATGGGTGTAGAGGAGTGTACATGGGTGACAGATGGGTGTACATGGGTGACAGATGGGTGTAGAGGAGTGTACATGGGTAACAGAGGGGTATAGAGGAGTGTACATGGGTGACAGATGGGTGTACATGGGTGACAGGGGTATAGAGGAGTGTACATGAGTGACAGAGGGGTATAGAGGAGTGTACATGGGTGACAGATGGGTGTACATGGGTGACAGGGGTGTAGAGGAGTGTACATGGGTGACAGATGGGTGTACATGGGTGACAGAGGGGTGTAGAGGAGTGTACATGAGTGACAGGGGTATAGAGGAGTGTACATGGGTGACAGGTGTGTAGAGGAGTGTACATGGGTGACAGATGGGTGTACATGGGTAACAGAGGTGTACAGAGGAGTGTACATGGGTGACAGGGGTGTAGAGGAGTGTACATGGGTGGCAGAGGGGTACAGAGGAGTGTACATGGGTGACAGAGGGGTACAGAGGAGTGAACATGGGTGACAGAGGGGTATAGAGGAGTGTACATGGGTGACAGATGGTTGTAGAGAAGTGTACATGGGTTGTAGAGAAGTGTACATGGGTGACAGAGGGGTGTAGAGAGGTGTACAAGGGTGATAGATGGGTGTAGAAGAGTGAACATGGGTGACGGGGGCATAGGGGTGGACAAGGGGTGGACATGGGTGACAGGAGGGTGGACACGGGAGACGGGGTCAGAGGGGTGGACAAGGGGGAAAAGAGGGACAGGAGTGACAGAGGGGTGGACTGGGGTAACAAAGGGACTGATGGGTGAACAGGAGGGTGGACATGGGTGACAGAGTAGACTACGGGGGTAGACGGGGGTAAACATGAGTGACAGGGATGGACGGGAGTGGACAAGGCAGACATGGATGACAGGAGAGTGGACATGGCTGATGGGGATGATAGGTGGGGGGACATGAGTGATGGGGGGTGGACATGGGTGACAGGAAGGTGAACATGGGTGACATGGGTGACAGGGAAGGGTGGACATGGGTGACAGGGAAGGGTGGACATGGGTGACAGGGAAGGGTGGACATGGGTGACAGGGGGGGTGGACATGGGTGACTGAGGGGGGTGGACATGGGTGACTGAGGGGGGTGGACATGGGTGACTGAGGGGGGTGGACATGGGTGACTGAGGGGGGTGGACATGGGTGACTGAGGGGGGTGGACATGGGTGACTGAGGGGGGTGGACATGGGTGACTGAGGGGGGTGGACATGGGTGACAGGGGGGGTGGACATGGGTGATAGAGATGGACAGGGAGGTGGACAAGGCGGACATGGCTGACAGGGGGGGTGGACATGAGTGACGGGGTCGGGGGGGGGGGGGTAGAGGGTGGACCTGGGTGACGGTGGGGGGATTTAGACAGGGTTGAGAAGGTGAACAGAGGGGTGGAAAGGGTACGGTACCTTAAGCAAGCCGGCCCGCGCAGCTTGCAGTTCCACAGGAGGCACTGGAGTCCGGCGCAGGTGCAGCTCGTTCCGCCCCAGGGCACCATATCCGGCTCACTGCGCCGCAAGGGAGAGGGGGACGCAGGAGACGGAGAGTGAAGGAGGGGGACACAGGGAACAGAGGGGGAAGGAGGGGAACACGGGTCACGCGGCAGACGCAGGGGACGGAGGGGAACACAGGAGACGCTGTGTGCGCAGTGCGCACGCAGACTTCCCTTCCCCCCCTGCGCCGTCAGGCCGGGGCGGGACATTTAAAAAAAAATAATAGTAAAAAATAATGGCAAAATCCCGCGGCACCACGGGCAGTGCTGAACGGCACACACGTGTGCCGCGGCACCGCGGTTGGGAATCACTGAGATAGAGAATACATCCCGCAAGATAGGGGACACCTGAGGTAATAGGGCCTTATAGAATTTGCCCGAATACCCATCTGGCCCGGGGGCCTTAC